>NW_027411866.1:241694706-242253890 GCF_047663935.1 Musca autumnalis | reverse complement strand
CGTTGGACAACTCACTGGTCGATCTGGCGACTTCCCTAACCTGCGTTGCGTGTTGTATTCCTGGACAACGATTCCCTGCTCTGTGGCGACAATGCTCTTCTGGTGGCGTGGGACAACTCACCCGACTTCCTGCCCGCGGCTTTGTGGCGTCACGACTATTCGCTGGTGGCGTGTAACAACTCACCAGGCTTCCTGCTCCGTGGCGTTACAATGATTTCCTGGTGGCGTGTAACAACTCACCAGGCTTCCTGCTCAGAATGATGGGTATGGGTTCCAGTGGCGTGGGACAACTCACTGGGCTAGCAACCGGCTACTCAATGTGATTGGAGGTGGCGTCTCAACTCACCACTCGATCCTAGTGGCGTTGGTGTCCCGTGTGGCGAAAATGTCCCCAGTCGGTAGTCGTTCTAAGTTCACGGTTGGTGTTCACTCTACTCACCTGGGTTCTCGGATTGACTTTCTAAGTTGGTGCTAAACTCCTGCTGACGTAGTCTCCACGTACTGAATTCGCGAACTGATCCCCGTCCCAATTTCGCCACATCCTTTTATAGTGCGATGTAAACAACCCCGCCTACCTTATCCACTTGCATGTTGTTGCTTGTTGTGCACTTCGCGGGAATGCACAAAGGTTCTCCGTGCATGCATCGTGTTGTTGGTTGTTTACAACCAAGTGGAGTCGGCATGCACAAAGGTTCACCGTGCATACATCGTGTTGTTGGTTGTTTACACCCAAGTGGAGTCGAAATGCATCAACCGCAGGCGCATTGTTGTTACATGTTTACGCGCATACACCGAGTCGTTTACTTGCAAGTGCATTCGCCGGCAATGCAATCGCCAATAGAAAGCCTATTGACGTGCGTTTTGTTGCTAGATGTTTACTTGCAAGTGCATTCGTTGCAATGCATTCGCCACTAAAACCCTATGGACGTGTGTTTTGTTGCTATATGTTTACAACGATGAACTCATTTAAATATCGTTGGACGTTGTTTTTAAAGAAAGCAACGCAACGGTAAGTTGTTTTGATCCTTAGAGGACGAAAACAACTTCGAGGGCCATTTGAAAAATTTAGAGAAACATGGCATTTCGGTAATTCACTATATGTTCACTTATATTATAAAATATTCATTTGCAATTCAATGCTTAAAGCTATAATAATATCAATAAGGTACCACCCTGTAGTACCAGTTTGTGTAGGCGGAAACGAGCCAGCGACTTCCGGCGTCACACTTCTCCCCCTCTTCGGTAACAGTGAGATCAGAGGCTCTTGATAAAAACTTTTCTCTGACGGTTAATTATTACTCGATAACGGCGTCCGCAGACTTCCACGACCTGCTTGTACTGCTTACGGGGAACTTGCAGCAAAAGCCCCATCCGGATATGCCGTTGAAGCCCCGCCTGTACTTCTCTGGGAAATTCCTCCCGGCTGGCAAATTGACACCACGACTCCCTGGCATCCGGTACCACCACCACGCTGCGTAATCTCACTGGGCTCTCCGGTTCACTCTGGGTGCTGACGGGACTGGGATTCGGCCACAGACCGCTTACTTCAGAATCCGACAAATCGCCGTACCTGGGGCACATGTTTATTCCGAACGTGTCCAGGTTTACCTCACTTCCCTCGGTCTCATCGGCCTCATTACCAGAAATCAACGGCCTCACAGCATTCTCATCGGAATCCGTATCCGTCCAAGCGGTGTACCTGGGAGAAGTTCGAACTCTGGACGTGCCCACGTTGTCCGCAGGTTCCCCGATCACACGGTCCTCCTCGTCCGAGACCGTCACTACACTGTACACATCACCCAACTCCTCGAACTCGGACATCTCGCCAGTTGAAGTGGTTGCTTCGGCCGCTGCTAACTCAAACATGGAGTCCTCATCCAGGATGATGATTGACGAACCAGGCGATACGAATGGCGGCGGCGTAGGTGGGTTGGTTGGGAATCGTTCCGGACGTAGGGGCGTAAGAACATCATCAGTGTTGGGAATATCCGCCTGGTTCACTGGGACCCAACTTGAACGTGGGGGGGTAACCGGTTCCGCGTCTGAAATCTCTATGATCTCGGCTGTTCGGACTTGGGATTCCGGCCGGAAGGGGTGAACAATGGCAACGGGTCGTCGCACCGGTTCGGCTGTTGTTCTCCATAGCCGGGGCAGATGGTTCGACGTGGTCTCCGCTGCTGTATTCGAAGTCCCACCGCAAACTCGCTTGCTGGGCCCGGCCTCCTGACTGTCTTGCCACCGTTGCTTGTAATACGCCTTCGTTTTCATTATGGGCCTCTGGTGTTCCATGTCACGGGTGGGAATTGTGGTCACTGTGGAAGAAAGAATAGACAACTTGTTATTAGGCTGTACATGTACCGGGTCGTCGGTGCGTCCTGTGGGGGTACTGTCTATCGCAGTGAAGTGTTTGAGTTCGCTGATATGGGCCGATCGGACATCTTTCCGATGTATACCACGGACGCTTACGATTACCGGTGATGAATAACTCAACACTTCGTAGGGGCCATCATATTTTGGGGCCAACTTTGCAGCAAAGCTCTCTACGGCCTTCGACAGGGGATGCTGCCGAACCCACACCCAGTCCCCTACTGCTGGTTTCCACTGACGACGACGTAGATTGTAGTACCGTCTTTGATCCTCTCCGGCCTGACCAATTCGGTGGCGCACCATTTTGAAAACGTCCTGAAGTTCCTCCGCCTTATCCTTAGGAGCTTTTCTCGGGGTTCCAGTGCCTGTCGTTACCTCGTCGTAGAGATTACTGGGTAGTCGAGGCTCACGACATTGTACCAGGTACGCGGGGCTATACCCGGTAGTATCCGATACACTGGTATTGATTGCGAGGTTCATTTCTGGCAAGAATTCATCCCATTTATGATGCTGGTTCTGACAGAGCTGTGCCATCATTGTTTTGAGGGTCCTGTTTGCCCTCTCCGTTGGGTTCTCCTGCGGCGTGTAGGGTGCAGTGAACTGATGCCTTACTCCAATTTCGCACAGATATTTCTTTAATTCCCGGCTGGTAAACTGGCTGCCATTGTCCGTCAGAAACACTTTCGGCGTCCCGAACCTTGCCAGGATACGCTCCCTGAAAGCCTTGACCACGGCGCACGAAGTTGCCTTACGAAGTGCGACAAGCTCCACCCACTTGGTAAAGCGATCGATGAACACCAGCAGCATGGTGTTTCCATGTTTCGTTCGGGGTAAGGGCCCAACGAAGTCCGCACAAACTGTGGCCCATGGTTCTTCCGGGATGCTTACTAGCATTTCTCCTGCCGGTGCCAACTGACTAGGCTTATACTGTTGACACGACGTGCATCCTTTGACGTACCTGGTAATATCTCGCATCATTCCGGGCCAGTAGTAACGCTCATAGACCCTATTCGCAGTCTTCCTTATCCCGAGGTGACCCGCGGCCGGTTGATTGTGGTTCTCGCGCAGTACCCGCTCCCTTAAATACGTCGGGACGCATAGTTTCCAGGTAATACTCTCGACGTCATTCGGGTGGTGAGGGATGTGCCGATAGAGCTGGTTTCCGACGATGGCATAGTCAGGAAATTTCTCGGGGTTCTTCTTCATCTCCTCTAGTCTTGTCCTTATCCAGGGACATTCTTCTGGCGTTTCTGTCACCGCCCTTTGTAGAGACTCTATGGGCTGTCTAGACAAAGCGTCCGCGACGATATTCAATCCCCCTTTCCGATACTTGACAGTGTACCTATACTGTTGGAGCTCTAGCGCCCATCTTGCCAAACGACCTGTGGGGTTATCGAGCGAGTTCAACCATTTGAGGGCTAAGTGGTCAGTTAGGACTTGGAACTCGTATCCTTCCAAGTATTGGCGCATCTTCCTGATTCCCCAAACGATGGCCAGGCACTCCTTCTCAGTCGCCGAGTAGTTCCGTTCAGCATCGTTGAGGGTACGGCTTGCGTAGGCGATCACCCGCTCTCCTTCGGGAAACTCCTGGGTTAGCACTGCGCCGAGGCCACAGTCGCTAGCGTCGGTTTGTAGCAGGAAAGTACGACCGAAGTCCGGACAAGCTAAGACCGGTGCCTGTGTCAACCTTGTCTTCAACAGCTCAAACACGGTTTGCTGCTCTTCCGTCCATCGCCAATGCTTGCCTTTCTTCAAAAGAGATGTCAACGGGTGTGCCACAGTCGCGAACTCGGGTACGAAGCGGCGGTACCAGGACGCCACGCCCAAGAACCGTCGTAACTCCTTCAAAGTCTGTGGTTGCTTCATATCCCTTATAGCCGCCACTTTGTCCGGATCCGTTTGTATGCCTTCCTCGGAGATCACGTGTCCCAAATATTTAGTCTCCTTCTGGAAAAATTGGCACTTCTCGGGGTTGATGCGTAGATTGGCAGCCCGTAGCCTTCGAAAGACCTCCTGTAGTTTCGCCAAGTGCTCGTCGAGAGTCCTCCCTATGACAACGATGTCGTCCAGATACGCAAAGGCGAATGGCTCTAAATCCGGCCCTATGACGCTGTCTAAAGCACGCTGGAACGTTGCGGGTGCAGAGTGCAAGCCGAAAGGCATCACCCGCCATTGGAACAGGCCTCTCCCTGCTACCGTAAACGCCGTGTATTTCTTACTGTCTTCCTCCAGAGGAATCTGCCAGTATCCATCCTTGAGGTCTATGCTACTGACGTACGTTGCCTCCCGTAGTCGATCTAAGATGGATTGGATTCTGGGAAGGGGATATGCGTCGGGGTCCGACTTGCCATTGAGGTGTCGGAAATCCATACAGAGACGCCATGTTCCGTTCTTCTTTCGGGCGAGTGTGATTGGCGAGCTGTACGGACTCCGTGAGGGTTCAATAAACCCGTTTGCCAGCAGTTCGTTTATCTTGGCATCGATAATTT
This sequence comes from Musca autumnalis, assembly GCF_047663935.1. NCBI lineage: Eukaryota > Metazoa > Arthropoda > Insecta > Diptera > Muscidae > Musca > Musca autumnalis. The sequence continues at coordinate 242,249,034 of NW_027411866.1, read as the reverse complement.
CCTGCATCGCGGGATTGCGGGCTGCATACCGCAATTTAAATGGCCGGTCGTCGATCATAACTATGCGATGCTTTGCCGCGGTAGAGGGGCCATGAATCTCTTGAAATTTTTGCAGTTCCCGGTCCAAAAACGCTTGAATTCGTTGCTGGTCCTCGTTCGAGTGGGCGCTTACCGGTAAGGGTCCTGCGGCAGCTAACCCGTTATCTGTTGCCCGGCGACACTGCGGTTTGTCTACCTCGCAGCTACAGGTTGTGGCGATAGATCGATGTCGCTCTGGTTGAATTGGCTCTCGGGAGTCGTTATCATCCGCGAAGACGCACGACAGCCCTGCCATCGTTAGGCGGGCTCCAACCTTTGCCAAGAGATCCAACCCGATGATTACGTCTTCGGTCGCCTTCGGCATGACAAGGAAGCGAGTGGATACATGTTGGTGGCCCAAACCAATCGTAGTTTCGACGGCACGTTCCAAGTTACGCTGAGAACCATCGGCCAAGGTAACTCGGCAGCTGAACGGTACCAGTTTGACCCTGTCCCCGAGCGCCGACGATAGAGATTCGCTGATGAATGAGGTGGTGGCCCCCGTATCGATCGTGGCTGCGACTTGTTGTCCTCCCACCTCAATAGTAGCCACCAAACGGGTGGGTTCCATACGGAGTGATGTGTTTAATGTAGGGGCTTGTTGATGATCTGTGGACCCGTCTCCCCCTGTTCCCTGCGGGTCCGCCGCTCGTTTCCCGACGTCCGCTTTCGACAGCAGTCTATGGTACGATTACCTCTCCGCCCGCATTCCCAACAGAATAACACCACCTCGTTCCGGCAGCCCGCGGCAAAATGTCCATCTTGGCCACAACGGCGACATGCCGTTCGCGGATTGATAGGAGGGGGGTGCGACCCGGCCGGTGAAATTTCGGGCTCCAGACGCCTGTGTTGTTCCTTGGCCGGTGTAGTTAACGGGGGAAGGTTCTCCAAGTCCTCGGCCATGGCCAGGAGCTCGTGCAGGGTTTTGAAGTCGCGGCGTCGGATATACCACAGGTACTCCGGTAGAGCATTTTTGAAAATACGCTCCAACTTCTGCTCCTCGGAGTAATTGCTATGTCTCATCATGTTCTGTAAACTGAGTGCGTAGTCGCGAAATTTTTCACGGGGACGCTGCAGCCGTTTTCGTATATCATCCTCCAGATGATCCAAAAAGCGTGTTGGAAGGAAAAACCTCCGGAAGTCCTCCCGAAAGTCCGCCCAGGATTGCCAGCGTTGGTTGTTGTTCCGGAACCAGATCAACGCTTTACCCTTCATCATTTCTGGCATCATCTTTGGTAGCGCATCTATCTGTATCGCGTACATACCAGCTAGCTCCTCGACCCTTTCCAGGAACTCTAGCGGGTCCCGCTCGCCATCAAATCCCAGGTTCCACTTCCGGACTTGATCGGCCATTGTCCTAATATCGTTGCTAGGGGAGGCTCGGGGTCTACCATTTGGGGACGGAGGTCGCGGTGGATTGTTCCCCGGAATGAGGGTTGTGGCCCCATTAGGATTCGTAATGGCCAAGCTCGGGGTTGTTTTCGGCGAAAGACCGGTCTTGCTGTCTTGCTTTGATGTCGACTGTTCATGCATATCCTGATACCGAAGCAGCTTTTCCAACGCCTCTGCGGTATGTTCTTCGCCCAAGAATTGTCCGAATCTCTTCCGGAGTTCTTCAACCGTTCCGCTTACGTCGAGTCCAAACTCAGTCAAATAATTCCCCAGTTCCTCTTTACGTAGGCTATAAGCCCATGATGTGCGCAGCGTTGCGGGCATCCCTCTACACTGGTGATAGCCCCTTCCTTTTTATGTTGACGGTTTGTTCCTTACTCTGTCCCTGCTCGGGCGCCACTGTAACGACACCTATTGGCTCCGTTTGCTGAGGTTAGCTCGCGGTGGCCAGAGTTCGTCACAGAAATTTATTTCTGTCAGTGACAGGAGTAAGGAAAGATACAGTTGTATTTGTATAGAAGGGTTATCCCGCTTTATTTAGAGGAGTTTATTACGTCGCGTTAGTTTCCAAGACCTGGGTCGGTCCTCGTGTTAACCAATGATATTCTCCGTCACGGCGGCTTTAGCGTAGTAGTTCCAGGAGTCCGTCCGTCGGTAGACCTGTACAGAATCAGGGCGGGCTTGTACACCAGTGGCGTTGGACAACTCACTGGTCGATCTGGCGACTTCCCTAACCTGCGTTGCGTGTTGTATTCCTGGACAACGATTCCCTGCTCTGTGGCGACAATGCTCTTCTGGTGGCGTGGGACAACTCACCCGACTTCCTGCCCGCGGCTTTGTGGCGTCACGACTATTCGCTGGTGGCGTGTAACAACTCACCAGGCTTCCTGCTCCGTGGCGTTACAATGATTTCCTGGTGGCGTGTAACAACTCACCAGGCTTCCTGCTCAGAATGATGGGTATGGGTTCCAGTGGCGTGGGACAACTCACTGGGCTAGCAACCGGCTACTCAATGTGATTGGAGGTGGCGTCTCAACTCACCACTCGATCCTAGTGGCGTTGGTGTCCCGTGTGGCGAAAATGTCCCCAGTCGGTAGTCGTTCTAAGTTCACGGTTGGTGTTCACTCTACTCACCTGGGTTCTCGGATTGACTTTCTAAGTTGGTGCTAAACTCCTGCTGACGTAGTCTCCACGTACTGAATTCGCGAACTGATCCCCGTCCCAATTTCGCCACATCCTTTTATAGTGCGATGTAAACAACCCCGCCTACCTTATCCACTTGCATGTTGTTGCTTGTTGTGCACTTCGCGGGAATGCACAAAGGTTCTCCGTGCATGCATCGTGTTGTTGGTTGTTTACAACCAAGTGGAGTCGAAATGCATCAACCGCAGGCGCATTGTTGTTACATGTTTACGCGCATACACCGAGTCGTTTACTTGCAAGTGCATTCGCCGGCAATGCAATCGCCAATAGAAAGCCTATTGACGTGCGTTTTGTTGCTAGATGTTTACTTGCAAGTGCATTCGTTGCAATGCATTCGCCACTAAAACCCTATGGACGTGTGTTTTGTTGCTATATGTTTACAACGATGAACTCATTTAAATATCGTTGGACGTTGTTTTTAAAGAAAGCAACGCAACGGTAAGTTGTTTTGATCCTTAGAGGACGAAAACAACTTCGAGGGCCATTTGAAAAATTTAGAGAAACATGGCATTTCGGTAATTCACTATATGTTCACTTATATTATAAAATATTCATTTGCAATTCAATGCTTAAAGCTATAATAATATCAATAAGGTACCACCCTGTAGTACCAGTTTGTGTAGGCGGAAACGAGCCAGCGACTTCCGGCGTCACACTTCTCCCCCTCTTCGGTAACAGTGAGATCAGAGGCTCTTGATAAAAACTTTTCTCTGACGGTTAATTATTACTCGATAACGGCGTCCGCAGACTTCCACGACCTGCTTGTACTGCTTACGGGGAACTTGCAGCAAAAGCCCCATCCGGATATGCCGTTGAAGCCCCGCCTGTACTTCTCTGGGAAATTCCTCCCGGCTGGCAAATTGACACCACGACTCCCTGGCATCCGGTACCACCACCACGCTGCGTAATCTCACTGGGCTCTCCGGTTCACTCTGGGTGCTGACGGGACTGGGATTCGGCCACAGACCGCTTACTTCAGAATCCGACAAATCGCCGTACCTGGGGCACATGTTTATTCCGAACGTGTCCAGGTTTACCTCACTTCCCTCGGTCTCATCGGCCTCATTACCAGAAATCAACGGCCTCACAGCATTCTCATCGGAATCCGTATCCGTCCAAGCGGTGTACCTGGGAGAAGTTCGAACTCTGGACGTGCCCACGTTGTCCGCAGGTTCCCCGATCACACGGTCCTCCTCGTCCGAGACCGTCACTACACTGTACACATCACCCAACTCCTCGAACTCGGACATCTCGCCAGTTGAAGTGGTTGCTTCGGCCGCTGCTAACTCAAACATGGAGTCCTCATCCAGGATGATGATTGACGAACCAGGCGATACGAATGGCGGCGGCGTAGGTGGGTTGGTTGGGAATCGTTCCGGACGTAGGGGCGTAAGAACATCATCAGTGTTGGGAATATCCGCCTGGTTCACTGGGACCCAACTTGAACGTGGGGGGGTAACCGGTTCCGCGTCTGAAATCTCTATGATCTCGGCTGTTCGGACTTGGGATTCCGGCCGGAAGGGGTGAACAATGGCAACGGGTCGTCGCACCGGTTCGGCTGTTGTTCTCCATAGCCGGGGCAGATGGTTCGACGTGGTCTCCGCTGCTGTATTCGAAGTCCCACCGCAAACTCGCTTGCTGGGCCCGGCCTCCTGACTGTCTTGCCACCGTTGCTTGTAATACGCCTTCGTTTTCATTATGGGCCTCTGGTGTTCCATGTCACGGGTGGGAATTGTGGTCACTGTGGAAGAAAGAATAGACAACTTGTTATTAGGCTGTACATGTACCGGGTCGTCGGTGCGTCCTGTGGGGGTACTGTCTATCGCAGTGAAGTGTTTGAGTTCGCTGATATGGGCCGATCGGACATCTTTCCGATGTATACCACGGACGCTTACGATTACCGGTGATGAATAACTCAACACTTCGTAGGGGCCATCATATTTTGGGGCCAACTTTGCAGCAAAGCTCTCTACGGCCTTCGACAGGGGATGCTGCCGAACCCACACCCAGTCCCCTACTGCTGGTTTCCACTGACGACGACGTAGATTGTAGTACCGTCTTTGATCCTCTCCGGCCTGACCAATTCGGTGGCGCACCATTTTGAAAACGTCCTGAAGTTCCTCCGCCTTATCCTTAGGAGCTTTTCTCGGGGTTCCAGTGCCTGTCGTTACCTCGTCGTAGAGATTACTGGGTAGTCGAGGCTCACGACATTGTACCAGGTACGCGGGGCTATACCCGGTAGTATCCGATACACTGGTATTGATTGCGAGGTTCATTTCTGGCAAGAATTCATCCCATTTATGATGCTGGTTCTGACAGAGCTGTGCCATCATTGTTTTGAGGGTCCTGTTTGCCCTCTCCGTTGGGTTCTCCTGCGGCGTGTAGGGTGCAGTGAACTGATGCCTTACTCCAATTTCGCACAGATATTTCTTTAATTCCCGGCTGGTAAACTGGCTGCCATTGTCCGTCAGAAACACTTTCGGCGTCCCGAACCTTGCCAGGATACGCTCCCTGAAAGCCTTGACCACGGCGCACGAAGTTGCCTTACGAAGTGCGACAAGCTCCACCCACTTGGTAAAGCGATCGATGAACACCAGCAGCATGGTGTTTCCATGTTTCGTTCGGGGTAAGGGCCCAACGAAGTCCGCACAAACTGTGGCCCATGGTTCTTCCGGGATGCTTACTAGCATTTCTCCTGCCGGTGCCAACTGACTAGGCTTATACTGTTGACACGACGTGCATCCTTTGACGTACCTGGTAATATCTCGCATCATTCCGGGCCAGTAGTAACGCTCATAGACCCTATTCGCAGTCTTCCTTATCCCGAGGTGACCCGCGGCCGGTTGATTGTGGTTCTCGCGCAGTACCCGCTCCCTTAAATACGTCGGGACGCATAGTTTCCAGGTAATACTCTCGACGTCATTCGGGTGGTGAGGGATGTGCCGATAGAGCTGGTTTCCGACGATGGCATAGTCAGGAAATTTCTCGGGGTTCTTCTTCATCTCCTCTAGTCTTGTCCTTATCCAGGGACATTCTTCTGGCGTTTCTGTCACCGCCCTTTGTAGAGACTCTATGGGCTGTCTAGACAAAGCGTCCGCGACGATATTCAATCCCCCTTTCCGATACTTGACAGTGTACCTATACTGTTGGAGCTCTAGCGCCCATCTTGCCAAACGACCTGTGGGGTTATCGAGCGAGTTCAACCATTTGAGGGCTAAGTGGTCAGTTAGGACTTGGAACTCGTATCCTTCCAAGTATTGGCGCATCTTCCTGATTCCCCAAACGATGGCCAGGCACTCCTTCTCAGTCGCCGAGTAGTTCCGTTCAGCATCGTTGAGGGTACGGCTTGCGTAGGCGATCACCCGCTCTCCTTCGGGAAACTCCTGGGTTAGCACTGCGCCGAGGCCACAGTCGCTAGCGTCGGTTTGTAGCAGGAAAGTACGACCGAAGTCCGGACAAGCTAAGACCGGTGCCTGTGTCAACCTTGTCTTCAACAGCTCAAACACGGTTTGCTGCTCTTCCGTCCATCGCCAATGCTTGCCTTTCTTCAAAAGAGATGTCAACGGGTGTGCCACAGTCGCGAACTCGGGTACGAAGCGGCGGTACCAGGACGCCACGCCCAAGAACCGTCGTAACTCCTTCAAAGTCTGTGGTTGCTTCATATCCCTTATAGCCGCCACTTTGTCCGGATCCGTTTGTATGCCTTCCTCGGAGATCACGTGTCCCAAATATTTAGTCTCCTTCTGGAAAAATTGGCACTTCTCGGGGTTGATGCGTAGATTGGCAGCCCGTAGCCTTCGAAAGACCTCCTGTAGTTTCGCCAAGTGCTCGTCGAGAGTCCTCCCTATGACAACGATGTCGTCCAGATACGCAAAGGCGAATGGCTCTAAATCCGGCCCTATGACGCTGTCTAAAGCACGCTGGAACGTTGCGGGTGCAGAGTGCAAGCCGAAAGGCATCACCCGCCATTGGAACAGGCCTCTCCCTGCTACCGTAAACGCCGTGTATTTCTTACTGTCTTCCTCCAGAGGAATCTGCCAGTATCCATCCTTGAGGTCTATGCTACTGACGTACGTTGCCTCCCGTAGTCGATCTAAGATGGATTGGATTCTGGGAAGGGGATATGCGTCGGGGTCCGACTTGCCATTGAGGTGTCGGAAATCCATACAGAGACGCCATGTTCCGTTCTTCTTTCGGGCGAGTGTGATTGGCGAGCTGTACGGACTCCGTGAGGGTTCAATAAACCCGTTTGCCAGCAGTTCGTTTATCTTGGCATCGATAATTTCCTGCATCGCGGGATTGCGGGCTGCATACCGCAATTTAAATGGCCGGTCGTCGATCATAACTATGCGATGCTTTGCCGCGGTAGAGGGGCCATGAATCTCTTGAAATTTTTGCAGTTCCCGGTCCAAAAACGCTTGAATTCGTTGCTGGTCCTCGTTCGAGTGGGCGCTTACCGGTAAGGGTCCTGCGGCAGCTAACCCGTTATCTGTTGCCCGGCGACACTGCGGTTTGTCTACCTCGCAGCTACAGGTTGTGGCGATAGATCGATGTCGCTCTGGTTGAATTGGCTCTCGGGAGTCGTTATCATCCGCGAAGACGCACGACAGCCCTGCCATCGTTAGGCGGGCTCCAACCTTTGCCAAGAGATCCAACCCGATGATTACGTCTTCGGTCGCCTTCGGCATGACAAGGAAGCGAGTGGATACATGTTGGTGGCCCAAACCAATCGTAGTTTCGACGGCACGTTCCAAGTTACGCTGAGAACCATCGGCCAAGGTAACTCGGCAGCTGAACGGTACCAGTTTGACCCTGTCCCCGAGCGCCGACGATAGAGATTCGCTGATGAATGAGGTGGTGGCCCCCGTATCGATCGTGGCTGCGACTTGTTGTCCTCCCACCTCAATAGTAGCCACCAAACGGGTGGGTTCCATACGGAGTGATGTGTTTAATGTAGGGGCTTGTTGATGATCTGTGGACCCGTCTCCCCCTGTTCCCTGCGGGTCCGCCGCTCGTTTCCCGACGTCCGCTTTCGACAGCAGTCTATGGTACGATTACCTCTCCGCCCGCATTCCCAACAGAATAACACCACCTCGTTCCGGCAGCCCGCGGCAAAATGTCCATCTTGGCCACAACGGCGACATGCCGTTCGCGGATTGATAGGAGGGGGGTGCGACCCGGCCGGTGAAATTTCGGGCTCCAGACGCCTGTGTTGTTCCTTGGCCGGTGTAGTTAACGGGGGAAGGTTCTCCAAGTCCTCGGCCATGGCCAGGAGCTCGTGCAGGGTTTTGAAGTCGCGGCGTCGGATATACCACAGGTACTCCGGTAGAGCATTTTTGAAAATACGCTCCAACTTCTGCTCCTCGGAGTAATTGCTATGTCTCATCATGTTCTGTAAACTGAGTGCGTAGTCGCGAAATTTTTCACGGGGACGCTGCAGCCGTTTTCGTATATCATCCTCCAGATGATCCAAAAAGCGTGTTGGAAGGAAAAACCTCCGGAAGTCCTCCCGAAAGTCCGCCCAGGATTGCCAGCGTTGGTTGTTGTTCCGGAACCAGATCAACGCTTTACCCTTCATCATTTCTGGCATCATCTTTGGTAGCGCATCTATCTGTATCGCGTACATACCAGCTAGCTCCTCGACCCTTTCCAGGAACTCTAGCGGGTCCCGCTCGCCATCAAATCCCAGGTTCCACTTCCGGACTTGATCGGCCATTGTCCTAATATCGTTGCTAGGGGAGGCTCGGGGTCTACCATTTGGGGACGGAGGTCGCGGTGGATTGTTCCCCGGAATGAGGGTTGTGGCCCCATTAGGATTCGTAATGGCCAAGCTCGGGGTTGTTTTCGGCGAAAGACCGGTCTTGCTGTCTTGCTTTGATGTCGACTGTTCATGCATATCCTGATACCGAAGCAGCTTTTCCAACGCCTCTGCGGTATGTTCTTCGCCCAAGAATTGTCCGAATCTCTTCCGGAGTTCTTCAACCGTTCCGCTTACGTCGAGTCCAAACTCAGTCAAATAATTCCCCAGTTCCTCTTTACGTAGGCTATAAGCCCATGATGTGCGCAGCGTTGCGGGCATCCCTCTACACTGGTGATAGCCCCTTCCTTTTTATGTTGACGGTTTGTTCCTTACTCTGTCCCTGCTCGGGCGCCACTGTAACGACACCTATTGGCTCCGTTTGCTGAGGTTAGCTCGCGGTGGCCAGAGTTCGTCACAGAAATTTATTTCTGTCAGTGACAGGAGTAAGGAAAGATACAGTTGTATTTGTATAGAAGGGTTATCCCGCTTTATTTAGAGGAGTTTATTACGTCGCGTTAGTTTCCAAGACCTGGGTCGGTCCTCGTGTTAACCAATGATATTCTCCGTCACGGCGGCTTTAGCGTAGTAGTTCCAGGAGTCCGTCCGTCGGTAGACCTGTACAGAATCAGGGCGGGCTTGTACACCAGTGGCGTTGGACAACTCACTGGTCGATCTGGCGACTTCCCTAACCTGCGTTGCGTGTTGTATTCCTGGACAACGATTCCCTGCTCTGTGGCGACAATGCTCTTCTGGTGGCGTGGGACAACTCACCCGACTTCCTGCCCGCGGCTTTGTGGCGTCACGACTATTCGCTGGTGGCGTGTAACAACTCACCAGGCTTCCTGCTCCGTGGCGTTACAATGATTTCCTGGTGGCGTGTAACAACTCACCAGGCTTCCTGCTCAGAATGATGGGTATGGGTTCCAGTGGCGTGGGACAACTCACTGGGCTAGCAACCGGCTACTCAATGTGATTGGAGGTGGCGTCTCAACTCACCACTCGATCCTAGTGGCGTTGGTGTCCCGTGTGGCGAAAATGTCCCCAGTCGGTAGTCGTTCTAAGTTCACGGTTGGTGTTCACTCTACTCACCTGGGTTCTCGGATTGACTTTCTAAGTTGGTGCTAAACTCCTGCTGACGTAGTCTCCACGTACTGAATTCGCGAACTGATCCCCGTCCCAATTTCGCCACATCCTTTTATAGTGCGATGTAAACAACCCCGCCTACCTTATCCACTTGCATGTTGTTGCTTGTTGTGCACTTCGCGGGAATGCACAAAGGTTCTCCGTGCATGCATCGTGTTGTTGGTTGTTTACAACCAAGTGGAGTCGAAATGCATCAACCGCAGGCGCATTGTTGTTACATGTTTACGCGCATACACCGAGTCGTTTACTTGCAAGTGCATTCGCCGGCAATGCAATCGCCAATAGAAAGCCTATTGACGTGCGTTTTGTTGCTAGATGTTTACTTGCAAGTGCATTCGTTGCAATGCATTCGCCACTAAAACCCTATGGACGTGTGTTTTGTTGCTATATGTTTACAACGATGAACTCATTTAAATATCGTTGGACGTTGTTTTTAAAGAAAGCAACGCAACGGTAAGTTGTTTTGATCCTTAGAGGACGAAAACAACTTCGAGGGCCATTTGAAAAATTTAGAGAAACATGGCATTTCGGTAATTCACTATATGTTCACTTATATTATAAAATATTCATTTGCAATTCAATGCTTAAAGCTATAATAATATCAATAAGGTACCACCCTGTAGCAGGGACGTAGCCAGGATTTCATTTCGGGGGGGGCCCACCTGAGCAAAATTTTGAAAGTTCATGTTAGCGAAAATGTCATATTTAGCAAAGGTGCAAACCTTATTTTAGACTTATTCTACTGATGAAATAATTTTCCATACTATTTTTCAGTTCATATGGCGCAAGACTTCTTGGCCAATTTTATCTTTTAGAACTTTTTTGACAATATGTCACAGTTAATATATGGTCAAAACAATGAATATATTAATAATCCCATATATTTTTCGGCGGATCATTTATCAAATAATTCACAACTACAGTGAATGTTATGAAATTCAGTGATATCACTTCGGTAAGGCCAAAAGAAAGCGAATACAATGGAAAACCTTAGAAATATCATAACATTTAAATTTCAAATATCTTAACATTACAATTTTCAAAAATATGCAGAATTCCGATGTCTACATATCGCAAAGAATTTCTGAAGGCCGAGAACTAATGCTGAGCAATAGTTAATCTATCCATCAAGAAATTCTAGCACCTAATAGCGGTTATGTAAATGACAAATTCTGTCGCCAAATCGTACATCTGTCAATAGACTAATTTTGGCGTCCAATCGTCGGACTTCACTTATAGAAATTCTGGATCTTCTCATAAATTTATCAGGAACAAGGGAATGTCTGGAATCCAGTCTTAACTTCGTTTAAAATGAAATTATGTCGCCCAATCCAAGGTCTATACATGTATACATTCTTTTAGCAAAAATCCATAAACACAATTTTTCCCAATCTACATTTTTTATACTCTCAGCCTTTAGCCAAAATGTGCCTCATCGGATGTGGATTTAGGGCCAAAAGGTGTTTGGAAGAAATCTGTTTCAGAAAACTTGGAGTCGACTTAGCTATGTCCGTTCGTCTGGGTAGCCGCCTGGGGAGCATGATAATTCTCAAACAGATCACCCGATTCTGTCCATAATTTGGCCTTCGTGATATTTTGATCTATCTATTTCAAACATTTTCAGCGAAGTGCATTTTAAGACCTCTATGGATAAGCTGTGTAAGCTTAAGACTTCAATGGTCATGGATTCACTTCCTTTATGCTAATAATAAGTTATAAGTAAATATAAAATAAACGCTTTGCTTTTTTGCAACAAGTGTTCTCGGGGCTCCTATTACTACCGTACAAGTTTTTCAGAAGCAAGTCTATACTTCCAGGGGAAATGGCCCGAAAGCTGTAAAGAACACGACAACTTTCGAACCGGATACTGCGTTGGTCCATACTTTGTTTATCGCAATATTTCAGCAAGCCTTATATATACAAAATTCGAAGATGGTGCTTTTCGGTCTACTTCTTCTGGTATTTTCCCCCCAAATTTCAAGAATTTTAGCTAAAGTGGTATGCGCGAGTTTTCTTGAACGGAGCAACAGATTTGGCCCAAACTTTGGATTTAGTAAAATTTTTTCACAAACCTTCAAAATAGTTGTTTAAGTGCAGTTTAGAGCGGTATTAAGTTTTTCATGGACAAGTCCATATTTCCTGACATAAGAGTCAAAAGTTGAAAATTATACTGTGGCGAACTGAAATGACTGGTGGGCGCTATATCTTTTAAAAGGAATGACTCCCAAAATAAGATCTACTCCAAAAATGAACTATGTCGGTCCGGTCCATTTCTCCATACCTCCTCCGCAACACTTGTGATCAATGATACAAATCCCTATTTTGTTTGCAAGTTCATACGTCCGAAATGGCTACAAATTTCTGAAAAGCTCCTAATGCATAGTTTTTGGGTTTAAGGATTTTGGCTGTGTAGTGGCTATTCGATCTGTCTACAGATGAAAGTTTCAATTCACACAGGCTCAGGGTATATTCCTGTTCGCAAAATCGAGTGGTACTTGTTGAGATGTTGACGAAGAAGAACCTGTTTCCGATCAGTTTTTAGATTTCGTTTGTCGTCACAAGGTGCTTTACCGAAGCAGGAAAAATTAACATTTCTAGAAATGTGCATCCATTGAAAGTACTTCCCAAAATACAATTGCTGTGGGTTTCTATGACGTTTTCTTCTGGTTTTATTCAAAGAGTAATCGACAGAAAAATCTCTGAAGATGAAATTCATAGTAATTTTGAAATATTGAAAATAATATGTAATAAATCAATATATGAGTAAAAGTCAAAATTTTTTAGTTTCCATGAAGCCAAGGTTTGCACTATTATAATACGCGAACTATTGTAGTTTACCAGTAACTATGACTATTGCTGGATTAATTTAGATGTTCTTGTACAAACCTCAAAAATTTAGCAAAAAATTTAATTTACGTGGTAGTTACGACCGCTTAAAGGAAAAAACATAGGTAAAAACACGTTGAAGCTAAACAGGTTTTTTACTTTGCTATTCGATTTCTGATTAAACCAATCAAATGACGGACATCTGTCCAATGTAAAAGTAGGAGAATACAAAATGAAGATTACACTTCTAATGTATCACTTTTCAAAATTTCCACTGCATCCACCTTTTATGAATGCTTACATTTTGAAGCCGGATTTCAGGTGTTTTTTGTATTTTTTATGTAACTGGGACGCGCATTCGGATATTTCGAAAAACCAATTATAGGATTAAAGAACTCGCGATTTCGCATAATCTGATATGTATATTGGGTATGTAGCCCACACAGCAGCAGAGTAATCTTCTGCCAAATGCCAAAATTTTGTGCGATATTTTTTCTAAAAAACCTATTTTTTGGGTACAGTATTTACAATATCTTTTTGAGTGTGCTGGTACCCCTCGATATTTTAGTTTTTCGACGATCCGGATCATATGAATCACAGATCGTAAAAATCCATCTACTAGAACGTCGGAAATGGCTACTGCAAAAATGGAAAAATTTGCGAAAAATGTTTTTCAAAATATCGCTGACTAATTCGCGTTTTATGTGGATCGTTTCCATTTCAATGAAGAAAGTGAATCATCACTCGCGTTTGTGCGAAAACAGCGGTTTGAAAAATTTAGTGGCATGGGAGCTGTATCCGATTTATCCAAAAAATACTGTGTGATGCTACATCCACGGTTCTTGATGGATTTTATTGAAATATGTTTAGATCGATGTATTTTTTCACGGTTGATAGTGAAATCGGATGCGCATAAAAAGTGTATGCACTTTGTGCAAAATATAAGCGTTATACAGTTTGTTGCACACTAAACTGCAGACGGTGCTACATCTTAGCGGCCAAAGTAAATCCTGGCAAATGTGTGCAAATTAAAGGAGAAGAATTCGCTGTATTGGTAAACCGCATGCGCATCAAATGATTTTGAGGATTTCGCGATTTACACGCATTTCAAAATGAACATTACCCGATACAATTTTATTTCAAGATTATACCCCATTTAAAGGAACCCAGCATTTATTTGAAAGATATCCATAACTTCTGCTAGATGTTAGCTTGTTTTCGAGAAGTGATTAGAATAAAAAATGTGATTTATTGCGTGAAATTTAACTAAAATAGAAGAAAAACTCCGACCTATTTTTCTTACATTTTGTTCAACTAACTCACAAAATAAATTTTAATAAATATTTTCTCTTACAAAAATTTTATAAATTTCCTCAATATATTTTTTTGTTTTTTGCTATAATATGCAAACCGCTAAACGGATTTGTATAGTTTTGATTTCATTTGAATCTTTGCGATGTTTAGATTACGTACATATTTTTTATATATTTTTCAGATGCATAAACAGCTTGAATTTTATTAGAACAAGTTGTAAACTACCAATTGTCTTGAATGCTTTCCTAATTTCCGCGAAAATTTACAACTTTTTCACTAAAGTTATGGGACCTCAGTAAACATACGTACATATTTTTTATATATTTTTCAGATGCATAAACAGCTTGAATTTTATTAGAACAAGTTGTAAACTACCAATTGTCTTGAATGCTTTCCTAATTTCCGCGAAAATTTACAACTTTTTCACTAAAGTTATGGGACCTCAGTAAACATATAGTATGTAGGGAGCCCCTAATTAAAAGAGTTTCTCAATATAATGATTAGAGTCTTTTACAGATTTTTTCTTTTTATCAGAATTGAAACCGCCATAACTTTTGCGCGCAACAACCAAAATTAGTATCTCGAACAGATTTAAGAATGGGATTTTTTCCCAATCTATGTACCAAAAATCTTTCATGTAGCTTAAAAAAAATTTTTAATTTTTTTTTTTATGGAAAACTAAAAAATTTTGTCTTTTCTTCATATACATATAAAGTAGAAAAATGTTTGTACGTTTGTTTGTTTGAAGTTTATGGACTCAAAAACCGCTGAACTGATCTTCCTGAAATTTTCAGAGTACTCGTATATCACTACATGGCCTGAAAGTAACATAGGCTATAAAAATTTCTGAAATTCTGCGTTGATCCGGAGATATAGCATCAGAATCGGAGGTACCTCCAAAAAATTTAGATTTTTTATGCAAATATCTATAGAACGGTAACAGATAATGTCTCCCAATTTTGGATGTGTGCAGGAATTTGGTCTAGAAATAAATCGGTCTAAAAAATAGTGCCTATATATATTTTCGGCCGATTTCATGTATTTTATGCATTAAACACGCTATGTATGTCCAATATCAATGAAATTTGGAATGTTTGACGGAATTGGGTCTAGAAATAAAATTTTCAAATTATATTGAAATCGGTTCAGATTTGGATATAGCTCCCATATATATTTTCCTCCGATTAATGTATTTGATGCACCAAACACGCTTTATATACCCGATTTTAATGAATGAGTGACGAAAATTGGTCTACAAATAAATTTGTCAAAATATATTTTACCTTATTCGGGGTAGCGAAGCGCACCAGGGTCAGCTAATAAAATATAAACATTGACCTCAAGCTCAATAATCTTGATTTTATTAACATTCGAAAGGTCGAACAAAACATACAAATTCGACAGAAAAATCCTTTTGTCCAATAGACATTTACGACACTGCGGTGGAACAGAAATTATATCATAAAAATGGTTGATATACATAGTTTTTTTATTGCAAATTTCAAACATAACAAAGAATTTGTAATTGTTATGAATTTCAAAATAGTTCATTATAAAAACGTGTTAGAGAAAATATACAAACAATTAAAACCACAAAGATTAAGCAACAGTTTTACATTTTATTGTTGAATTGCTCTTATAAAAAATTTCAAAAACAAAATGTCAATAAAAAAAAATTTTTTCTGGATGTTGCCAAGCCAAATTATTCAACCTACAAACAAACGTTCAATAAATACAAATAAACGTATTGTTCTGAACTCAGTAACACCGCCAACCTAAAATTCCGATTAAACGCTTAAACAACACCTTAAAACTTAACAAGAACTATGCATAAAATAGCTCAAAAAGCCTAACTTGTTCATTATTTTTATAATTTCAAATATGTTGAACAATAAGTATACCAATGTAGTTAAATAATTCTCTGTAATGCTTCCAACTACTTTACATATTTCTTGAACAATTTAAAACAGCTTAAAATTTTACTCAAAAATTAAAAAATTTGTAACATAAGCTAATATCCTATGGGAACTAAAATCATTTCGGGGGGGGCCCGGGCCCCCCGGGCCCCCCCCTGGCTACGTCGGTGCCCTGTAGTACCAGTTTGTGTAGGCGGAAACGAGCCAGCGACTTCCGGCGTCACAATCCACAAATACATACATATATTTTAAAATGCGTTTTAGAATACTGACTATCGCTTGTGAGTTCCCTATAAATGCAACACGTTAAATAGGTTGTCAATATAATACACCGACGAGTTCTCTATAAATAAATGTTATCTATATGATATTAATTATAGCTAATTACAGAAGAGGTTTACGGAAGTTCAATTAAAAAGGATATCTTTATTAGAATTACTTTTTTTAATTTTTATTTATTTATTCATTTTATCGAAATATTTTAAATCTGAAACGGGTGTATTTTAAAATGTCCCAAACACCCTTCAAATCGTTTCCTCTGTTTTAACAACACACACAGATTTCTTCTTCTTATTTATGCCTGGGGGATAAAATTCTCATAAATTTCATCAATCTTCGGATTCTCTCACATCAAATCTTCACAAATCGAAAACCAATAATAACTTCCACAAATAAACAACATTACGAAGAAAACTCAATTATCAGTTTGAAATAATGGAATAACAAGAAATGAAGAAAACGAAAAAAAAAACTGAAAATTGAATCCTAATTAAAAGCCCAAGGACACAAATAGCTTCCAACATAAAGATAGAAGGCATGAATGACGACAATGGTGATGAGATGATGATTGAAACCGAAAACAGCCAATAAAATAAACACAAAATACTGATCCAGCCAAATGTTGAATGATGATGAACTAATGAGAAACAAGTGATAATCAGAGTCGACAGCATTTTGTCACAATTGTTTAACTTGCTAAGCACGTTGCAAGAAGACGTGCAACGCATAGCCAGCCATGTTCGTAGTCCATTCCACACACTTAGACAATATCGTTGTTGTACTTTACTTCTGGCACTTCCATTTTTGTTTGGTAGATTTCCAAGAAGCAGCAGCTGCTGCTATTGACCAAAGTGTCCAGAAAGAGTTTGTCATTATATGAGAGGTTCCACAAAAAATTGCTCTCATTTCTAAGTTGTAGACAGACTATAGGAACGTGCTTTAGGTCGTCTCTAGAGACGTGCCTCAGCTCGTCTTTAAAGACGTACATCAGCTCGCCTGTAGGCGTGGGTTTTTTAACATTTTTCTAAGCACCTCGCGACCAATAGGCGTGAATTTTTTACCAAATTTGTTTAATTCCAAAAAGTAAAATAATCGTAGTGGTACCATATGGAACTACCGCAGTGATTGGGTTAAGCACCCCGTGACCAATAGGCGTGGATATTTAAAAATTTTTCAAGCACCTCCTGATCAATAGTCTTGGATTTTTTAAACATTTTTTTTCAAGCACTCCCAGTCCAATAGGCCTGGATTTTTCAAAAAAATTTTTCAAGCACCCCTGATCACTAGGCGTGGAATTTTAAATTTTTTTTTTTTAACGCCATCCTTGTCCAATAGCCGTGGATTTTTACCAATTTTTTAAGCACCCCGCGACCAATAGCCATTTTAAGAACTCCCAGACCAATAGGCGTGGATTTTTCAACAATTATTTTCATGCACCCCCTAACCAATAGGCGTGGATTTTTCAACAATTTTTTTCAAGCATCCCCTGACCAATAGTCGTGGATTTTCAAAATTTTTTTTCAAGCACCCCTGACCAATAGGCGTGCATTTTTCAACAATTTGTTTCAGGCACACCTGACCAATAGGCGTGGATTTTTCAATAATTTTTGTCAAGCACCTCCTGATCAATAGTCTTGGATTTTTTAAACATTTTTTTTTCAAGCACTCCCAGTCCAATAGGCCTGGATTTTTCAAAAAAAATTTTCAAGCACCCCCTGATCACTAGGCGTGGAATTTTAAAAATTTTTTTAACGCCATCCTTGTCCAATAGCCGTGGATTTTTACCAATTTTTTAAGCACCCCGCGACCAATAGCCATTTTAAGAACTCCCAGACCAATAGGCGTGGATTTTTCAACAATTATTTTCATGCACCCCCTAACCAATAGGCGTGGATTTTTCAACAATTTTTTTCAAGCATCCCCTGACCAATAGTCGTGGATTTTCAAAATTTTTTTTCAAGCACCCCTGACCAATAGGCGTGTATTTTTCAACAATTTGTTTCAAGCACACCTGACCAATAGGCGTGGATTTTTCAATAATTTTTGTCAAACACCCCCTGACTAATAGGCGTGGATTTTTCAACAATTTTTGTCCAACACCCCCTGACCAATAGGCTTGGATTTTTCAACAATTTTTGTCAAGCACCCCTTGACCAATAGGCGTGGATTTTTTCAACAATTTTTGTCAAGCACCCCATGACCAACAGGCGTGGATTTTTTCAAAAATTTTTGTCAAGCACCCCTTGACCAATAGGCGTGGATTTTTTCAACAATTTTTGTCAAGCACCCCCTGACCAATAGGCGTGGATTTTTCAACAATTTTTTTAAGTACACTCTGACCAATAGGCGTGGATTTTTCAAAAATTTTTTTAAGTACCCTCTGACCAACAGGCGTGAATTTTTCAACAATTTGTTTCAAGCACCCCTGAGCAATAGGCGTGGATTTTTCAACAATTTGTTTCAAGCACCCCTGAGCAATAGGCGTGGATTTTTTAACAATTTGTTTCAAGCACCCCTGAGCAATAGGCGTGGATTTTTCAACAATTTGTTTAAAGCACCCCTGAGCAATAGGCGTGGATTTTTCAACAATTTGTTTCAAGCATCCCTGAGCAATAGGCGTGGATTTTTCAACAATTTGTTTCAAGCACCCCTGAGCAATAGGCGTGGATTTTTCAACAATTATTTTCAAACACCCCCTGAGCAATAGGCGTGGATTTTTCAACAATTATTTTCAAACACCCCCTGAGCAATAGGCGTGGATTTTTCAACAATTATTATCAAACACCCCCTGACCAAAAGGCGTGGATTTCTCAACAATTATTTTCAAACACCCCCTGAGCAATAGGCGTGGATTTTTCAACAATTTTTTTCAAGCACCCATTAGGCGTGGATTTTTCAACAATTTTTTTCAAGCACCCCTGAGCAATAAGCGTGGATTTTTCAACAATTTGTTTCAAGCACCCCTGAGCAATAGGCGTGGATTTTTCAACAATTTGTTTCAAGCACCCCTGAGCAATAGGCGTGGATTTTTCAACAATTTGTTTCAAGCACCCCTGAGCAATAGGCGTGGATTATTCAACAATTATTTTCAAACACCCCCTGAGCAATAGGCGTGGATTTTTCAACAATTATTATCAAACACCCCCTGACCAAAAGGCGTGGATTTTTCAACAATTATTTTCAAACACCCCCTGCCCAATAGGCGTGGATTTTTTAACAATTTTTTCAAACACCCCCTGACCAATATGAGTGAATTTTTCAACAATTTTGTTCAAACACCCCCTGCCCAATAGGCGTGGATTTTTTAACAATTTTTTTCAAACACCCCCTGACCAATATGAGTGGATTTTTCAAACAATTTTTTCAAACACCCCCTGACCAATATGAGTGAATTTTTCAAACAATTTTTTTCAAACACCCCCTGACCAATATGAGTGGATTTTTCAAACAATTTTTTCAAACACCCCCTGACCAATATGAGTGAATTTTTCAAACAATTGTTTTCAAGCACCTGAACCTGACCAATAGGCGTCGTTTTTTTAACAATTATTTTTATACACCCCCTGACCAATATGGACTGATTTTTTAACAATTATTTTCAAACACCTCCTGAGCAAAAGGCCTGGATTTTTTAACATTTATTTTCAAGTACCACCTGACCAATAGGCGTGGATTTTTCAACAATTATTTTCAAGCACCCCTGAGCAATAGGCGTGGATTTTTCAACAATTATTTTCCAGCCCCCCTGAGCAATAGGCGTGGATTTTTCAACAATTTGTTTCAAGCACCCCCTGACCAATAGGCGTGGATTTTTCAACAATTTGTTTCAAGCACCCCCTGACCAATAGGCGTCGAATAGGTGTGGATTTTTCAAACATTATTTTCAAGCACCCCCTGACCAATAGGCGTCGAATAGGTGTGGATTTTTCAAAAATTATTTTCAAGCACCCCCTGACCAATAGGCGTCGAATAGGTGTGGATTTTTCAAAAATTATTTTCAAGCACCCCCTGACCAATAGGCGTCGAATAGGTGTGGATTTTTCAAAAAATATTTTCAAGCACCCCCTGACCAATAGGCGTGGATTTTTCAAAAATTATTTTCAAGCACCCCCTGACCAATAGGCGTAAATTTTCAACAATTATTTTCAAGCACCCCCTGACCAATAAGCATGGATTTTTCAATAGCTTGTGTACAAAAACTATTCTCAGCTTGTCTATAAAGACTACCTTCTGCTTAAACTCATCTATAATGTCTAATTTCCCCTCGTCTATAAAGACGTGCTTCAGCTCATATATAAAACAACCTTCAGCTGGTCTATAAAGACCATCTTTAGCTCTTCTATAAAAACTGTCTTCAGTTCGTCAGTAAACATTCCTTTCAGGTCATTCATATAGCCTATTTCTGCTCGATTTTAATGGAATTGCCCACATACCTTGACACCATTTTTACACATAATTTTCTCCCCTTTTGTTCGGTTACTCGTTATGCTTTCGATGAAATATTACGAGTCAAGTTGTAATACTTTATTTCAACAGCAAATCAACATTTCATAGCCGAAGAAGAAGAAATCTATCTCGAAGCATCCATGCATTTGCCAACTGGAACCTGTCACCATCCAGTCAGTCAGTCAGTCAAAGAGAACTTAATGGCATTGCCAAGGAAAATGATAGTAAATCCCTACAAAAGGATACAGTGCAATTGTCTTCTTCTTATATTATATGTATACGCTTTGTACAGAGCTTAACTTGAAATCCAAACGTCTCAAATTTTTAACATCAAATCTAAAGAAAAGCTATTTCTATCCATCGTAAGTCTTGTGAACTAACCAAGGATATATATGGAACAAGGATAATGTGGAAAGAACAATGACCATTATATATTTAGAGGGCTAAAGGACATAGGGACATACACACTCACAGTTAAACAATGTCTGCCATTTCAACTGACAATTGAGGACCTTAATTGAAGGACAACATAAGTAAACTGATTGTTAAGTATTTAAACTGGACGAGGATGAACGGATTGACAGTGGCGATTTTATTAGGTTCCAACAGAAAAGCTGGGAGGAGAGGTAGCTATAAAAACAAAACATAAAATTGAAAGAGGACAAAAGACAAAGGAAGTTGGGAAAATAATGAGTATTGTGAAGTTAAGTTGTGAATTGATAATTGGTTGCGCTTGCTAATTTAAATCAGAAGTTAGTTCATTTTGTGTTTGTTTCACACTTAATATATAGGATATACAGTGGTTGAATGACTCCCTCTACCTCGACTATAAACACTCACTTCTACGCCAGTATAAAGATTTCCTCCTACTCGTCTATAAAGACTCCCTTGGTCTATAGAGACCAACTTCAGCTGGTCTATAGAGACCAACTTCAGCTGGTCTATAGAGACCAACTTCAGCTGGTCTATAGAGACCAACTTCAGCTGGTCTATAGAGACCAACTTCAGCTGGTCTATAGAGACCAACTTCAGCTGGTCTATAGAGACCAACTTTAGCTGGTCTATAGAGACCAACATCAGCTGGTCTATAGAGACCAACTTCAGCTGGTCTATAGAGACCAACTTCAGCTGGTCTATAGAGACCAACATCAGCTGGTCTATAGAGACCAACATCAGCTGGTCTATAGAGACCAACATCAGCTGGTCTATAGAGACCAACTTCAGCTGGTCTACAGAGACCAACTTTAGCTGGTCTATAGAGACCAACTTTAGCTGGTCTATAGAGACCAACATCAGCTGGTCTATAGAGACCAACTTCAGCTGGTCTATATAGACCAACATCAGCTGGTCTATAGAGACCAACATCAGCTGGTCTATAGAGACCAACATCAGCTGGTCTATAGAGACCAACATCAGCTGGTCTATAGAGACCAACTTCAGCTGGTCTATAGAGACCAACATCAGCTGGTCTATAGAGACCAACATCAGCTGGTCTATAGAGACCAACATCAGCTGGTCTATAGAGACCAACATCAGCTGGTCTATAGAGACCAACATCAGCTGGTCTATAGAGACCAACATCAGCTGGTCTATAGAGACCAACATCAGCTGGTCTATAGAGACCAACATCAGCTGGTCTACAGAGACCAACATCAGCTGGTCTATAGAGACCAACATCAGCTCGTCTACAGAGACCAACATCAGCTGGTCTATAGAGACCAACATCAGCTGGTCTACAGAGACCAACTTCAGCTGGTCTACAGAGACCAACATCAGCTGGTCTATAGAGACCAACTTTAGCTGGTCTATAGAGACCAACTTTAGCTGGTGTATAGAGACCAACTTTAGCTGGTCTATAGAGACCAACATCAGCTGGTCTACAGAGACCAACTTCAGCTGGTCTACAGAGACCAACATCAGCTGGTCTATAGAGACCAACTTTAGCTGGTCTATAGAGACCAACTTTAGCTGGTGTATAGAGACCAACTTTAGCTGGTCTATAGAGACCAACTTTAGCTGGTCTATAGAGACCAACTTCAGCTGGTCTATAGAGACCAACTTCAGCTGGTCTATAGAGACCAACTTCAGCTGGTCTATAGAGACCAACTTCAGCTGGTCTATAGAGACTAACATCAGCTGGTCTATAGAGACCAACATCAGCTGGTCTATAGAGACCAACTTCAGCTGGTCTATAGAGACCAACATCAGCTGGTCTATAGAGACCAACATCAGCTGGTCTATAGAGACCAACATCAGCTGGTCTATAGAGACCAACATCAGCTGGTCTATAGAGACCAACATCAGCTGGTCTATAGAGACCAACATCAGCTGGTCTATAGAGAGACCAACATCAGCTGGTCTATAGAGACCAACATCAGCTGGTCTATAGAGACCAACATCAGCTGGTCTACAGAGACCAACATCAGCTGGTCTATAGAGACCAACTTCAGCTGGTCTATAGAGACCAACTTCAGCTGGTCTATAGAGACCAACATCAGCTGGTCTATAGAGACCAACATCAGCTGGTCTATAGAGACCAACATCAGCTGGTCTATAGAGACCAACATCAGCTGGTCTATAGAGACCAACATCAGCTGGTCTATAGAGACCAACATCAGCTGGTCTATAGAGACTAACTTCAGCTGGTCTATAGAGACCAACATCAGCTGGTCTATAGAGACCAACATCAGCTGGTCTATAGAGACCAACATCAGCTGGTCTATAGAGACCAACATCAGCTGGTCTATAGAGACCAACATCAGCTGGTCTATAGAGACCAACATCAGCTGGTCTACAGAGACCAACATCAGCTGGTCTATAGAGACCAACATCAGCTGGTCTACAGAGACCAACATCAGCTGGTCTACAGAGACCAACTTCAGCTGGTCTATAGAGACCAACATCAGCTGGTCTATAGAGACCAACTTCAGCTGGTCTATAGAGACCAACTTCAGCTGGTCTATAGAGACCAACTTTAGCTGGTCTATAGAGACCAACTTCAGCTGGTCTATAGAGACCAACTTTAGCTGGTCTATAGAGACCAACTTCAGCTGGTCTATAGAGACCAACTTTAGCTGGTCTATAGAGACCAACTTTAGCTGGTCTATAGAGACCAACTTCAGCTGGTCTATAGAGACCAACTTTAGCTGGTCTATAGAGACCAACTTTAGCTGGTCTATAGAGACCAACTTCAGCTGGTCTATAGAGACCAACTTTAGCTGGTCTATAGAGACCAACTTCAGCTGGTCTATAGAGACCAACTTCAGCTGGTCTACAGAGACCAACATCAGCTGGTCTACAGAGACCAACTTCAGCTGGTCTATAGAGACCAACATCAGCTGGTCTATAGAGACCAACTTCAGCTGGTCTATAGAGACCAACTTCAGCTGGTCTATAGAGACCAACTTTAGCTGGTCTATAGAGACCAACTTCAGCTGGTCTATAGAGACCAACTTCAGCTGGTCTATAGAGACTAACATCAGCTGGTCTATAGAGACCAACATCAGCTGGTCTATAGAGACCAACTTCAGCTGGTCTATAGAGACCAACTTCAGCTGGTCTATAGAGACCAACTTCAGCTGGTCTATAGAGACCAACATCAGCTGGTCTATAGAGACCAACATCAGCTGGTCTATAGAGACCAACATCAGCTGGTCTATAGAGACCAACATCAGCTGGTCTATAGAGACCAACATCAGCTGGTCTATAGAGAGACAAACATCAGCTGGTCTATAGAGACCAACATCAGCTGGTCTATAGAGACCAACATCAGCTGGTCTATAGAGACCAACATCAGCTGGTCTATAGAGACCAACATCAGCTGGTCTACAGAGACCAACATCAGCTGGTCTATAGAGACCAACTTCAGCTGGTCTATAGAGACCAACTTCAGCTGGTCTATAGAGACCAACATCAGCTGGTCTATAGAGACCAACATCAGCTGGTCTATAGAGACCAACATCAGCTGGTCTATAGAGACCAACATCAGCTGGTCTATAGAGACCAACATCAGCTGGTCTATAGAGACTAACTTCAGCTGGTCTATAGAGACCAACATCAGCTGGTCTATAGAGACCAACATCAGCTGGTCTACAGAGACCAACATCAGCTGGTCTATAGAGACCAACATCAGCTGGTCTATAGAGACCAACATCAGCTGGTCTATAGAGACCAACATCAGCTGGTCTATAGAGACCAACATCAGCTGGTCTACAGAGACCAACATCAGCTGGTCTATAGAGACCAACATCAGCTGGTCTACAGAGACCAACATCAGCTGGTCTACAGAGACCAACTTCAGCTGGTCTATAGAGACCAACATCAGCTGGTCTATAGAGACCAACTTCAGCTGGTCTATAGAGACCAACTTCAGCTGGTCTATAGAGACCAACTTTAGCTGGTCTATAGAGACCAACTTCAGCTGGTCTATAGAGACCAACTTTAGCTGGTCTATAGAGACCAACTTCAGCTGGTCTATAGAGACCAACTTTAGCTGGTCTATAGAGACCAACTTTAGCTGGTCTATAGAGACCAACTTCAGCTGGTCTATAGAGACCAACATCAGCTGGTCTATAGAGACCAACATCAGCTGGTCTATAGAGACCAACATCAGCTGGTCTACAGAGACCAACATCAGCTGGTCTATAGAGACCAACATCAGCTGGTCTACAGAGACCAACATCAGCTGGTCTACAGAGACCAACTTCAGCTGGTCTATAGAGACCAACATCAGCTGGTCTATAGAGACCAACTTCAGCTGGTCTATAGAGACCAACTTCAGCTGGTCTATAGAGACCAACTTTAGCTGGTCTATAGAGACCAACTTCAGCTGGTCTATAGAGACCAACTTTAGCTGGTCTATAGAGACCAACTTTAGCTGGTCTATAGAGACCAACTTTAGCTGGTCTATAGAGACCAACTTTAGCTGGTCTATAGAGACCAACTTCAGCTGGTCTATAGAGACCAACTTCAGCTGGTCTATAGAGACCAACTTCAGCTGGTCTATAGAGACCAACTTTAGCTGGTCTATAGAGACCAACTTCAGCTGGTCTATAGAGACCAACTTCAGCTGGTCTACAGAGACCAACATCAGCTGGTCTACAGAGACCAACTTCAGCTGGTCTATAGAGACCAACATCAGCTGGTCTATAGAGACCAACTTCAGCTGGTCTATAGAGACCAACTTCAGCTGGTCTATAGAGACCAACTTTAGCTGGTCTATAGAGACCAACTTCAGCTGGTCTATAGAGACCAACTTTAGCTGGTCTATAGAGACCAACTTCAGCTGGTCTATAGAGACCAACTTTAGCTGGTCTATAGAGACCAATTTTAGCTGGTCTATAGAGACCAACTTCAGCTGGTCTATAGAGACCAACTTTAGCTGGTCTATAGAGACCAACTTTAGCTGGTCTATAGAGACCAACTTCAGCTGGTCTATAGAGACCAACTTTAGCTGGTCTATAGAGACCAACTTCAGCTGGTCTATAGAGACCAACTTTAGCTGGTCTACAGAGACCAACTTTAGCTGGTCTATAGAGACCAACTTTAGCTGGTCTATAGAGACCAACTTCAGCTGGTCTATAGAGACCAACATCAGCTGGTCTATAGAGACCAACATCAGCTGGTCTATAGAGACCAACATCAGCTGGTCTATAGAGACCAACATCAGCTGGTCTATAGAGACCAACATCAGCTGGTCTATAGAGACCAACATCAGCTGGTCTATAGAGACCAACATCAGCTGGTCTATAGAGACCAACATCAGCTGGTCTATAGAGACCAACATCAGCTGGTCTATAGAGACCAACATCAGCTGGTCTATAGAGACCAACATCAGCTGGTCTATAGAGACCAACATCAGCTGGTCTATAGAGACCAACATCAGCTGGTCTATAGAGACCAACATCAGCTGGTCTATAGAGACCAACATCAGCTGGTCTATAGAGACCAACATCAGCTGGTCTATAGAGACCAACATCAGCTGGTCTACAGAGACCAACATCAGCTGGTCTACAGAGACCAACATCAGCTGGTCTATAGAGACCAACATCAGCTGGTCTACAGAGACCAACATCAGCTGGTCTATAGAGACCAACATCAGCTGGTCTACAGAGACCAACATCAGCTGGTCTACAGAGACCAACATCAGCTGGTCTACAGAGACCAACATCAGCTGGTCTATAGAGACCAACTTTAGCTGGTCTATAGAGACCAACTTTAGCTGGTGTATAGAGACCAACTTTAGCTGGTCTATAGAGACCAACTTTAGCTGGTCTATAGAGACCAACTTTAGCTGGTCTATAGAGACCAACTTCAGCTGGTCTATAGAGACTAACATCAGCTGGTCTATAGAGACCAACATCAGCTGGTCTATAGAGACCAACTTCAGCTGGTCTATAGAGACCAACTTCAGCTGGTCTATAGAGACCAACATCAGCTGGTCTATAGAGACCAACATCAGCTGGTCTATAGAGACCAACATCAGCTGGTCTATAGAGACCAACATCAGCTGGTCTATAGAGAGACCAACATCAGCTGGTCTATAGAGACCAACATCAGCTGGTCTATAGAGACCAACATCAGCTGGTCTATAGAGACCAACATCAGCTGGTCTACAGAGACCAACATCAGCTGGTCTATAGAGACCAACTTCAGCTGGTCTATAGAGACCAACTTCAGCTGGTCTATAGAGACCAACTTCAGCTGGTCTATAGAGACCAACTTCAGCTGGTCTATAGAGACCAACATCAGCTGGTCTATAGAGACCAACATCAGCTGGTCTATAGAGACCAACATCAGCTGGTCTATAGAGACCAACATCAGCTGGTCTATAGAGACCAACATCAGCTGGTCTATAGAGACTAACTTCAGCTGGTCTATAGAGACCAACATCAGCTGGTCTATAGAGACCAACATCAGCTGGTCTATAGAGACCAACATCAGCTGGTCTATAGAGACCAACATCAGCTGGTCTATAGAGACCAACATCAGCTGGTCTATAGAGACCAACATCAGCTGGTCTATAGAGACCAACATCAGCTGGTCTATAGAGACCAACATCAGCTGGTCTATAGAGACCAACATCAGCTGGTCTATAGAGACCAACATCAGCTGGTCTATAGAGACCAACATCAGCTGGTCTATAGAGACCAACATCAGCTGGTCTACAGAGACCAACATCAGCTGGTCTATAGAGACCAACATCAGCTGGTCTACAGAGACCAACATCAGCTGGTCTACAGAGACCAACTTCAGCTGGTCTATAGAGACCAACATCAGCTGGTCTATAGAGACCAACTTTAGCTGGTCTATAGAGACCAACTTCAGCTGGTCTATAGAGACCAACTTTAGCTGGTCTATAGAGACCAACTTTAGCTGGTCTATAGAGACCAACTTCAGCTGGTCTATAGAGACCAACTTTAGCTGGTCTATAGAGACCAACTTCAGCTGGTCTATAGAGACCAACTTTAGCTGGTCTATAGAGACCAACTTCAGCTGGTCTATAGAGACCAACTTCAGCTGGTCTACAGAGACCAACATCAGCTGGTCTACAGAGACCAACTTCAGCTGGTCTATAGAGACCAACATCAGCTGGTCTATAGAGACCAACTTCAGCTGGTCTATAGAGACCAACTTCAGCTGGTCTATAGAGACCAACTTTAGCTGGTCTATAGAGACCAACTTCAGCTGGTCTATAGAGACCAACTTTAGCTGGTCTATAGAGACCAACTTCAGCTGGTCTATAGAGACCAACTTTAGCTGGTCTATAGAGACCAACTTTAGCTGGTCTATAGAGACCAACTTCAGCTGGTCTATAGAGACCAACTTTAGCTGGTCTATAGAGACCAACTTTAGCTGGTCTATAGAGACCAACTTCAGCTGGTCTATAGAGACCAACTTCAGCTGGTCTATAGAGACCAACTTCAGCTGGTCTATAGAGACCAACTTTAGCTGGTCTATAGAGACCAACTTTAGCTGGTCTATAGAGACCAACTTCAGCTGGTCTATAGAGACCAACATCAGCTGGTCTATAGAGACCAACATCAGCTGGTCTATAGAGACCAACATCAGCTGGTCTATAGAGACCAACATCAGCTGGTTTATAGAGACCAACATCAGCTGGTCTATAGAGACCAACATCAGCTGGTCTATAGAGACCAACTTCAGCTGGTCTATAGAGACCAACATCAGCTGGTCTATAGAGACCAACATCAGCTGGTCTATAGAGACCAACATCAGCTGGTCTATAGAGACCAACATCAGCTGGTCTATAGAGACCAACATCAGCTGGTCTATAGAGACCAACATCAGCTGGTCTATAGAGACCAACATCAGCTGGTCTATAGAGACCAACATCAGCTGGTCTACAGAGACCAACATCAGCTGGTCTATAGAGACCAACTTCAGCTGGTCTATAGAGACCAACTTCAGCTGGTCTATAGAGACCAACTTCAGCTGGTCTATAGAGACCAACTTTAGCTGGTCTATAGAGACCAACTTCAGCTGGTCTATAGAGACTAACATCAGCTGGTCTATAGAGACCAACATCAGCTGGTCTATAGAGACCAACTTCAGCTGGTCTATAGAGACCAACTTCAGCTGGTCTATAGAGACCAACATCAGCTGGTCTATAGAGACCAACTTTAGCTGGTCTATAGAGACCAACTTCAGCTGGTCTATAGAGACCAACTTCAGCTGGTCTATAGAGACCAACTTTAGCTGGTCTATAGAGACCAACTTCAGCTGGTCTATAGAGACCAACTTTAGCTGGTCTATAGAGACCAACTTCAGCTGGTCTATAGAGACCAACTTCAGCTGGTCTACAGAGACCAACATCAGCTGGTCTATAGAGACCAACATCAGCTGGTCTATAGAGACCAACTTCAGCTGGTCTATAGAGACCAACTTCAGCTGGTCTATAGAGACCAACTTTAGCTGGTCTATAGAGACCAACTTCAGCTGGTCTATAGAGACCAACTTCAGCTGGTCTATAGAGACCAACTTCAGCTGGTCTATAGAGACCAACTTCAGCTGGTCTATAGAGACCAACTTCAGCTGGTCTATAGAGACCAACTTCAGCTGGTCTATAGAGACCAACTTTAGCTGGTCTATAGAGACCAACTTCAGCTGGTCTATAGAGACCAACTTTAGCTGGTCTATAGAGACCAACTTTACCTGGTCTATAGAGACCAACTTCAGCTGGTCTATAGAGACCAACTTCAGCTGGTCTATAGAGACCAACTTCAGCTGGTCTATAGAGACCAACTTTAGCTGGTCTATAGAGACCAACTTCAGCTGGTCTATAGAGACCAACTTTAGCTGGTCTATAGAGACCAACTTCAGCTGGTCTATAGAGACCAACTTCAGCTGGTCTACAGAGACCAACATCAGCTGGTCTACAGAGACCAACTTCAGCTGGTCTATAGAGACCAACATCAGCTGGTCTATAGAGACCAACTTCAGCTGGTCTATAGAGACCAACTTCAGCTGGTCTATAGAGACCAACTTTAGCTGGTCTATAGAGACCAACTTCAGCTGGTCTATAGAGACCAACTTTAGCTGGTCTATAGAGACCAACTTCAGCTGGTCTATAGAGACCAACTTTAGCTGGTCTATAGAGACCAACTTTAGCTGGTCTATAGAGACCAACTTCAGCTGGTCTATAGAGACCAACTTTAGCTGGTCTATAGAGACCAACTTTAGCTGGTCTATAGAGACCAACTTCAGCTGGTCTATAGAGACCAACTTTAGCTGGTCTATAGAGACCAACTTCAGCTGGTCTATAGAGACCAACTTTAGCTGGTCTATAGAGACCAACTTCAGCTGGTCTATAGAGACCAACTTTAGCTGGTCTATAGAGACCAACTTTAGCTGGTCTATAGAGACCAACTTTAGCTGGTCTATAGAGACCAACTTTAGCTGGTCTATAGAGACCAACTTCAGCTGGTCTATAGAGACCAACTTTAGCTGGTCTATAGAGACCAACTTCAGCTGGTCTATAGAGACCAACTTCAGCTGGTCTATAGAGACCAACTTCAGCTGTCTATAGAGAGACCAACTTCAGCTGGTCTATAGAGAGACCAACTTCAGCTGGTCTATAGAGAGACCAACTTCAGCTGGTCTATAGAGACCAACTTCAGCTGGTCTATAGAGACCAACTTCAGCTGGTCTATAGAGACCAACATCAGCTGGTCTATAGAGACCAACTTCAGCTGGTCTATAGGGACCAACTTCAGCTGGTCTATAGAGACCAACTTCAGCTGGTCTATAGAGACCAACTTCAGCTGGTCTATAGAGACCAACTTCAGCTGGTCTATAGAGACCAACTTCAGCTGGTCTATAGAGACCAACTTCAGCTGGTGCTGGTCTATAGAGACCAACTTCAGCTGGTGCTGGTTTATAGAGACCAACTTCAGCTGGTGCTGGTCTATAGAGACCAACTTCAGCTGGTGCTGGTTTATAGAGACCAACTTCAGCTGGTGCTGGTCTATAGAGACCAACTTCAGCTGGTGCTGGTCTATAGAGACCAACTTCAGCTGGTCTGTAGAGACCAACTTCAGCTGGTCTATAGAGACCAACTTCAGCTGGTCTATAGAGACCAACTTCAGCTGGTCTATAGAGACCAACTTCAGCTGGTCTATAGAGAGACCAACTTCAGCTGGTCTATAGAGACCAACTTCAGCTGGTCTATAGAGAGACCAACTTCAGCTGGTCTATAGAGAGACCAACTTCAGCTGGTCTATAGAGACCAACTTCAGCTGGTCTATAGAGACCAACTTCAGCTGGTCTATAGAGACCAACTTCAGCTGGTCTATAGAGACCAACTTCAGCTGGTCTATAGAGAGACCAACTTCAGCTGGTCTATAGAGACCAACTTCAGCTGGTCTATAGAGACCAACTTCAGCTGGTCTATAGAGACCAACTTCAGCTGGTGCTGGTCTATAGAGACCAACTTCAGCTGGTGCTGGTCTATAGAGACCAACTTCAGCTGGTGCTGGTTTATAGAGACCAACTTCAGCTGGTGCTGGTCTATAGAGACCAACTTCAGCTGGTGCTGGTCTATAGAGACCAACTTCAGCTGGTGCTGGTCTATAGAGACCAACTTCAGCTGGTGCTGGTCTATAGAGACCAACTTCAGCTGGTGCTGGTCTATAGAGACCAACTTCAGCTGGTGCTGGTCTATAGAGACCAACTTCAGCTGGTCTATAGAGACCAACTTCAGCTGGTCTATAGAGACCAACTTCAGCTGGTCTATAGAGACCAACTTCAGCTGGTCTATAGAGACCAACTTCAGCTGGTCTATAGAGACCAACTTCAGCTGGTCTATAGAGACCAACTTCAGCTGGTGCTGGTCTTTAGAGACCAACTTCAGCTGGTGCTGGTCTATAGAGACCAACTTCAGCTGGTCTATAGAGACCAACTTCAGCTGGTGCTGGTCTATAGAGACCAACTTCAGCTGGTCTATAGAGACCAACTTCAGCTGGTCTATAGAGACCAACTTCAGCTGGTGCTGGTCTATAGAGACCAACTTCAGCTGGTGCTGGTCTATAGAGACCAACTTCAGCTGGTGCTGGTCTATAGAGACCAACTTCAGCTGGTGCTGGTCTATAGAGACCAACTTCAGCTGGTGCTGGTCTATAGAGACCAACTTCAGCTGGTGCTGGTCTATAGAGACCAACTTCAGCTGGTGCTGGTCTATAGAGACCAACTTCAGCTGGTCTATAGAGACCAACTTCAGCTGGTCTATAGAGACCGACTTCAGCTGGTCTATAGAGACCAACTTCAGCTGGTCTATAGAGACCAACTTCAGCTGGTCTATAGAGACCAACTTCAGCTGGTCTATAGAGACCAACTTCAGCTGGTGCTGGTCTATAGAGACCAACTTCAGCTGGTCTGTAGAGACCAACTTCAGCTGGTCTATAGAGACCAACTTCAGCTGGTCTATAGAGACCAACTTCAGCTGGTCTATAGAGAGACCAACTTCAGCTGGTCTATAGAGAGACCAACTTCAGCTGGTCTATAGAGACCAACTTCAGCTGGTCTATAGAGACCAACTTCAGCTGGTCTATAGAGACCAACTTCAGCTGGTCTATAGAGACCAACTTCAGCTGGTCTATAGAGACCAACTTCAGCTGGTCTATAGAGACCAACTTCAGCTGGTCTATAGAGACCAACTTCAGCTGGTCTATAGAGAGACCAACTTCAGCTGGTCTATAGAGAGAACAACTTCAGCTGGTCTATAGAGAGACCAACTTCAGCTGGTCTATAGAGACCAACTTCAGCTGGTCTATAGAGACCAACTTCAGCTGGTCTATAGAGACCAACTTCAGCTGGTCTATAGAGAGACCAACTTCAGCTGGTCTATAGAGACCAACTTCAGCTGGTCTATAGAGACCAACTTCAGCTGGTCTATAGAGAGACCAACTTCAGCTGGTCTATAGAGAGACCAAGTTCAGCTGGTCTATAGAGAGACCAACTTCAGCTGGTCTATAGAGAGACCAACTTCAGCTGGTCTATAGAGAGACCAACTTCAGCTGGTCTATAGAGAGACCAACTTCAGCTGGTCTATAGAGAGACCAACTTCAGCTGGTCTATAGAGAGACCAACTTCAGCTGGTCTATAGAGAGACCAACTTCAGCTGGTCTATAGAGAGACCAACTTCAGCTGGTGCTGGTCTATAGAGACCAACTTCAGCTGGTGCTGGTCTATAGAGACCAACTTCAGCTGGTGCTGGTCTATAGAGACCTACTTCAGCTGGTGCTGGTCTATAGAGACCAACTTCAGCTGGTGCTGGTCTATAGAGACCTACTTCAGCTGGTGCTGGTCTATAGAGACCAACTTCAGCTGGTCTATAGAGACCAACTTCAGCTGGTCTATAGAGACCAACTTCAGCTGGTCTATAGAGACCAACTTCAGCTGGTCTATAGAGACCAACTTCAGCTGGTCTATAGAGACCAACTTCAGCTGGTCTATAGAGACCAACTTCAGCTGGTCTATAGAGACCAACTTCAGCTGGTCTATAGAGACCAACTTCAGCTGGTCTATAGAGACCAACTTCAGCTGGTCTATAGAGACCAACTTCAGCTGGTCTATAGAGACCAACTTCAGCTGGTCTATAGAGACCAACTTCAGCTGGTCTATAGAGACCAACTTCAGCTGGTCTATAGAGACCAACTTCAGCTGGTCTATAGAGACCAACTTCAGCTGGTCTATAGAGACCAACTTCAGCTGGTCTATAGAGACCAACTTCAGCTGGTCTATAGAGACCAACTTCAGCTGGTCTATAGAGAGCAACTTCAGCTGGTCTATAGAGAGCAACTTCAGCTGGTCTATAGAGAGCAACTTCAGCTGGTCTATAGAGACCAACTTCAGCTGGTCTATAGAGACCACCTTCAGCTGGTCTATAGAGACCACCTTCAGCTGGTCTATAGAGACCACCTTCAGCTCATCTATAAAGAATACAGGTCTTTAAAAACTGTTTCAACCTGTCTATAAAAGCTTACATAAGTACGTTTATAAAAACTATGAACAGCTTCTCTACCTAACCACTGTCTTGCCTCATTATAGCCTCACCATCCCAACATTAGCTGTGACTCGATATTTATTACGCATATCGAACGTGACACTCGTTCTTTCATGTCCTTTTATCTTCCACTTCAATTGCCAGTGTTATTTTTGTTTTGCAACCGTTATTTTTCTTCTCATCTCTTCTTCTATTTTGTTTTGCCTGTTTTGATTTGTCTTTAACTTGTCAGATGCGTTTATAGAATTTCTGATGTCCTTAACGAGCCACGTGATCGGCAAACTGATGATAAAGTTGATACACAAGCGAATAACTTTCAAAAAGATTTCTTGTATTTGTGTGTTTGTGCGTTATGTTCGTTTGTTTGTTTTGTCAGTTGTTGTTAAGATGCAGAGGCTATGAAAGGTTTCGTAAAAGAAAGAGGAATGAAACTGTTGCTAATACTCAACTTTCTTACTCATTTCTTAAGAACATTGTGTTTCTTGTTGGCGAATGTAAACAAGAGGAGGAAAGAACATGAGAAATAACTAAACCAGGACTAGAAAAGGGAGTAATGTGAACGAAAAAACAAACAAAACACACACAAAACTTTAAAACTTTGAAAATGAAACCTACATCATGTGGAAATTTGTTATTTTTTTCATTCTGGTGGCCATAAAGAAGAACAGAAGAGGGTCTCGAAACCCAAGGGAAAAGGCCTTTATAGACTTAAAAAAGTCCATTTGAAGACTACTTTAGAGATGAGCTGTAAGAAGTCTATTCGGACAAGCTATAGGAAGTCTTCATAGTCGAGCGGAAGGGAGTCTTCATTGACGAGTTGAAGGAAGTCTTTACATAAGTTTTTTTAAAGGCGAGCTGAAGCTCGTCTTTATAGACGAGCTAAAACACGACTTAGTAGTTAAACTGAATAACATCTTTATAGACTCGCATAAGGGAATCTTTATAGACGAGCTGAATCACGCATTTACAGATGAGTTAATGACTCACTTTTTTTATAAACGAGTTGACGGTGGTCTTTATAGAGGAGCGAAAAATAGACTATAGGTGAGCTGAAGCAGAAGGGAGTCTTTATAGACGAGCTGATGGCACTATTCATACACTAGTTGAAGGGTATCTTTATAGACTGGCTGTTGAGAGTGCTTGAAAAAATTTCTTATAAATCCACGTCTAATGGTCAGGGGGTGCATGAAAAATTCCTTATAAATCCACGTCTAATGGTCAGGGGTGCTTGCAAAATTCCTTAAAAATCTACGCCCAACGGTCAGGGATGCTTGAAAAAAATCCTTAAAAATCCTCGTCTAATGGTAAGAGTGCTTGAAAAAAATCCTTAAAAATCCAAGCCAAATGGCCAGGGAGTGCTTGAAAAAATCCTTAAAACTCCAAGCCTAATGGCCAGGGAGTGCTAGAAAAAATCCTTAAAAATCCAAGCCTAATGGCCAGGGAGTGCTTGAAAAAAATTACTTATAAATTCCAAGCCTAATGGCCAGGGAGTGCTAGAAAAAATCCTTAAAAATCCAAGCCTAATGGCCAGGGAGTGCTTGAAAAAAATTGTTGAAAAATCCATGCATAATGGTCAGAAGGTGCTTGAAAAATTTTTGAAAAATTAACGCCTAAACTTCTTAAATTCACGCCTATTGGCCAGGGGGTGCTTGAAGAACTTCTTGAAAAATTCACGCCTATTGGTCAGGTGATGTCTGAAACAAATTGTTGAAAAATCCAAGTCTAATGGTCAGGGGTGCTTGAAATAATTCCTTACAAATCCACGCCTATTGAGCAGGGATGCTTTAAAAACATTCATTAAAAATCCATGCCTAATGGTCAGAGGGAGCTTGAAAAATATTTTGAAAAATCCACGCATAATGGTCAGATGGGACTTGAAAAAAATGTTGAAAATTCACGCCTATTGGTCGGAGGGTTCTTAAATGAAATTATTGAAAAATCCACGCCTATTGGTCAGGGGTGCTTGAAAAACTTCTTGAAAAATTCACGCCGATTGGCCAGGGGGTGCTCGGAAAAATTGTTAAAAAATCCAGGCCTTTTGGACAGAGGGTACTTGAAAAAATTTTTGAAACATCCATGACTATTGGTCAGGTGGTTCTTAAAACAAATTGTTGAAAAATACAAACCTATTGGTCAGGTGATGCCTAAAAAAATTGTTGAAAAATTCAAACCTAGGGGTCAGGGGTGCTTGAAAAATATTCCTTAAAAAACGACGCCTAATGATCAGGGGTGCTTTAAAAAAAATTCATTAAAAACCCCTGCCTAATGGTCAAAAGGTGCTTGAAAAAATTGTTGAAAAATTCACGCCTATTGGTCGGAGAATGTTTGAATAAAATTGTTGAAAAATCCACGCCTAATGGTCAGAGGGTGCTTGAAAAAAATGTCACGCCTATTGGTCGGAGGGGATTGGTGTCACCATGGTGCAATGGTATACACGCCCGCCTTGCACGCAGAAGGTCGTGGGTTCGATTCCCGGCCAGGCAAATGACAAATTGTTAAAAAAATCCACGCCCTGTGTTCAGAGGGTGCTTGAAAAAAATTGTTGAACAATCCACGCCTTTTGGTCATGGCGTATTTAAAACAAATGGTCAAGGGTACTTGACAACAATTTCTTAAAAATCCACGCCTACTGGTCAGGGGGGCTTTAAAAACTCCTTAAAAATTCACGCCTAACTCCTAAAATTTGTTGAAAAATACACGCCTAATTATCCGAGGGGACTTAAAAAAAATGTTTAAAAATTCACGCCTATTGGTCGGAGAGTGCTTGGAAAAATTGTTAAAAAATCCACGCCCTTTGGTCAGTGGGTGCTTGGAAAATTGTTAAAAAAATCCACGCCCTTTGGTCAGTGGGTGCTTTGGTCAAGGGTACTTGACAACAATTTCTTAAAAATCCACGCCTACTGGTCAGGGGGGGCTTTAAAAACTCCTTAAAAATTCACGCCTAATGGTCGGAGAATGTTTGAATAAAATTGTTGAAAAATCCATGCATAATGGTCAGAGGGTGCTTGAAAAAAATTTTGAAAATTTCACGCCTATTGGTCGGAGGGGATTGGTGCCACCATGGTGCAATAGTATACACGCCCGCCTTGCACGCAAAAGGTCTTGGGTTCGATTCCCGGCCAGGCAAATGACAAATTGTTAAAAAATCCACGCCGTGTGGTCAGAGGGTGTTTGAAAAAATTTTTTGAAAAATCCACGCCTTTTGGTCATGGCGTACTTAAAACAAATGGCCAAGGGTACCTGACAACAATTTCTTAAAAATCTACGCCTACTGGTCAGGGTAGGAGGGTGCTTGAATAAAATTGTTGAAAAATCTATGCCTATTGGCCATGGGGTGCTTGGAAAAATTGTTAAAAAAATCACGCCCTTTGGTCAGTGGGTGCTTGGAAAAATTGTTAAAAAAAATTCAGGCACTTTGGTCAGTGGGTGCTTGAAAAAATTGTTAAAAAAATCCACGCCCTTTGGTCAGTGGGTGCTTGGAAAAATTGTTAAAAAAAATTCAGGCAATTTGGTCAGTGGGTGCTTGAAAAAAATTGTTAAAAAAAATCCACGCCTATTGGTCTGGGTGTGCTTGAAAAAAATTGTTGAAAAATCCACGTCTGTTGGACCAGGGGAGTTGAACAAATGTTTTAAAAATCCAGGCCTATTGTTCAGGGGGTGTTTGAAAAAAAACTGTTAAAAAATCCACGCCTATTGGTCAGGCATAGCCACGTCTATGAGTCAGGGTGTGCTTGAAAAAAATGTAAAGGGAGCTTGAAAATATTTTTGAAAAAACCATGCCTATGGGTCAGGGGGGTGCTTGAAACAAACAGGTGAAAAATCCACGCCTATCGGTCAGGGGGGTGCTTGAAACAAACAGTTGAAAAATCCACGCCTATGGGTCAGGGGGGTGCTTGAAACAAACAGTTGAAAAATCCACGCCTATGGGTCAGGGGGGTGCTTGAAACAAACTGTTGAAAAAACCACGCCTATGTGTCAGGGGGGTGCTTGAAACAAACAGTTGAAAAATCCACGCCTATGGGTCAGGGGGTGCTTGAAAAAAACTGTTGATAAATCCACGCCTATTGGAAAGGGGGAGCTTGAAAAAAAATTGTTGGAAAAATCAACGCACTTTGGACAGATGGTGCTTCAAAAAAAGTATTGAAAAATCCAGGCCTATTGGTCAGGGGGTGTATGAAAAAAAATTGTTGAAAAATCCACGCACAGATGATGCTTCAAAAAATTGTTGAAAAAATCAACGCAATTTGGACAGATGGTGTTTGAAAAAAATTGTTGAAAAATCCCCGCCTATTGGTCAGAGGGTGCTTGAAAAAAATTGTTGAAAAATCCAAGCCTATTGGTCAGAGGGTGCTTGAAAAAAATTGTTGAAAAATCCACGCCTATTGGTCAGAGGGTGTTTGAAAAAACTGTTGAAAAATCCCCGCCTATTGGTCTGAGGGGGCTTGAAAAAAAATTGTTGAAAAATCCACGCCTATTGGTCCGAGGGTGCTTGAAAAAATTGTTGAAAAATCCACGCCTACTGGCTAGGGGCTGCTTGAAAAAAATTGTTGAAAAATCCACGCCTCTTGGGCGAGCTGAAGCACGACTTTATAGACGAGCAGAAACACGGCTTTATAGAGGAGCTGAAGAACGTCTTTATAGACGGTACTCTTTATAGACGAACTGAAGCATGTCGTCATATACAGGAGTCTTTCTAGACGAACTGAAGCACATCTTTATAGACGAGCTGAAGAACGTGTTTATAGTCGAGCTGAAGCACGTATCTATAGATGAGCTGAAACACGTCTTTATAGAAGAGCTAAAAGCACGTTTTTATAGACGAGCTAAAGGCAGGTATTTTTAGACGAGCTAAAGGCACGTCTATTTAAACGAGCTAAAGGCACGTATTTTTAGACGAACTAAAGGCAGGTCTTTTTAGACGAGCTGAAGCACGTCTTTATAGACGAGCTCTGAAGCACGTCTTCATAGACGAGCTGAATCAGGTTTCATACACGATCTCTGAAGCACGTTTTTATATACGAGCTCTGAAGCACGTCTTTATAGAGCTCGTCTATAAAGAGTGCTTCAGAGCTTTTCTATAAAGACGTGCCTACAGTTCTTCTATAAAGGCGTGGCTTCTTACAAAAGAGCATGCTCTGTGCATGGTGTTATCCAAAGTCTTCATATTGCTATCCAAGGCCCCCATTAGTATCGCAATTTTCATCCCTCTTCAAAAAACTGGGTTTTAAACCCTCATTGATTACCATCACTTTAGCCGTGTTCTAAATAACTTTACACAAAAGTTTTTTTAAAAGTAATGAGTTCGTTTTTGAATCCCGCGATGAGAACGAAAAAACCGGAGCATAACCTCCTCTTTAATTTCAACATTTTTGTTTTCCAATTTTTCGTTTTTTTTTTCTTTTGCTGTTTTTCTTGTCTCGACAAATAAGCAAAAAAAATACACGAGAAACAAAACAGAAACGAAAAAGTTTCTATTTGTTTAACACACTCTCTCAGTGTCTCACATTCACATTGTCGATTCAATAGCTCATTGCAAAAGCACCAAGTAGAAGTACAACAACAACAACAAAAGAAAAACGAGGAAAACTTTGTCATTGTTTTAGCAACGCTTATGAATCTCTATTTAAGTTTTGGACAATTTTCCTAGACACCATTTCTACTGTTTATCATCAGCGCCACTTGTTCTTCTTCTCTTACCATCGTACAGTGTAAAAAAGGCAATCAACATTCTCATCATTTTCATCGTCATCAGCATCATTAGTCGTAGACTTGTTTTATTTATTAGCGTGGCGTGACCCCATCTTCCACCAACCTTTCTGTCCCCGTCCATACACTAGGTGAAATATATGTAACATTGCAAATAGGATACAGCATATCCCTTTTAGGATTACTTTTCAAAACAATTGAGTGGTTTGAAAAAGGAAGGGTCTTTGATAGTCTGTACATTAGTGGACTAGCAAATAGAGTATTTATGGACGAGACTTAAACATCGAAATAAAACTTGTTTTTGTAGTTGACCTAAAGGGACCCATTTACCGACAATCTGAGAAAAGACATTATAAACTTGCAGTAACTCCGCCACAGACGGTACAAGCCCGGTTGCAAAAGGAGTAGGGAATTGTCACGAGCCAAGAAGGTGGACTCACTATTTCTCAGGTCACTTTGGGACGAATGACATATAGTAACTCTTTTAAGATGAAGGTAGTGGGAGTTGTGTTGAGGATCTGAATGGCTGACAAGTGTCTAAAGCAGTCCTCGGTGCCAGGACACGGCTCGAGCTGTACTTATTATTAGCCTAGTCTGCGCCACTGCGCCTATTGGTCGTTATGGTCCATATCCTTAGGACACACTCATGGGAACAATGCATGGAGAAAAATACAAATAAAAATAAGAAAGAAACCCCTCGGTTGCAGTCCGGCAACTCTTCCGAGGACGACCTTATAGCATCTAGCCAGGAGATGGTAGCTAGCCAACTATGTGTTGTCAATGCTGGCTCACTTCATCAGAAAAATACAAAAACAGCAACATTGACCGTCACTGAAGAGAGTCAACCAACGCAAGCATGTAAAAAAA
The DNA here is from genome assembly GCF_047663935.1 of Musca autumnalis. Lineage (NCBI taxonomy): Eukaryota > Metazoa > Arthropoda > Insecta > Diptera > Muscidae > Musca > Musca autumnalis. The sequence goes on along the minus strand of NW_027411866.1, from coordinate 242,208,542 downwards.
CGAAAAGTCCGTACGACGTTCGAAAAGATCTGCACCAGAAGGCAAAATTCATCCTCGGCAAGGTTGCCAAGAATGCTGCTGGTCTGTATCATTCCATGGACGGGAAGAGGCGGACAAGATCACCTATACCAAAATCGTCCAGGAATAAGAGAAAGACAAAACCTCTAAAACTGATGGTCACCCAAGTTTCTCTAAGCGAGATCGCCCCCAAATAGAGGACAATAACCCCGCTAAGAGGAAAAAACTGAAACATAACTCTACTGCCTCTTCGACAATGAAACGGCCCTTCAATGAATTCGTTAAAGACAACCTGATGGTTGCCATGGTAGACGACAACAAGGGAAAGCTGTCCCCTATCACCACGGCGGAATGGGACATGGTAGAAACCAAGTTGTCAGAACAAGTTTTGGAGCATGTTTTCACAAACGAAAATTCTCCTGTGCCCCATTTCGGCTCAAGCGAGGTTCATTGTGGTTACAGGGTAATCAAATGCACGGACGAGTTCTCAAAGGGATTCTTGGAAAAATGCAAAGATCAGCGATGCTTGGGAAGACTACAGCCGGCGGTTTATCCCAACTCATAAATCCCAATAAAACCACATGCCAAAATTTGGTTATCCAAGATAGATTGCGACGGCCCGAAACTGCTACAAGGTCAGGCGAAGATGAACAAGGATGGTTCCATGGACGATTGGTCCGTAATCGCCACTGAACCCCCGAACAATAAAATCATGAGTTTGGTGATCTCGATAACAGAGGCCAAAGTGGAGGCACTAGAGAGACCCGGCACCAAACTGTTCTTTGGCGTGAGGGAAGCCAAAGTAAAGATACTACGATCGCATGGCCCGAACGGAGAAGACGATGTACATGACGTCGACGATGCCAATGCTAGATAATATACAGCTGGTAGGGCCATACACATCATCCCCCCCAATAAAATTATGCTCAAGGATGTGCAGATAAATCTGACGCACTCTATGGTCGCTTCCGATAACCTGCGGATCCTTCTGGTAGAGGAGGTTCTAAATATAGGCACCATCCAAGAACCTTACGTTTATGCGAACGTAGTGAAGGGTCTTGATAGCAGAGGATATAAAACCTTATACATGAAGGATAACGGTAGGCCTAAGTTATATCCCCAGCAAAAATTTATGGAAGTGGTTATATGAGATGCCATGCTGTCACTGGATCTTTTGCATTGGTGCAAATGAAGTCGTGAAAGATCCGATCTGTTCATCAGCCTTTGAACCCATTCAAAGAAATCGTAAAATATCCGATATTTTTATCAGCATTTGAACCCATTCTATCGATCAAATAGACATTTTTTTATTTATCTAAATACGTTTAAAGCTATATAAGATTTATTATGCTAGGAAGTGCCAATCATTGAGTTAAGAATAAAGTTGACCTGCATTCTTTGGTATTATAAAAGATTCCTTGCCTGCTATAGGGAACCTTAAAAGCTAGTCGATTTGTAGATCCCTACAAAACAAAAGAGTACACATTACTAAAATGTTGTAAAATAAAATTCACGAAATAGTAGTAATTTGCAGTTTGAGTCCATGTCGAAATCTGCACTAGTAATCCTTTCGTAAGATGCATCAAAATCAGTTGCGAAGGAAGTAAGCTCGGTTGCCAACGGCGGCGGTGCATAAACTGCAACAGCTGGACGGGTGGAACTCAAGTATCTCACTAAAGTTCTCAATCTGTCGCTAGCCACCCACATTGTTCCCGGAGTCTGGAAAATATAGCAGCTACTGAAACCTGGCAAGGATGCCAGCAAAGGTCAATCGTGCAGACCAATTTCGCCTATGTCGGCCGTAGCAAAGTCCCTTTGGGGCTTTAGTCCTCTAATCATTTTTTGAGTTACCGACAAAAATCGGTAAAATTAAAACGCAAAATTATGAATGATAAGTTCAAATAAAAGTTGACAACACTCTTGATATCGCTAGAACTTTGCGACAGCTTTTTATTCGTCGCTAACTTACCGAAAAATATCGGTAATTACCGAAATTATAAGCATTTTAATTTTACCGACATTTGTCGGTAACTCAAAAAATGAGTTAGAGAATCGCACTACTGGGCGGCAGAGTTGAGAACAATACAGTTGAATGTCATGGTCGATGGTAGCATAATTCAGACCGCATGAGGTCTTCATGATCTAGAAAGAGACCTCCAACGTTACAAGAGATAACCCCTAGATCAACAAGCCTATCAAGCAGGTTTAAGTATCATTTACATGAATGAAGTCGCAGATGCAATAAACAACTATCGTGTGAATGCGGTCCTCGGAAAACATCCACCATCTATCGCAGCTGAGGAGCGTCAGCTGTCAGGACAAAGCAGAGTAGTTTTGGCTCAATACGCTCGGAATGGTGTAGCCGTCTAAATTCGTTTAGGGCAAGAATTGATGACACGGTGCAAAACATCTGCCCAGCATGCAGCACTGGCCCGCACGACACACTGCACATTTTCAAGTACCCTACCAAACCTACTAACAAACTTAAGTAGCTTTGTGGTTACAAACCATCGAAATAGCCATATTCTTACAACTGATAGACCCAGAGTCAGATTCAACAGAAAAATGAACATACAAACATATAAACTACTGTTACAACAACAAACTGCAATTATGGATGTAAACTTTTTGATGATAATTAAATTAGAGCTATTTCATAAATTCCTTTGAATTAATAAAAAAACATATTTCAATACAGCATTTTCCATTTTCCGAAAAAGACGTGAAAATTTCATTTCAAAGCATTGGTGGAAATGACATGTCAAAGAATCGGTGAAAATGACATTTCAAAGCATTGGTGAAAATGACATGTCACAGCGTTGGTCAAAATTACATGCTTTGGTTCCAAAAATGAATAGCATCTTTTGGGATCCACGCTCATATAAAATTCAATTCTTGCACCCATGATTGAATAGCATCTTTGGGATCGAACATTTTGGTAGGATCTAATTGTTAAAAATAACATAAACGCATTTTTATGTCCAGAGTATAGTACAGCGGACTTTACCGTTGCAAGAATGGACCTTGACAATGGTAAATAGTTCTTAATCGCATCTTTCTACATGGTCCACTGAAGGGAAGCCCCACCAATCGAGGTCTGGAGCACCATGGAGGCCATTCACCCACTCAGCACAATCACCATTGGCTGCGATGCAAACGCGGGACAAGGCAGAAACAAACGACAGACGTGGGTCAGTTCTATACGTCATTAATACTAACAAGCTTACCTTATGTAAAAAAGGTAATAACCCAACTTTTATATTTCCAAGCTCAGATATGTTTAGGGGGTGGCAAGAAGTCATTGGCCTTACATTGGTATCCGATAAAAGATAACTCGAAATAGTTAACTGGATAGTATCCGATAAAAAATTTGTCTCAAATCACAATTGGATACTATTCAATACGTCTGAAAAAGCAACGCCAATTAATTGCTTTCGCAACCCCAAAAGAACGAACTGGGAGAAGTTCAACAGAGTTTTGAAAGATAAACTACCCAGCATTCCACACAGAGGCGATACTACGCCGTATAAGGCTATATCTATTCGGGAGAATCCTCAGATACAGCTTTTAAAGTATCATACCCCACTGAGCGCTCCATGATGGACATCCGAGCTCTCCAAACTGCGTAAACATTCACGGAAAGCTTTAAACGACAGCTACCAAAGCGGATCCTGGCAGCCATACAAGGATAAGCTAAAGGAGTACAAAAAAGCCATAGCCACAACAAAAAGGCAATCATGGATTGCGGATCGCTAGACAGTACCAAAGAATTTCAAAAAATCTTTACAGATTCACTAAAATAATGTTCGCCTTTTCTTAAAATTTTTGAACACTGTGCAACACTATTGTTGCTGGTGAGTGCAAATATAACCGAAAAATACTGTAACAACTGTCGATTTTTTTCTCTCTTGCTTGCTAGTTTAGGTGCTGCTTCTTCCGTTCATTGTTGTTGTTGTTACTGAAGTGCCTTTTGTGTGGGCTCTTAATTTAAAAAGTTTCCTTCACATAATATTTAGAAAATATTGTTTAACAACAACAAGAAGAACAAAAACGATGATGATGATGCTTACAAAGCAGGTTTTTTTCCTGGATACGACAGACAACGAACAGAAGATAAAAAAAAGAAATTTAATAAAACTAAACTAATTCCGAAAACAAAGTTCTCTAAACTAGCATGTGTTTCGTTCGATTGGTGATGCTTACTAGGAGCGGTGGGATGGTGGATGAAGGTGGATTAATTAAAAGGACATTTCTATGAATAGAACAAAATTATATCGCAGTAAAAGGCAGTTTATGGGAAGGAAAAACTTTACAGGGTAAATGGTGAAAAAGGTTTAACGAAGGTCTTCAATGGCGAAGAAAACTATTGTTCCTCAAAATATTTGTATTTGTGTCGGTTTTTTTGTGTTGGGGGCAGTATATCCCGGAATGCCTGGTCCAGATTCTGGTTCGTGGTTCGTGCCGGGACGGGCCCAGGACAAATTTATATGTTCTCAGTTTGTCACATCCGTATCCAAGACACTCAAACTTCGGTGAGATGAAATAGAGGCCGGGATAGGGTGCATCTCAGGGGTTGTTCTGGACTCGCCCATGCGAAGGACTACGTTGTTATTGTAACAGTGTTTATATCCTCAGCATTTATGCTAACGAGGGTGTATACACTTTCATACGGTTAAAATATGCCTCATGAAAATAATGGTTTTAGACCCCAAGTATGTTTGGACGAAATCCGTTTCAGACAATTTGGAGTTGATTTAGCCATGTCCGTCCGCCTGTCTAGCTGGCTGGAGCGCACGATAACTCTCGAACGGATCAACCGATTCGGTCCCAAATTTGGCATACGTAATATTTTGTCCAAACTTAGTTTAAGTTCCAAGATGGGTTATATCGGTACACTTCTTCCGGCACCTCCCCCACAAAAGTGCAGAAATGTTCAGAAAATTTGGGCGAACTATAACTAATATGGACTGAATCAGTCCACTCCTTCGGGTATCTCCCACACTAAATTTCGGAAAAGTTCAGTTTGGGAGCTCTCGAATCGCTTTGATTTTTGTTGTAACAACTTGTGTTCATGACGGTACAAGTTTCATAAGGGGCCACTCCATACTCTCTTGTGTCATAACTCTCGAACGGATCTGACGATTCGGTCCAAAATTTGGCCCTCGTAATATTTTGTCCAAACTTAGTTTACACATCCTAACATATCTACCAGATAGAGATGAGGTTTGAATATGGACTATATTTGTCCACTCCTTCGTGTACCTCCCACACAAAATTTTGGATAAGTTCACTTTAAGACCTGCTCTAAAATCACTTTGATTGCTGTTGAACCAACCTGCCCTCGAAGCTTCAATTACAACTGTACCAGTTTTTTAGGGGCAGGTCCATACTTCTTGAGTAAATAGTCCGAAAGGTGTAAAAACCACCTATGGTATTGGAGAGCATGATAACCCTCGAACTGATCAACCGATTTCGTACAAAATTTGGCCTTCGTCATATTTTATCCAAACTTAGTTTTAGTTCGAAGATGGGCAATACCAGTCCACAACTTCCAGTACATCCCCCAATAATTAAAAAATGGCACTAAAATGGTTTCTCTTGAACAGGGCATCCAATTTGGTCCAAACTTTGGATATCCTAATATGTTGTACAAATTTAGTTTAACTTCTAAAATTGCACATATCGGTCCTCTCCTTTGGGTACCTCCCACACAAAAGCTCAACATTTGTGTCTAAGTGCAATTTAGGGTCTGCTCGCAGTTCCTTTGAAAATGTACATCGATGTTGTTCGTTGCTGGTCCTGTTTACATCCATATTAAGTTTTCCTTGGACAAATCTATGCTTCCTGGCATACTGGTTCAACACTTATACGATGACCCACTGAAATGATAAGTGGGCGCGATATATACCGAAGAGATGTGACTCTCAAAATAATATCCACTCCTATAATATACTATGTTGGTCCATTCCGTCCCTCCGCAACATATTTTGTCGACAAGTTCAAATGTTCAAAAAGGGCCACAATATTCTGAAAAGACCCTAAACACATTCGATCTGTCCGTAGATGAAAGTTTCAATTCACATATGCTGAGGATATATTTCTGACGGCCGACTGATACTTTTTTACTTGTTTTGTTTTATGTTTGTACGTTCATTTTTTACCTAATCTAGTTCTGGGTCTATCTCCAGTTCTAGAAATATGGCTGCTTGGATGGGATGTAACCAAAAATCTAGTGGACGGTGGACGGTTTGACGGGACGGTTGAAAAGGTGCAGCGTGTCGTGCGGGCCTGTTCCGCATACTAGGCAGATGTTTTGCACGGTGTCATCGATCCTTGCCCATTAGGAATTTAGACGGCTGCACCACCCCGAGCGTGTTGAGCCAAAATTATTCTGGTTTGTCGTGGCAGCTGACACTTCTCAGCTGCAATAGATTGGGACTGTTTTTCGAGGACCGTATTCACACGATAGTTGTTTATGGCATCAGCGACTGCCTGCATGTGAATGCTATTTAAACAAGCTTGATAGGTTTGAAAATCTAGGGTTTCTCTCTTGTAACGTTGGATGTCTCTTTCTAGATCATAAAGATCCCTCTTAATACGCCTGGGTGTGTCGTGCCTACCCCCCAGATGTTGATTGGCATGGCTCTCACTGTCACAACCGAGCAAGTACTGCAACGAAAGCATGCCATTGTGATGCTGTACTGAAAAAACTCCTTGTCTCCTCATATAGATGGTCCACTGAAGACATGAGGAGCCACCCTGTTGCAATTCTCAGGGCGACATTCTGACAGGTTTGAATATATTTCTATCGCGTTGCACGTGTATTCGCGGGCCATAGTGGCGCCACATAACTGCCACAGACCGACCTATTGAGTTATATGTGGTCAACAAGGTCAACTGCACCCCAAGTGCTGCCGGCTTGGGACTTGAGGACCTTATTCCTACATCTCAGCTTGTAGCAGATAGCAGTGGCATGCGCGGACGACAAGAATAAGCTGTCGAATGAGACCCTTAGAATTTTTGGGTAGTACGTGGTCGGAATTCTGCTACCATCGACCATGACATTCAACCATATTCTCACCTCTCTCTTCCATGTGGTGAACAGAGTGACCGTTGATTTAGTGGTGGAATATGAAAATTCCTCACGTGGAAAAAGGTGGTAAGATCAGTCAAATAGGAGTTCCGCTTTTTACAAATGAAATCTGGGAAGATACCTGAGGCTAAAATCGTACAATCATCAATGCCGTCTGGAGTGGGCGGAATACAGAAGATGTAGCGTTTAAACATCTCCGTAGATAATACCCCACCTTGGGAACATCCTGTTTCACTCTACGGAGATTGGACTTCTTGTTCCTGAATCTCACGTACTTATATTTGATTATCCAACGTTTCAAACTTGGCCGGAGGGTTGTTTGCTCGATGTCATTAAACAGAGCGGAGTGGTTGACAGTACAGAACGCTTTTGATAAGTCAAGCGCCACCATCAATGATTTATCGCACGGCTTGCTCTGGTTGAGTCCTCGAATAATATGAGTGGAGATGTCGTGCAACGCTTTTGTCATGCTGTGTTGCTTAGGGAACCCTTGTTGACGATCGGCAACTGGATAGCTACTTCTGACGCTGGGGAGGACTAAAGCCCCAAGGGGTCTTTACTACGGGCGACAAAAGCGAAATCGGTCTGCACGATTCACCTTTGCTGGCATTCCCTGTCGATTTTCCAGACTTCGAGAACGATGGCTGAGCACTTTAGTAAGATAATCGACTCCCTGCACGTCTAGCTGTTTCAGCTTTACCATGGAGATTCCATTCGGGCCCAACGCTTTTTATGATTTAGCATTCCTGATGACATTCGCAACATCATCCATTGTAAATTGTGGTGGTTCATCCTCGGCAGGAAAAGATCGACATAATACTCTTCTCTTCGCCCTGTCACTGCCGGGGTGCTCGACAAAATGTCGACTGAAATAACTTGCGCACCTCTTGGGATCAGTCATCGTAACGCTAAATGTGACTGAGGTCCTGTCTTTCTTCTTTCAAGGGTTCGATAGTGACTTAATCGTTGCCCACAAGTCACTTATTTTGGCTCCAATGTTGCAACTATTCAGATGATTTAACCAGTTGTTCCGCATATTCTCGCCGACCAACCTGTCAACTTCCAGTGTGTACCCTGACTCTAGGGTCACTATGGTAGGCACGACGAAGCTCATCTCGCTCATTTACCAACCCCATCGCCTTTGCCGGGAAGTTTTGGTCTTGGCGAGCGACTGCAGCAGTGATGATCTCTCGGAACGCCACCGTTCCGGCATGGATCAAAAGAATCCGGAGTATGCATGCTGCTCCCAAACCCCCTCCGTCGTGGGATTGCTGTTTGCTTCGTGAACACAGTGAGTCGTTGTCATCAGAATACACGACTCCCCCGCAGTCAGCCACAGCAACCGCACATACAGCACCCAACACCAGCCGTTGTTATCATGAGACGGAAGAATATCAGGATCGCGGTGGTCCAGGAAACCAAGCTAAACAACAACTACAGCTTACAGCGATGTGATGGTTACAACGTACTGAGGAAGGATCGCACCAGAAGTGGAGGTGAGGGAATTAGCTTTCCCATTACAGCAGTCTTTTCAATACAGACCTTTATCGCTTGAGCCTGCCCGTACATGGAACGTATGGGGGTAGCAGTCAGGTGTGGCACTGTCGAGGAATAGTTGTTGAACGTATACATTCCACCGACAAATAACTGTACTCCAGGTTAAAGGACCAACATTTCACAGTTCGCCAGAGATAACCATCGTGTCAGCTAGTCCGACAAATGATTGCCCGATTCCATAAGCTCTGAACGCCGCATTTTCATCAATCATGGGAAAGCTAATTGACCTAGTTTCAGAGGGTTCACTAATCACCGCTTCAGAGATATGCCAAACACTTCTTATGTTCGGGTAGCAGAGAAGACGTTCCGAGACAATATCACTGCTGCAGCCGCTCACTATATCCCTGGTTGGTCGTTGAGCATAAGCGGAACAAATGGTTAAGTCATCTGAAGAGTTGCAATATTGGATCCGGAATAAGTGAATTGTGGGCAACGCTTTAGTGACCCTTGAACCCTGGGAAGAAGGAAGATAGGACCTCAGTCGCGTTTGGCGACGTTACTCAGACTGATCCGAAGAGGTGTGCAAGTTATTTTGATCGACAGTTTGTCAAGCACCCCGGAAGTGATAGGGCGAAGAGTACTACGTCACTTCTTTTTGCCTAGGATGAACCACCACAATTTAGGATGAACCACCACAATTTACAATCAGGATGAAGTTGCGAATGTCATGATGAACGCTAAATTATCCAAAGTGTTGGATACCTATGGAATATCCACGGTAATGGTGAAACAGCTGGATATGCCGGAAGTCGAGTATTGACAAGGTGGTCCCGCTACTGAAACCAGGCCAGGTAAAGGTGAATGGTGCAGACGGATTTCGCAAAGACCCTTGAAACTTTAATCCTCCCCAGCGTCAGAAATAACTATTTAGTTGCCGATCATCAGCAGGTAACACAGCACGATAACAGAGCGGCACGTCATATCCACACATATTAGGCGAAGACTCAACCAGAGCCAGCCGTGTGGTAGAATATCAAAAGAGTGTGCTACTGTCAAGCACTCCACGCTGTTTGAGTGACATTGAGCAGACAACACTCCGGCCAAGTTTGAAACGTTGGATAATCAATTATCCGTAGAATAAAACGAGGAGTTCCCCAGGTTGGTGTGATATATCCGGAACCATTTAACCTCTACCTCTCCTGTATTTCACCCCCTCCAGACGGCACTGAGATCATAACGGTACCTTCCATTTGTAAAAGGATGAACTCCCCTTTGACTACGCGAGGAATATTCAAATATCCGCCACTAAATCTACGGCCACTCTGTTTACCACATGGACGACAAAGGGGAGAACAGAGTTGAATGTCATGGTCGATGATAGCAGAATTCCGACCACAAATTACAACAAAATTCTAGGGGTCACATTCGACAGTATGTTCACGTCGTCTGCACATGCCACAACTCTCTGCGATAAACTAATATGTAGGAACAAGTCCCTCAAGTACCTACCTGGCAGCACTAGGAGTGCAGATAAAGAAACCTTGTAGACCGCACATAACGAGATAGGCCGGCCTGTGCTAAGCTATGCGGCGCCAGTTTGGTCCGCGAATACATGTGCAACGCGATGGAAAAATATTCAACTCTGTCAGAACGCCGCCCTGATAAGTGCACCCTGTTGCACCCTGTTGCTTTCTCATGCGTTCAGTGTGTCATCTACATGAAGAGACTTACATTATTCCGTTATAGCAACACAATGACATCCTTTCATTGCAGAACTTGCTTGGGTGTTACCGTGAGAAATTATAACTATATGGTAGATAGGACCCCCACCAATGCATGTCAGGAGAGATCTTCATGATTTAGAACGAGAGGTCCCGCGTTACAAGAGAGAACCACTAAATCAACAATCTGATCAAGCAGGTTTAAATAACATTCACGTGGGTGCGCAGATGCCATAAATAATTATCGTTTGAATGCTGTTCTCTAAGAACATTCCTGATCTAACGCAGGTGAGAAGCGATATACAACTAGATACCTGTCTCTGACGCTGGAGAGGAGTAAAGGCTCAATGGTCTTTGCTACGGGCTTCAGTTGCGGGACCAGCCAGTCCATTTTCCAGACTTAGGAAACGATGTGGGGCCAACGCTTTGGATGCTTTAGCGTTTCTGATGACATTCGCAATATTATCCATTTTAAATTGTGATGGTTTTTCCTCGTTCCTCGTCAGAAAGGGATCTAATGCCACGTAGCATTCTTCTCTTCACCCTGTCTCTAATGGGTGCTCGACAAACTGTCTATTGAAATAACTTGCGCGACTCTTCGGATCACTCAGCGTAACGCCGCCAAACGTGACCGATTTCCTATCTTCCTTCTTTTTAGGGTTCAAGAGTGATTAACCGTAGCCCACAATTCCCTTATTCCGGCGCCAAAGTTGCAACTCTTCAGATGTTTTAACCACTTGTTCCGTTTATGATGTCTCGGAACGGCATTTCTGCTACCATCACGATTTTTATGTCTGTCTGTCTCATGCTGAGATTAAGATTAAAATCAGTCCCCCAAGACAAAAAACGGGCTAATGTTGGGCCTATAACCTGGAGTACAGCTATTTATCGGTGTGATGCATACTTTCAGCAACTCTATATTGGCAGCTCCATACCTGACTGCTACCCCCATACATTCCATACACGGGTCATTAGAGCCAGGCTCAAGCGAGATAGGTGTGTATTGAACAGGCTGATGCAATAGGAAAGCTAATCCCCAACACCACCACTTCTGGTGTGATCCTTCAACATTACGTTGTAAGCATCACAACGCCGTAAGCTGCCGTTGTTATTGAGATAGTTTTTTGCACCGCCGCGACCTTGATATTCTTCCGACTTATGAAATCCAATATCTCCTCGATCTTACCTCGGAGTCCATTGCAATTTAATTGACAAACTGACCCCAAATATATTGGTCCTGGTTTTTTCTTCGTCCCGGCACGGACCAAAAGAATCCCGAGCAGCCATTCCTCGATATGCTCCTCGAAACACAGAAAAACGATACATATACCAACATGTGTACACGGTGGTTCTCCTTGTGGAGAACATCATGATCTTCGTGGGCAAGTCCGTGCTTACGGATATAATGGTCCAAGAACTCAAAAAACCTACGATAACCAACTAAAATGGCTGGTGATATATTCAGTTCTAAGAATCTCCCTATCGAACATACTGGTAAAGTGCAGTATAAGACTGTTCGAGGAAAGTTTCGAAGATACTCTTTGTGACGCTATCTACAGCAATGCAGCAATGCGTTGCGTGAGCAAGTCCAAGTTTCTAGGCATAATGGTCCTAAAGCTTTACAGAGTCCTACGTTGGAGGTCACGATAATCGTTAGGAATTACTAACATTGGTTTAAACATTACACCAAACTTTACATCTCGTAATGTATCTTTCAAACTTAAATCATGTTCAAGGATGGACTATATCGCACAACAACATCGGGTATATCCCTCACACAAGTTCAAACTTTGCTTAAGTGCAGTTCAAGGGTTGTTCCCCGAATGTTATGGAATTTTTATAAAACTAAGTCCTTATGATTCTGACTACATTGACATTTTTTGTTCATGGGCAAGTCCATGCTTCCAGACATTATGAACCAAAAGCTCAAAAAAAATTCGGCATGATAACTATCAAAAGGAATGACTCCCAAAATTTGATTCAGTTTCAAGATTGTAGCGTATTACCGATAATAGTGTGGCAGATGTTCATTGGAAAAGCATACGAAGGAATGCACGATTTAACCGGCCTTGTGGCTCGTCGGTGGGGGGGTTCACCAGTTCTTCATGCTCTCCTGGCCACTCAGCTACTATCAAAACATAAAAAAAAATTACGTGCATCACTTTATCGTTTTAAAAGAAGGTGTATGAATTAAGAGTCTAGACAACACATGGAAACGGAAACAATAGTGTAGCATTTGGGTTCTTTAACCGCCATTAACAGGAAAAGGAAATGGGAAATCACCAAACACTGGAAAATAGTTGGGAAATGTTGACAGAGAGAAAGGTGAGAGCTAAATGACATTTCGCAACCAGGTGTTATGTTGCGTGTAAGCCCGCCCTACCATGGTTGCAACTTATTATATTAACCCAAAAAAAATGTATGTTGCAACCCCGTACTAGAATTTCACAAACCTGCGCCTACGTTTGGCTTATAATCAAACAGATAGATTTTAAATTCACTCACAATTCATATTTGCTTTATTTAACATTATCATAGACTTAATAATAAAAAATCTTCAAACTCAATTTGTTGTTCCTACTAACTAACGAAACTGCTGCATAACAGTGAAGCATAATCTCCCACATTTAAGAGTTAGCGAATGGGGAAAAAAATAAATGTAAGAATTTAAAAACTAAAAGTAATAACAATATTTAACTAATATACTAAGGTGGAAAGCTCTGACTTGTATTTCGAGTGTTATTTCTAACGTTCAACTCAATTCAAATAATTAAAGTAATTTCAAGGTGAAGGCAGATTTAGTTTACAAAACGATGTTTACAAAATGTTTGACTCTGCTGTATATTATTGATGCTGTTTTTTTTTCGTTAATAGACATATTATGAGCTTAAAGCAGCCCCAGAATTCTGATAGGACGACCATATGGTTACACGCTCATTTTTACTAGGAATATCTAGATTGGCGAACTAGTTTTCATTAAGATACTGAATTTATTTCACTATTTACTTCTTGCAAAAGAAATTTAGCAAGCATCTGATACCCCGGAGCGTTTAAACATATGGTCTCCTCTTTCCAATTACTTCTTAATCAAGACAAAATTCAAAGGTAAACAAAAGAAATTAATAAAAGTTCATTGACTTACTCCGTTATCTTTGTCTCCCTCGTTGAAAGTATACTTTCGCAGAGCGCCGGCGGCAGAGCTGTCAAATGGAAGTACAGATTAAGAGCGGGTGCAATTTTGTCTCATCATATATGTCTTGCTCACGGATGATGCCAAAGTGTTATACTGGTTTTAATAGTGTCAGTGTGATCGATTTATGGAGAGAAATGTTGCTAAATCATCCATCCAGCAACATTTCATCAATAACAGCGGCAAATATGTTACTTACAATGGAAATAGCACTTAACATTCGGGTTGGAACATTGACAAGCCGAAGTTCATAACAGTAGGTTTCATGATAACCCGATCTCTAATGACCATTAAATGTAGTTTATATGTAAAACAATGTGTATGTCTGATTATGTTCCAAACCGAACGGGAATGAACAACAAAAAGCAGATCTTTAGTGTTCACTGGACAAAAAAAAAACAAAAGGAAAAGAAATCAAAAGTGAACACAAAAAAAATAACACTCGAAGAATAGAATTTTGAAATACCAACTAGAATCAACTTATAGCTTATTAATAATGATATTTTCGGCATGATATTTTAAAAGACATTTCACTTGTTTCTGGCATTGATTTCTGCTCTTTGTTAATGTTTCCTTACGTATGTAGCGCACTGGTCTTTGGGCATATATCACCTCTTTCTCACATCAAACTTTTAACACACTCTATTCCACCGGGATATTCAGTTCGTGTATTCCAATTCTGGCGTCTGGACACTTTTTTCCACTTATCAATCTCAGATTTTTTTGTTTTCCCTGCACATGCACTTGGATAGCCTCAAATTCTTCACCGTACCGATCTCAATTCTCACTTTGAGCAGTGGTTGTATTTGCAATAACGTGCTTCAAACCTAGAACACTGCTAGCAGGTTTGTGTTTAAGTTCAATGACAATTAAGAATGTGTTGATCAAACCAAAGCAGCTGTTAATTTGTTGATTTCATTTACTTGCTATGAGAAACAAGAAATGTGCCATTATAACCTAAGGAGATAAATTAACTCGTAAAAAAAAACTCCAGTCGTACCGAAAAGAAAAGGAGTATTTACCAATTAAAGTACAAAGCATTACTGGAGGGAAAGTAGGCAAATTGATTGGGGTAATATGTGTGGATGTTCTAATGGTATTATCTAACCAAAGAGACTTCGAGTCCCAATCTTCATGAGGGTGACTAGATAAAACAAAACTGTTTTTTTTTAGAGATTCATAAAAAAACCGACCAAGTTAGTGTTTACTTACTAGGTAAGCTATCAGCTTTAAGAAAAAACCCGAAACAAAATGACTTATCAACTTTTCTTGTCTTGAACAGAACGCATAAAAGCGAGCAAACTTCTTCTCCTTAAAAAAAAGGTTATATCACTTAATTTGATGTTGATAGTACCAGGTTCAATTGACAAAATGGACGAGCGTTTCTCATAAGGCATACATGAAACCTTGGCGCAATATCCAATTGAAATTTCCTTTCCAAAAAAAAAACGTAGTATAATGTCAAACTACATCTGCTGCTTGTTAGGTCATTTTCCAATTTTCCCCAAAACGTCACCAGAAGAGGTCGCTAAGCATAAAATCGTTACAATTTTCAATTCAAATTTAGCCAACACTTAAAAATCCGAAATAAGCAATGCAAGCGCTACTACAACTTCCCCCCACCAAAATCAGACTTCGGGAGGTAAAATCGTTTACAACCGAGGCTGATACCGCTTGCATGCCAAGAAATCACTGTTTGAGATCTTTGGCGTGATATACTCCAACCAGGTTGCCTTGAAGATCCTCAATCTCATAATTCGAATTTCCAATTTTCCTCCGAATTCGGGCCTTAAGGAATGCCGGTGCCAACTTAGCATTATAACCTTCCGAAAAATTGCTCTGTTTAAAATTTCTTCTAAACACTTCCTGGCCGACAGAATAAGAAACTTCCTTGGATCGAAGGTTATAATTTCGCTGGTTTCTCTCAAACCGTGTTTTCGTGATATTCTTTGCCCTATTACCGATTATCGCGAGTGAGTCGTTTTTGCTAAACCGAACAGTCCTGTCCTCCAACATATTCAGCTGACGTAAAAGTGGATAAGTCGAACCATTGGTAATCATATGCTGCCCAAATACAAGGTAATACGGCGACGTACCGATAGCTGAATGAATCGATGACCGTAGAGCACAGCAAATGCTACTTAACAGCTGATCCCAGTTTTTCTGGTCAGTTGAAATATATGACTTGATGGCAGCCAACACTGATCTGTTCACCCGCTCAGAGGCATTTGCCTGCGGAGCATGAACTGCGGTGAATAAATGATTGACCCCATACCGTTTCAGAAAGTTACCGAACAAGTTCGATCTGAACTGAGATCCATTGTCCGACACGATGGTCTCTGGTACCCCATATGTATGAAACAGCTCATTCTCTAAGTAATCAACTACGACATCTGCCGAAAATTTCTTCACAGCCTTCAGAAATGGGAATTTCGCGTAGTGATCTAGGGCCACGAAAATGCCGATATTGCCGGCTTTCGACCTTGGGTATGGCCCTAGGAAATCTATATAAATTTTTTGGAAAAAACGATGGGTTTCCGATGTTTTACCCATGGGAGGTCGAAGAGGCTGATTTGGGTATTTTGTGGACTTACATATGTCACAATCGTTTATATAATTCTTAACGTCTACTACCATGTTTGGCCAATAGTAAAACTTCCTCAACGTATATAGTGTCTTATTAATCCCTCCATGAGCTGCGAGGGGATCGTCATGCGCACGCTTCAAAACATCAGGAATCATTTCCTGCGGAACCCAGAGCTTCCACGCAAGGTCATCTATGACCTGCTCTCCAGTAGCATGTTCCATGCGTCGGTAAAGAAACCCGTCAACTATTCTCAAATCAGGCATTTTATCCTGAGTTTTCTCCACCTTCAATAACAGCTGTTTATAACTTTCGGATTTAAAGTAGTCGGAATTCAAATCAACAAACATACCACAAGAAAGTTGAGACACATTGGACCCTTCTATGGCTGACAAATCCTCCGTGTTGGTCCTAGAAAGTGCATCAGGAACCACGTTTTGGCAACCACGCCTATGTTGAATCGAAAATTTGAACCCCTGAAGCTTCAAAGCCCATCGAGCAAGCCGCGTACTGAGGTCTGTTTGGGACATGAGCCACTTCAATGACGCATGGTCAGTGATGACAGTGAACTCATGCCCTTCCACATACGCTCTAAACTTTTTAATGCTTAACATAGCAGCCAAGCATTCTTGTTCGGTCACCGAATAGTTACGTTGGGCTTGATTGAGTTTCTTTGACATAAATGCAATAGGAAACTCTTCGCCCTCCGCATCTTTCTGGACCAATACACCTCCTATTCCAGTTCTACTTGCATCACAGTGTATAAAGAACGGCTGTGAAAAGTCTGGGCTATGTAGAACTGGCGCGGTGCTCAAACAGGTCTTTAAAGCCTCAAAAGATTTTTGTGCTTCGTCACTCCAAACAAATCGACGTTTGGTTTTGGTAAGATCAGTTAGAGGCGTGGCTATCGCAGCATAGTTCCTGATGAACTTCCTATACCAACCTGTCATCCCCAAAAATCGCCTAACCTGCTTCACGGACTGTGGAATGGGAAAATCGGTAATTGCTACAACCTTATCCGGGTCTGTTCGGATCACTCCCCCTCCAACCAAATGACCAAGGTATCTCACCTCTGATACGCAGAAATTGCTCTTCTCCACATTGATGGTTAAGCCAGACTCCCTAAATCTGCCCGCAACAAGCCTTAGAACCTCCAAATGCCTTTCGAAAGACTCCGACACAATCAGCAAATCGTCGAGATAAACGAACACCTCCGTCCTGAGAGCCGGTGGAATAACCCTGTCCATCAGACGGGACATGGTCTGAGGCGCATTACAAAGGCCGAACGGCATGACAGTGTAATGATACAACGGCCTCCCAGGAACGGTAAATGCTGTTTTCTCTCTCGATTGTTGATCTAGCGGAATCTGCCAAAAGGCATCCTTCAGATCCAAGGCTGTTATAAACGTGGCTTTAGGCAAACGGCTTAAAATACCATCAATGTGGGGTAAAGGATATGCATCCCCCACGGTCACGGCATTCAATTTCCTGCTATCCAGACAGAGCCTGTTTTTCCCAGGCTTTCTGTGAAGAACCACAGGAGACGACCAGGGGCTATTGGATTCTTCAATAACTCCCAGCTCAAGCATCCTGTCAAGCTCAGCATATATTAACTTCTCCACAGCGGGAGAGACAGGAAAATGCCTTTGCTTGATCGGTCTGGCTGTGCCTGTATCTATGACATGCTGCAAAACATGTGTTCTACCTAACCCCTGTTTCGCAAATGATGGAAATAAACCGATTACCTTACACAACTCTTGTTTCTGCACTTCAGAAAGTGGTACTTGGGGAGAAATCTCTGAGATCCATGACAGCGCATCCGACAGATACTCATTCTGCACCAAACCCGATGGTAGTAGATCAAACTGCCTCCAGAAATCGATCCCCAAGAACAAGTCCTTATCTAAACTCGGTACGATAAAAATGTTGATACTCTTCTGGAGTCCTTTGAAAATAATCTGGGTGTCAACGAAACCTACAATGTTCTGATTACTGCCATCAGCCGTCTTGACATATGATTTTAACTTCCTATATGGCTTCCCGGAATTCAAATAGTCCTGGGCAGCCTTCGCACCCACACAACTTAGAGAGGCACCAGTGTCCATCAGCCCTAACATCTTTTGACCAAAAAGAATAACTTCGGCATACGGTCTGATGTCAGAAGGCCTATCAAGCACAGCACATGCCAAGTTTTTATTAAAGCATTTAACTTTCCCCCAAAAATTCCTCATTCGTCTAGCTGATCGGGACGATTTCGACTCCTCGTTAAAAATCCTATCTCGAGCCTTATAGTATTCCCTTATACGGATATGCAAGGGTTTGAAAGTTGATTTATCTGCAGATTGATCATCAGTAGTTTTTACGTCACATCCGGGTAAAATATCATTCTCACATTTGGGTAGATTAACATAAGGTACGGGTCTTTTTAAGACCGTTATTCCATGTCCTGGGCACGTTTCGGTGCACTTGTCTGTGCACCTGGAGGGCAGTTTTTTGGGTTGCATTTCTTGCATGCGGGCTTATAGGTATCGGGAGCCCCGCAACCATAACAAAAAACTGTCCTCTCCATGAGGCAGTCTTGATATCGGTGTCCAATCTGACGGCAGTTCCAGCAGTTTAGAGACAACGCCGAAACTTGCACATTCTCGGTATCCAATGATTCAGTGTCATCTTCTGCTAAAACCTCCCCAAGACCAAAGACCCTCTTTCCCACCATGGAAGGTTTTGAAAAACCAGGTCCATTTTTGCGACGTATGTCCTGGAGAAAGAATTCTCTCCGCCGACATACGTCTCGTAGCTCTTGAATAGATGAGATTCTAAGGTTCAGAATCTCATGCTGGATATCTGGTAATAAATTGCGCCTAAGTATTTCCACTAGCAGACTATTAGACAAAGGCTCCCTCAACCTATCCGTCAACTCCACCACTGAGTCATAAAAATCGTCAAAGCTCTCACCCTGCTTCTGCTTACGATCCCTTATAAGCTCTCTTATATCCACATCTGATCGAGAGTCACCGTACTGCTGTCTCAATGCTTTGCACAAGTCAAACCATGATACCAAGAGAACCGAGCGGTGGTAGCGCCAAAACCAATCGGCTGCTTTTCCCTCAAAAAGGGAGCTGGCATTCCGACAGAGTAAGGCGAAGTCACCCTGGAGGGTCTGCACCGTCAGAGCTTCGACCCTATAAATAAAATTATCTATACTCAACCCACCTGAGTTCCCAGTGAATTTGAGTCTCCAATTCGAAATAATGTGGAGTACCTTGTCCGGTCTTGATGAAAGATCGGAAGAGGAAGAATGATGAGACGTATTCGGAGCAGACTGGCTAGAGTTAAGCGGGACATGGTTAGGCGGGGTATTCGGTGGGATTCCTAATATCTCGTTCAAAGTGCGCTCTTCAACCTCAGGTAATGTCGGCATTGACCTATGCGGGGGTTGTCGTGTAGCTGGCAGTGCACTAGCCTGTCCAGAAAGATTTAGTGAGCTTAATTTTGATTCAATGCTAGTTTGAATGGTCCGAGAGATCTGATCCCCCAAACTAGCCAACATCTGTTGTTGAGCTTGTTGAGCGGATATTAGAGACCTTATCATCTCCTTTAGCTCACTAGAATGAATGCTGACAGAATTATCCGAAGCATTACTACCTGAGGGCACAGCTATATCAGACCTAAATCCTTCAGAAGTGGAGGCAGAACCGGAGGCTTGAGAAGATGGACCTTTAGCCTGGGACCTAGTGGTTATCCCAGAAGCGCTGGGTGTCGAAGGAGGCTCACTATATAATCTGGCATTGCAAACTGGACAATAAGGACGCAACTTCTCTGCTTTCGCCAGGCACGACTTGTGGAAAGCATGACCACAATTAGTTCTCGTGCACTGCGCCTTAGTGCTAATTATTGACCCACACGCTCCACACGAAAGGCATGAGTGTTCAGAACCCCCTTGCCCATTACTTCCATCTACCTGTTCATCAGCCATTTCGACTATTATATAGGAATGAGTACAAGAGCAAATTTAGTGGTCAATAAAGATAATTCCAGACAATAAAAACACTTTACTCTCCAGATGAATAATAGATTCAGAATACTAATGAGTCTCCAAAAACACCTTAAAAATTGAAAGTCCGAAATCAGGGAAAACAAAATATCCCAATCCAAAAACAAATAATATAAAAAATTATTACAAAGAAGTAAAGAGCTTCCTTTTTATTAAGCCTAAAACCGGAGTTTTGACAATCTATTAACAAATTCAATTTGTACAAAAAAAAAAACAAATTTAAGACCATGCAAAAATATCTAATTACATAATGAAATACACCAGAAGATAACAACAACAGTTAGCACCACTGTATCAATATTTGTTTGCTGGAATTTTCAATTCAATCTGTTTCAGTTTGGAGGAAATTGGCATTCCAAACTTGGTCATAAAAACAACTTAATTATCTTCAAGGGCAATCGTTCAAAATAATCCACAGGATGCTAATTATCTCGGATTTTTATTTCTTCTTAGTAAAAAAACTAAGCACATTAACCAGACCGCCAACATATGTACGTATATACGTACAGAGGTAACACTCATGAGCGTGTGTGTATCAGAATGAATAAAAAGAAAATCATAAAAAACGGTATAAAAATGGAAAATAGTAGCGAACCAAAAAAAATATATATTTGCAATTTATAAAAATTAAGATCTAGAATCTTGAATTTCAAAATCTGAAACTAACTGTTTACTTTTCAACAATCGGAATACCAAATTTGTATCTAATCTGTTTGATCACCCTAACATAGGACAGGTTTGTTAAAAATAACGTCATCTAGCAAAAGGAAAAATAGGTATAAACACAGGATTCAAACTCTGGTATAGACTAATCATTCTATATATCCAGAAGGATGATTGAACTTAAAGATTATCGAATCAGAGTACCTGAGGTCAAATCTAGACATCCCATATCCAGAAATTGAGTTCCATCACATCCTACAGAATCAATAAAACTTTAAGGTAGGTGGACTAAGCAAAGGCATTGGGAACCAGCGGTCATTTTAGGATGATTTACTGACCATGAATGAATTCCAGCCAAATCCCAAAAACCTTAGACAAATTAAAGGAACTAAGAGAACTAGAAAGGAAAAGGAGAAAAAGGTGAAATTTTTGTTGTTGTGCTAATCCGAACAAAAGAGGCTTGATGCCAGGTGGTAACTTATAAGAAAATAAATTTAATGCTCGGGCCTACACGATGGGCGCCATTTTATTTTTTATACTGTAGCGTATTACCGATAATAGTGTGGCAGATGTTCATTGGAAAAGCATACGAAGGAATGCACGATTTAACCGGC
The DNA here is from genome assembly GCF_047663935.1 of Musca autumnalis. Taxonomy (NCBI): domain Eukaryota; kingdom Metazoa; phylum Arthropoda; class Insecta; order Diptera; family Muscidae; genus Musca; species Musca autumnalis. The sequence continues at coordinate 242,187,108 of NW_027411866.1, read as the reverse complement.
CTTGTGGCTCGTCGGTGGGGGGGTTCACCAGTTCTTCATGCTCTCCTGGCCACTCAGCTACTATCAAAACATAAAAAAAATTACGTGCATCACTTTATCGTTTTAAAAGAAGGTGTATGAATTAAGAGTCTAGACAACACATGGAAACGGAAACAATAGTGTAGCATTTGGGTTCTTTAACCGCCATTAACAGGAAAAGGAAATGGGAAATCACCAAACACTGGAAAATAGTTGGGAAATGTTGACAGAGAGAAAGGTGAGAGCTAAATGACATTTCGCAACCAGGTGTTATGTTGCGTGTAAGCCCGCCCTACCATGGTTGCAACTTATTATATTAACCCAAAAAAAATGTATGTTGCAACCCCGTACTAGAATTTCACAAACCTGCGCCTACGTTTGGCTTATAATCAAACAGATAGATTTTAAATTCACTCACAATTCATATTTGCTTTATTTAACATTATCATAGACTTAATAATAAAAAATCTTCAAACTCAATTTGTTGTTCCTACTAACTAACGAAACTGCTGCATAACAGTGAAGCATAATCTCCCACATTTAAGAGTTAGCGAATGGGGAAAAAAATAAATGTAAGAATTTAAAAACTAAAAGTAATAACAATATTTAACTAATATACTAAGGTGGAAAGCTCTGACTTGTATTTCGAGTGTTATTTCCAACGTTCAACTCAATTCAAATAATTAAAGTAATTTCAAGGTGAAGGCAGATTTAGTTTACAAAACGATGTTTACAAAATGTTTGACTCTGCTGTATATTATTGATGCTGTTTTTTTTTCGTTAATAGACATATTATGAGCTTAAAGCAGCCCCAGAATTCTGATAGGACGACCATATAGTTACACGCTCATTTTTACTAGGAATATCTAGATTGGCGAACTAGTTTTCATTAAGATACTGAATTTATTTCACTATTTACTTCTTGCAAAAAAAATTTAGCAAGCATCTGATACCCCGGAGCGTTTAAACATATGGTCTCCTCTTTCCAATTACTTCTTAATCAAGACAAAATTCAAAGGTAAACAAAAGAAATTAATAAAAGTTCATTGACTTACTCCGTTATCTTTGTCTCCCTCGTTGAAAGTATACTTTCGCAGAGCGCCGGCGGCAGAGCTGTCAAATGGAAGTACAGATTAAGAGCGGGTGCAATTTTGTCTCATCATATATGTCTTGCTCACGGATGATGCCAAAGTGTTATACTGGTTTTAATAGTGTCAGTGTGATCGATTTATGGAGAGAAATGTTGCTAAATCATCCATCCAGCAACATTTCATCAATAACAGCGGCAAATATGTTACTTACAATGGAAATAGCACTTAACATTCGGGTTGGAACATTGACAAGCCGAAGTTCATAACAGTAGGTTTCATGATAACCCGATCTCTAATGACCATTAAATGTAGTTTATATGTAAAACAATGTGTATGTCTGATTATGTTCCAAACCGAACGGGAATGAACAACAAAAAGCAGATCTTTAGTGTTCACTGGACAAAAAAAAAACAAAAGGAAAAGAAATCAAAAGTGAACACAAAAAAAATAACACTCGAAGAATAGAATTTTGAAATACCAACTAGAATCAACTTATAGCTTATTAATAATGATATTTTCGGCATGATATTTTAAAAGACATTTCACTTGTTTCTGGCATTGATTTCTGCTCTTTGTTAATGTTTCCTTACGTATGTAGCGCACTGGTCTTTGGGCATATATCACCTCTTTCTCACATCAAACTTTTAACACACTCTATTCCACCGGGATATTCAGTTCGTGTATTCCAATTCTGGCGTCTGGACACTTTTTTCCACTTATCAATCTCAGATTTTTTTGTTTTCCCTGCACATGCACTTGGATAGCCTCAAATTCTTCACCGTACCGATCTCAATTCTCACTTTGAGCAGTGGTTGTATTTGCAATAACGTGCTTCAAACCTAGAACACTGCTAGCAGGTTTGTGTTTAAGTTCAATGACAATTAAGAATGTGTTGATCAAACCAAAGCAGCTGTTAATTTGTTGATTTCATTTACTTGCTATGAGAAACAAGAAATGTGCCATTATAACCTAAGGAGATAAATTAACTCGTAAAAAAAAACTCCAGTCGTACCGAAAAGAAAAGGAGTATTTACCAATTAAAGTACAAAGCATTACTGGAGGGAAAGTAGGCAAATTGATTGGGGTAATATGTGTGGATGTTCTAATGGTATTATCTAACCAAAGAGACTTCGAGTCCCAATCTTCATGAGGGTGACTAGATAAAACAAAACTGTTTTTTTTTAGAGATTCATAAAAAAACCGACCAAGTTAGTGTTTACTTACTAGGTAAGCTATCAGCTTTAAGAAAAAACCCGAAACAAAATGACTTATCAACTTTTCTTGTCTTGAACAGAACGCATAAAAGCGAGCAAACTTCTTCTCCTTAAAAAAAAGGTTATATCACTTAATTTGATGTTGATAGTACCAGGTTCAATTGACAAAATGGACGAGCGTTTCTCATAAGGCATACATGAAACCTTGGCGCAATATCCAATTGAAATTTCCTTTCCAAAAAAAAAACGTAGTATAATGTCAAACTACATCTGCTGCTTGTTAGGTCATTTTCCAATTTTCCCCAAAACGTCACCAGAAGAGGTCGCTAAGCATAAAATCGTTACAATTTTCAATTCAAATTTAGCCAACACTTAAAAATCCGAAATAAGCAATGCAAGCGCTACTACAAGATGGACTATGGTGTGTGTCATGACTACAACGTTATTATTCTAGGAGAAGAAAATACTTCTTGAAGTGTGGGCCCCGAAGTTACCCAATATTTAGGGTCACTTCTTCATACATCTCTCGCACTAAAGGCTGAGGGTATATCACTCTCGGCTGAGCTGCGTAATTTTCGAGGCAAATGGGTATACCAAATTTAGACATGACTTGGAATACCTTTAAACGTATAGGGATGCGGAACAAAGATTTTGTAAGTGTCAAACTTCAAGTCATAATATGGCTGGGTAGTCCGTCTTTTGGGATTGTATCAGTGATATGTTAATCATCTTCGCTACTACTACAACATAATTTGAGTTCGTTATTTGTACATATTACCAGAAAAACTTTTTCGTCTTTAGAGGAGGATGGGCCTATACCAAAGCCATGAGTTTCCTGTTAACTTTCTGGTAGCATTTTTGGACTTCATTCTGACTCCCGTACATTTTAACATTTTTTTAACTCATGTCTTCACATTGCGCTCTTTTTCCCACGGATAAGGCCACATTTAGGTGTTGTTATGTAGCCTTTACCGTTCCTTCGCACTTCCTATATGGCGGTAATGTCAAATAATGCCTTATAACATCCAGTTACTCATGCCAAATGATATATTTTATTTCCTAAAGACTATCATCAATGGCCTTTAATATCACAAAAAGCTCAAATAATATCATCTAAAATACTTAACGATACATTCGCATTACATAACATTAGCGTGGCCAAATAGCGCCGCACCATCTTACTAATCCCCTTAATGTCTCCATAACAGCGAGTTGATGTGGTTGGTGGCATTTTGTTATTTTGCTTCTTTTTAGCTTAAGGACCTACAATTTGTTCGAGTCGATTTCCTTTTAACATTGTAGGATCATTAACTCATGTACACATATAAACAAACACATACACACACAAAGAACACAACAACCACAAGGGAGGGCAAAAGGCTATCTTAAAGACTACTTGAAAAATAGCAAAAAATAAAATAAACTATCACTAAAGTCCAACAGTGAAAGTCTAAAAGGTTAAAACAACAAGACAAAGGCACCAAAACGAAACAAAACATACACACAAAGGAACAACAATAACACCAACAACAAATAAACACTAAAAATATCCCCCAAAGAAAGAGCCGTAACTCGTAAAAAATGGTCAATAAGAACTAAATGCCGTAGCATAAAATGGATTGCTTCAAGTAAATAGTTACGCATTAAGTCCATTAGATGTGAGTGGTATTAAGAGCGGCTTACGTTACACATTTCAAGGCAGCAGCAGTAGTGATAGCAACAAAAAAGGAGAAAAACTATAAAACACAACAGAATTTAACAACCAACCAGAGGAGCAAAACGGGCCAGACCAGAAAAATACAACACCAAAGAAAAGATGAATGATATAAAATATAGACGAAGAGTTGAGCTAAACACTTTTGCCACGAGCCAAAGTAGTAAAAGCGACTAAAAGTTGAGCTTTGTTCTACCGAAAGTCAGGAATGAAAAAAAAACTAAAAATGATATAAAACACAAATTCATGGTTGCTTAAAAACACTTGGTTTAATACCTTGATGGGGTCCAAATTAAATTTTTGTAAAATGGTGTAACCCAGTAAAACTGGCTACACTCGAAAGTTTGACGACACCAACCCGAATGGTAATAAATGGGTAACGAATACACCAAAGGATCAGTAGTGAACGTCTTAAATGTGGCGAATCACAGGGACTTGTCTGGTTCCTCGTCCATCTCAAGAGGACACTGGTAAATACATGACTAATAATAGCTTAAGGTTATGAATCTGGTCTCAATCATCACTCTGATGGATAAACGAGGCGACACACTGTGGTTCCGCCCGTGGACAAAAATCGAAAAATGTATGGCAACAAATTTTATTGCGATTGAAATAAATATTCTCTAAACACGTCAAATTTTTAATATCCAGTACAATTTTTGCAAATTTACAGCGGTAATATGTCAAATTAAGTCGAAAAAGTTTAAATTTGTAAGTGGTGCCTTAAAAACGTAAAATACATCCGCAAAGCATTCGCAGGGTATGAGTGAAATTATACAAAATTAAAAAGGTAAAAGTACAAACTCCAGAAGGGAACTTATAGTTGGTGGCATTGACAATGTTTTTACGAGAAAACATAGTCATAAATCGTTTTCTAACTTCCTTAAAAATAAATTCTCTGTAAATAACTTTTTTTGGTATTTTTAATATCAGTACTATAAATTTATGTTGGGTTTTGCTAATGTTGGGAGTATTTGGGAGACCCCATATTTTTTTAATTACATGGGAAAGTCTCTAGCTGCCTCAAAATGCAAAATTACAACTAAATCGGTTGGAAAATGTGGCTAAAATCATCAAAATACCAAAAATCGGGCGGTACCTTTATATGGGGGCTATACCTAAACGTAGAACTATATTTGCTTTGTTCACACAGAACTTAAAATGCAAAATTACAATTAAATCGGTTGGAAAATGTGGCTAAAATCGTCAAAATACCGGAAATCGGGCGGTACCTTTATATGGGGGCTATACCTAAATGCCTACATCCAATAATTTTTTTCTATATTTTTGCCTCGTTATAAGCCTATGTTTAAAATTTCGAGGCGGTAGCTCGATTATAACTATTTTTGGCACTCCTTTCCATACCAGTGGGACCACTGTGCGACCTGACATAGCGCGGTCATAAGGTCCAAAAGTAATTTTAGGCCTTTCGACTATTCAGACCACGGTTATTAGGTGCGTTATCCGAGCTCCCCGTCATTTTTTCACAGTTGGTAATTTCCTATACCACTGAAAATAAATTAAACATGCGCCATTTTTCAATTTTTTTTTCTATACTTGGACCATATATGTATATCTGTTGATTTCCCTAAGGTATTCTCTAATGTAATATTATTGTTCCACAAACATCCCACAAGTGACAAGGGAGGCTTCTCTCATACTAATGAGTACACCGCGATACATATGAGCTGGGGCCGACTTTTTATCGCCGAGTCCAACGGTGCACAGTGTTGCCGCTTCCATACAAAAGAGGACAAAAATAGAAGCAGTTGACCTAGGTGGATGAACTTTTGCACAACTACTTATGATGGCATAGGAATTAACAATTTCAACTTTGGCCCATATCGTTTCCGATTTAGATATAGCCCCCATATATATCATTCCGCAATTTTGCTATAACTCTGTCAATTTTAATCGAATAGCCTTCAAATCGTTCACCGATTTTGCTACAAATCGGTCAAATTTTGATGAATATCCTTCAAATTTAACATGGAATGTTTTCTCAGATCCTTGTTCAGTTTTACCGATTTTGACACATACAGGGCAATCAAGAATATTTCCTTCGGAATTTTCAGCAGGGAAAAAATTTAAAAAAGTGAAATACTTTTAAAATCAATATGTTAAAACGTTGAAAAGCTACTACAGCCCTAGAAATAATTATATGGTACAGCCATGATTATCTTTTAAACTTATAGTTAATGACTATTATCCAGATGTTATTTATTTACAATAGTAGTGGCTAGTGTGCTTGTTCATACCTATGACTGCCGACCTTGTGTGTCTTATATACATATCCGTAATATTATTCAAATTTATTTTTCTTTGGAAATAATTATATGGTACAGGCAAAGTTTTTAAAGTTATAATTTCACTACAAAGGATCTGAACAAAATTATTGACATAAAATGTATTTAGGATTAAGTACAATAAAGAAACATGCAATTTAGGAACAATTGGAATGGTTCCAATTGGGTTCTGTCCCTGGCTGCAGCCCTGGTAAAGCTTTATGGACAGAAATCATGCTATCTAAAAATGCTATATTATGATTTTTTTACTTTTCTTACATTTTTAAATCATATCTGTCCAATAGAACCAACTACTTTCAATATAAATGATGAAACTCATCCCCCACAAGGTGTTTGTAAACTGCCTGACTACTACAATTTGGGTCTGGATCAAATTAGTGACCAACAAAACCTTATGTAATCAAACGGTGCACTTTTTTACAACTTTTAATTGTAGAAAATAAACAAATGATAAAATAAAAATTAAAATTGGCAAATTATATTAATGTTAAATACAAAAATAATAGAAGAATTTCCTGAAAACATCAATGAGCAAAAACATTACAGCAGCTTACTCAGTTGTTAGATATAGTACCCTTCGTATGTTCTCGAAACGGGTATATATCATCTAAATTTCTCGTTTTTTGTCACTTTAAATGATATTGCACCGTTATATTGTACATATGTATCTGTCTAACAGGTACAGGTGTTTGATTATGCTTCGGCACAATAAAGGACAAGTTTGGTGTTAAATTTGGCCTTCTAACAGTACGAAAACTTCCAATTTTTAATTTTTTTTTTAAATCGTCTGTTAGTTATCTATCATTTAAAGTTGAAAAATCTGCATATTGTTTGATTACGTAACGTTTTGTAGGTCACTTATTTGGTCCTGACCCAAATTATAGACGTCAGGCAGGTTATAAACTACTTATTTGGATGTATTACACAATTGATATTGAACATATTTATTTCTGTTATTTAGTTTCAATTGAAATGTTTGTGAAAATGTACAAAAATCTTGGACAAACCTTGCAGTTTAACAAAAATTTCGGCGTATATGCATATATGCAATTGTCATCTTGTTTCCAGGGTCATATTAAGAGACGGAATGATATACAAGCCATTCTGATTGTACTTAAAGTTCATGCAACTGCGTTGCACATAATCCAAAATTAATTTTATGTCAATAAGTGTACTTAATCTTTTTGTATTAAAATAAGAACATAAAGATTGTGCATTGTACCATATAAATATTTCTCAAGAAAAGTCTTTAAAAAAATTTTGTTATTAAAATAACGGTATATGTATAAATGCCACAAGGTGAATAGTTATAGGTTATAATAAGCACCTAATACACTAAAAACATACATTATAAAAATCCCGGTTATGTAAATTTTTAAGGAAAATTTGGACATGTTTATATTTGTACCATATAATTATTTCTAGGACTGTAGAATAACTTAATTATGGAATATTCTCGCCGAACCGACAAAAGTATTCCCTTTTTGGACATAAGTATGGAAATAATAAATTGTGAACTTGGGGAAAGGCAACAAATTCCGCACGGAATTTTTATTTATGATTGCCCATATCTTTATAAATTAAAATTAAATGTCGTTCTTTGGTAATGACATCGGTTGCGAACGGCTGCACCGATTTGGATATTTTTTTTTTTTTTTTTTTTTGTGAAATGTTCGCCATAACCCGACTTAGGATTTTATGCAAAGAAAAATTTACCACGCTCACCTTTACGCCCACTTTTTTCATTTTTCAATTTTTATGTTTTCTACAAAAACTACTGAACCTATGCAGTAGTGAACTATACACAGGGATTGCCCCCGGTTAAAATGGACTGCAAATTTGGCGGGGTACTTCCCATATACCCTATTTTTTTAAAAATGCTATATCTAAAAAAACATTGTTCCACAACATTCCATACGGGACAAGGGAGATTTCTCTCATATCAATGAGTGCACCCCGATTCATATTTAGCTCAATAATATGGGACCTACTGTTTATCGCCGAGTCCGAACGGCGTGTCTTAAGACATCACTTGTGGAGAAGTTTTTCAAGGCTGAAATACACAGGAAGTGTCGCCAATATTACTGAGGGGTATTTTGCCACCGTTGAAAAATGTTTGATGTTGCCTGTACAAGTTCCGATACAGGCATATGGACTTGTAGGGGTTCTAAATCTACAGAATAGTTTTAGAGCCGAAATTAATTGTTGTCCAAAGGCGAACAACAACAGCACTTCAATGAATATAGACAACACAACAAGTATTCAGGCGATACTTACGTGTTGCTATTAGGAAACTGGTGGTGTAGGTTAAATGAAACACTTAGTTTAATAGACGCAGGCGGTCTGAACTTTGGTTTTATTTATTTTATAATTAATTCTTTTGCGGCAAAGTTGCTGCTTCTGCTTCAAAGGTTAACAGATGATTGTTCTCTTTGATTTGACGTTGATGACATTTTATATGGCGCCAATAAATACAAATTGTCGAGGTTTTTGACAGTCATCGGAAGTAATGTCATATAGGCTCCAAACCTCGACATTGCCTGGCCGGGGAATCGAACCCCCGACTTTCTGCGTGCAAGGCGGGCGAGTATACCATTGCACCACGGTGGCACCCAAAATAATATATCTTTATAAATAAAAATCAAATGTCGTTCGTTGGTAATGGCATCAGCTGAGAACGGCTGCACCGATTTCGATAATTACTATTTTGAAATGTTCGTCATAACCCAACTTAGATTTTTATGCAAAGAATATTTAACCACGCCCAGTCTTACGCCCACCTTTTTAATTTTAAATTGTAATATTTTCCGCAAAAACTACCGAACTGATTTTTCTGAAATTGTCAGGCAATGTACCGGGATGGCCCCCGAAACAGGCTACATATTTTATTGAATTTCAGACGGGGCGCGGTACCTCCCCTATACGATATTAAAAAATATATATAAACAAGTAAAAAAAGTATCAGTCGGCTTTGCCGACAGAGATATACCCTCAGCCTGTGTATATTGAAACAAAATTTGTGTTTAGGGGTATTAAAAATTTTGGGCGTGTGAACCGACAAAAATGTTGATTAGGATTAAAGATCTAATGTTTTGTTTTAGCGAATATTTTTGAACTTTTGTGGGGGAGGTACCTGAAGGAGTGGACCGATGAGGCTTATCTTCAAACTTAAACTATGTTTTGGCAAAATATGAATGAGGCCAAATTTTGAATCGAATCGAGAGTTATCGTGCGCTCCAGCCAGCCAGACAGACAGACGGACGGACATTGCTCAATCGACTCCAAATTGTCGGAAACACATTTCGTCCAAACATACTTGGGGTCTAAAACCATTATTTCGATGAGGCACATTTTGCCCGTATGAAAGTGTATATACCCTCGTTAGCATAAATGCTGAGGGTATAAATATAGCATATATTTGCGAATATTACGAATGATCGGTTTAAAAATGTACGAATTAATCTACAACCCAGTTACTTCTTTGGGGCTTAAGGCCCGAACACGCCTGCTTTTTTTTAATATGTTTTATCTTCAATACTACTGAACCAATTTCCATGAAATTTGCAGCAAAAGCTCAGGGTTTGTCGCTGTTATTTATATTCTATAAATTTCGGAAGAGGTAGGGGCGCCGTTTTCAAGCAAAATCGCGAAAACCTAACAATAAAACCTAAAAATGTGACCTGAACTTCTATATATCAAAAATGGTAAAACCCAGGAACAAATCATAAAGGTTACTCCTCTAGGAAATTTTCATAGCTACATCATTTTCTTTAGTCCCATTTCGATAGAACTTGCGGTTTCCAAGTAAAATGACAAAAATAAACCTACAAATGTGAACTTTGACCGCGATTTATTTAAAAATGCGACCAGCGATTTTTTCTTGTTCTTGGCTTTTACTCACCTATGAACATTGCTGTTTCAAAATCTGCAAAATCTTCCCAGGTGTAAGCATTTTTCATTTGAAGTTAGTTAAGACGTACCATGTATGACATTCCTTTATAAGGTAGCGATACAGTCAATGCATAGTCCCAACCTGAACTTCTATATCTCAATAACGGTAAAACCTACGAAATTATCATAAAGGTCAATCCTGTAGAGAATTTTTATAGCTACAATATTTTCTTTAGTCCCATTTCGACAGGACTTGTGGTTTCCAAGCAAAATCGTGAAAACTTAAACAAAACCTAAAAATGTCAACCTCAATCGCGACTTTTTTAAAAAGCGCTCCGGCGATTTTTTTTTTTTTTTTTTTTGTTTTTTGATTTTCTTCATCTACGAACATTGTAGTTTCAGAATACGCAAAAACTTCCCAAGTGTAAGCACTTTCCATTTAATGTTGCTTCAAGAGCAGTTAGTCGAACAACGCAACTGGGCCGTTACAAGCCGATCTTTCCCCAGCTGAATCATTCACGAACCGACTACCGTCAACTTCGACAATCACAAGTAGATTATCAATCACCGGCGCCCGAACAATACCGATCCGGTCTTCAGACAATCAATATCACATGATCAACAACAAAATCGTCAACCGCAATTCGATGCGGTCGAAATCACTGATCTAGAGGCGCTACGTTAATGACATCTAAACTTATTGAGTTATGTTGCAGAAATTATGTACAAAACAAGTATCATTCGGCTTTGCCGACAGAAATATACCCTCAGCCTGTGTGAAGTGAAACTTTCATCTATTGACAATATCGAATCTAAAACCGGCTAGGCTAGATTTTGGAGGTGGATGTTATTTTGGCAGTCATTTCTTTCGATAGATATTGTGCCCACTATTAATTTCAGTTGGTCACCGTATAACATAGAGCTTTTGGACCACTATGTCAGGAAGCAAGGACTTGTCCACGAAAAACATAATAAAGCTTAAACAGGGCCACAAAGAATAGCATCGGTAGAATTTTCCAAAGGATCTTCGAACAGATCTCAAGCTGCCGTTACACATGGTGCTGTAGGGTTTTTTACACCTTTTGGCATATTTTTTCAGGAAGTAGGGACTTGTCCCTGAAAAACTTGTACCGTCGAATGGCGACAGCGTATACAAGTTGTTACAACAAAGACGTCTTGATATATTCCCTATGTATCTCCCTATTCATTTTTGATGTATTGACCACAAAAATCCTTTCGTCTACAAAGCTTCCATCTAATCGTCCGTAAAGACTTCTGGTCACTTCCTTAAATATCCCGATCGTTACAACATTTCAATTAAAGTTGAACAAATCGCAAAATATGTATGTTTAAAAGGGTTTCAAAGTGTTTTCGTGGTTAAACGAAAAAAGTTCTTTAAAAAAGCACGCAATCAAAATGACTGTTCACAAACTTAACGAGGATGGGTGGAACTTGTTGTATGGCTCTCATTAAATGTTTCACAACAACAATAATAACAAAAAAACAAACATCAAACGTGGTGTTGGCTCGTTTGTGAACAGAAAGCCACAATCACCGGCCAAAGTCCCTTTTTTATGGCTTTACGTGGAATGATGGGTGTGCGTAACGACAGCTGTGTTTGGGAGTGTGTGTGTGAGAGAGAATGTATCCTGTAATTGATGTTGTTTTTGGCACAGTTTTTGTGAAAATGTGTGTGTGTGTCTGTGTGCCGTTGCTTTTGGGAAAGGCTAAACATTTTGTGACTTTTGAGTTTTGTTTATTTATTTCTCGTGTCTCTTTACAAGTTGTTTTTTCCCAGTGGCCACATTTCCTCACTTGTTCTCCCTCCTATGAGGGCCGATTTTAATGTTTACTTTACAACAAGGATAATTAATTACACAAATTATCTATGGTCGGGTGATGGGTAAATGAAAGGGCAGGGAGTGTTCAAGAGCCTCATATCAAAGGCTTGAATTGGTTTTCAATAAAGGGACAACTGCAAACGTATGAAATGTTTGGAATGTGTTATGCGTGGCAGACAGTCATTTCGGCCATACAGCCAAGCGAAAAAAAACACACACACAAAAGCAATATATTTCATGAAATAATTGACTCTGGCACATTTCTAATGAATTCCCAATTTCAATGAAACATTCCCTACCTTAACCCAACCATCCTGGTTTTTATATACTTCAAAGTGCAGTAATTAGAAGTGTATGTATGTGTTTGGATGCGGACAGACCCTGCAGACGTTTAAGTGTTCCCATAAATTACCGGCAATTAGAAGGAGAAATAAAATATCATTTTGTGCCTTTCTTCCAATAATCAACATTAAATTTATGTCCTCTGTTTCGTTAACGGTTCTATTGCAGTCATGGAACTTGGGCAAAGGCTTTTTGCCCCCACTTATCATTGAAATGATAAAAGAGCGCTTGCCATGCCTATATTGCATAGAAGTTACCAATAATACTATCAATTCATCTGCTGTTCAATGTAGTTAGGAACTATTTACAGAGCTTATTGATTGATTCTGAAGGCATTATGTGGATAAAGGTCCTATGACATTGTGTTCCTTTGACATGCAATCCCAAGGCAGGAAGTTGCTCGATATCGGATTGACCCGGCACCTCTACACATTAAATAGCAGCAATTTTGTGAATGAGAAAAACACTGAGCACAAATAAACTGAATAAAAAAGCATTCCATAGTGGCCAAAGAACCACAGATTTTTAAAATACTGTTTTCAAGCATCCCAAAGAACCACAGATTTTCAAAATATTTTTTCATGCATATCAAAAAAGCGTGGATTTTTAAAAAAATCTTTTTCAAGCATCCCAAAGAACCGTGGATTTTTTAACAAATATTTTTTTCAAGCATCCGAAAGAAGCGGGGATTTTTTAAAAAATATTTTTCAAGCATATTAAATATCCTGGGATTTTTAAAATATTTTTTAAGCATCCCAAAGAACCGCATGTTTAAAATATTTTTTCAAGCGTGGATTTGTTAAAAAATATTTTTTACAAGATATTTTTAAGCATCCCAAAGAACCGTGGTTTAAAAAAAAAATATATTTTTTCAAGCACCGCAAAGAATTGTGGATTTTTTAAAAAATATTTTTAAGCATCCATAGAAGCGTGAATTTTTTAAAAATTATTTTTTCAAGCATCCCAAAGAAGCGTGAATTTTTTAAAAAATAATTTTTCTAGCACCCCGAAGAGCCACGGATTTTTAAAATATCTTTTCAAGCATCTCAAAAAAGCGTGGATTTGTTTAAAAAATATTTTTTCTAGCACCCATAGAGCCACGGATTTTTAAAATATCTTTTCAAGTATCCCAAAGAATTAAAAACATTTTTCAAGTATACCAAAGAACCCTGGATTTTTTAAAAAATATTCTTTCAAGCATCCCAAAGCACCGTGTATTTTTTAATAAAATATTCTTACAAGAATCCCATAGAACCGTGGATTTAAAAAAAATATATATTTTTTTCAAGAATCCCAAAATACCCAGGATATTAAAAAACAAGTTAGAACGGCGTTAAGTTCGGCAGGGCCGAACTTGTTATACCCTCCACCACAAGTTGTATTGAAGTGAAATGGAATAATTGATTTCCTTTCGTGTATGAAAAAGACTTAATACTAAATTTCAGCAATTTCGGTAAAACACTGTGAGGCACCATTCTATGGGAGCTATTTCAAAACGTCGATCTATACCGACAAATTTCTGAAGGAAAGTTTTTAGGCTCAAAGAAGACTAAATACCAAATTTACTATATTTCGGTAACAGAATGTGGCTAAAACTTAAAAAATACCGAAAATCAAGAAGTACGCTTCTATTGGGATATAGGAAGACGTGGACCTATACTGATAATACTCTTCTGGAATATTTTATAACTCTTGGAAGACGAAATAACGAATTTCAGCCATTTCGGTTGGATATTGACGTCACAATCTTCAGTATTACGAAAATCTGCAGGTACCGTTCTATGGGGGCTATATCGAAACGTGGACCTATACCAACGAATTTTAGTAAGAAATGGGGCAATATGAAAGCGTGGACCTGTACAGACATATTTCTGGCGAACAGTTTTATATCAAATTGAAGACTAAATACCAAATTTCCGTCATTTTTGATGGAATATTGAAGACACAACCTTCAAAATACGAAAAATCGGGAGGTACCTTTCCATGGGGGCTATATGAAGGCGTGGACCTATACCGACAAATTTAAAGGGGAAGTTTGAGTACCCCCAACGAAGTCTAAATACCAAATTTCAGCCATTTCTGTGGAATACTGAGGCCACAACTTTCAAAATACCGAAAATCGGGAGGTACCGTTCTATGGGGGCCATATGAAGGCATGGACCGATACCGACAAAGTTCTGGGGGAAAGTTTTATACCACCATCGTAGACTAAGTACCGAATTTCAGCCATTTAGGTGTGATAATTAAGCTAAAACTTTCAATATACCGAAAATCGGGAGGTACCGTTCTATGTGGGCTATATAAAGGTGTGGATCGATACCGGCAAAATTATGGGGGAAAGTTTTATACCCCTAAAGAAGACTACGTACCAAATTTCAGCCATTTCGGTGTGATAATTAAGCTAAAACCTTCAAAATACCGAAAATCGGGAGGTACCGTTCTATGGGGGCTATATGAAGGTGTGGATCGATACCGACAAAATCATGGGGGAAAGTTTTATACCCATAAAGAAGACTACGTACCAAATTTCAGCCATTTTGGTAGGATAGTGAAGCTAAAACCTTCAAAATACCGAAAATCGGGAGGTACCGTTCTATGGGGGCTATATGAAGATGTGGACCGATACCGACAAAATTCTGGGGGAAAGTTTTATACCCCAAAAGAAGACTACGTACCAAATTTCAGCCATTGTGGTAGGATAATGAAGCTAAAACCTTAAAAATACCGAAAATCGGGAGGTACCGTTCTATGGGGGCTATATGAAGGTGTGGACCGATACCGACAAAATTCTGGGGGAAAGTTTTATACCCCTAAAGAAGACTACGTACCAAATTTCAGCCATTTTGGTGGGATAATGAAGCTAAAACCTTAAAAATGCCGAAAATCGGGAGGTACCGTTCTATGGGGGCTATATCAAAACGTGGACCGATATATCCCATTTTCAATACCAACCATCCTGCAAGTAATAAAAACTTCTGTACCAAATTTTGACTCTCTGTCGTTAAAATTACGAGCTGTATCTTGATTTCAACAGACAGACGGACGGACTGACGGACGGACGAACGGACAGACGGACATGGTCAAATCGACATAGAATTTTATGCTGATCAATAATATATATACTTTATAGGGTCTCCGAAGAATATTTCGATGTGTTACAAACGGAATGACAAATTTAATTATACCCTCCATATGGTGGAGGGTATAAAAAAAATTTTTGTAGTATCCGAAAGAACTCTGTATTTTTTAAATAATATTTTTTCAATCATCTCAAAGGAACTTGAATTTTTTAAAAAGATATTTTTTAAGCATCACAAAGAACCTTGGGTTAAAAAATGTTTCAAACACCCCAAAGACTGGTGGAATTTTTAAAAAAATATCTTTTCAAGCATCCAACGAAGCGTGGATTTGTTAAAAAAATATTTTTTCAAGCATCCCAAAAAGCGGATGTTTAAAATATTTTTTCAAGCATTCCAAAGAATCACGAATTTTCAAATTATTTTTTCGAGCATCCCAAAAAACCACGGATTTTTATAATTTTTTTTTCAGAATATTTAAGAATCTTGGATTTTTTTAAAAATATTTTTTCAAGCATCCAAAAAAAATTTGCAAGTATACCAAAGACACGTGGAGTTTTAAAAACATATTTTAAAGTAACCCAAAGAAGCGTGGATTTGTTAAAAAATATTAACCGTCGTGTTTTGGGAAACTTTAATGCTCACCATAAGTTGTGGCATTCGATCCTCCGAAATGACCAGAGGGGTACAGTGCTAGCTGAGCAGATTGAGAGGCGTTCTCATTGACTGTGCAATGAGAATGCCTCTACCAGAATTAGCGGAGTGAGTCAGAGTTTGCCAGATATAACCTGGACTGACAAATGACGTACCCTGTCGTTTCTGTTGGATGATATCATCTCCCCATAATTGTCTCTATCAGAAGACCGCCCGATTTTATCACCACTGCACGCCACATTTTCGTCAATCATGGGGAAGCTAATTGACTGAGTTTCAGAGACTTCAATAATCGAATTTATACGCCTCTCTTAGCGGGTTCATCATCGCTCATTCTTATTATATGGCCAAGCCAACGCAATTGCTGCATCTCGATACGTTTAACTATATTGATGTCGTTGTATAGCAGATACAGCCCGTGGTTCATACGACGTCGATATTCACCGTCAACGCAGATCGGTCCGAAGATCTTTCGAAGAATTTTTTCTCTCAAACACGCCAAGCACTTCCTTATCTGCTTGCGCAAGTACCCAGGCTTCGGAACCATACATCACCACGGGTAGTATCAGTGTTTTGTAAAGCGTTATTTTTGTTTGACGAGTTGTGGCTTTGTTTTTAAAGTGCTTACTTAAGCCAAAGTAGCATCTGTTGGCCAATATAAATCTTCTTTTTATTTCACAACTGATGCCGTTTGTTGTGTTTAACCAACTTCAACAGTTGGTCCGATCTCAATGAACGCATTGCGCGTCGACACCATCAGCTTGGTCTTCTCGCAGTTTACCGTCAGACCCACTTTAGCAGATTCCCCCTCGACCTTCATAAAGGCATCGGTTACTTTTTATATTGATCGTCCCATGATGTCTATATCATCAGCATAAGCAAGTAACATGTGGCTATTGGTGTAGGTTGTGCCACTTCTTTTGACGTTTGCCTCTCGTATAACCTTTTCTAGCAGGATGTTGAAAAGATCACACGAAAGGCTGTCTCCTTGCCTGAAACCTCTTTTGGTACAAAACTCTTCGGAGAGGTTCTTTCCTATTTTATCTGCAGATATTGTGTAAGTTACAGTCATTTTACAAAGCCGATTGAGCTTTGCAAGAATACCAAATTCAGACATGGCTTGGAATACCTTTGAACGTAGCGGG
Organism: Musca autumnalis; assembly: GCF_047663935.1. Lineage (NCBI taxonomy): Eukaryota > Metazoa > Arthropoda > Insecta > Diptera > Muscidae > Musca > Musca autumnalis. The sequence goes on along the minus strand of NW_027411866.1, from coordinate 242,169,815 downwards.
CTGTCGAAGGCTGCTTCATAATCGACAAAAAGGTGGTAGGTGTCGATCTGCTTGGGTCTTCTCCAGGATTTGACGCAGGGTAAATATCTGGTCAATGGTAAACTTGGCAGGTCTAAAGCCGCATTGGTATGGTCCAATTATTTCGTTATTTCGTTGTCTTGTAGGCGATAGGGAGAAGACTTATGCCCCTATAGTTGGAGCATAAAGTCTTATCTCCTTTCTTATGGACGGAACACAGGATGATCTGGTTCCAATCGTGGGTTACGCCTTCTTCCTGCCAGATGGAGCTAACTAGCTGATGCATACACCTTATCAGCGTGTCGCCTCCGGTTTTAAACAGCTCGGCTGGTAGGCCATCAGCGCCTGCTGCCTCATTATTCTTCAGCCTGTTTATTACTCTCTTTACCTCATCTTGGCGGGTTGTATACATTCAATACCATCTTCTGGGATTGGATCTGTGGTATCTTCGTCGACTTCGCCAATATTGGATACCAACAGTTTGGAGAAATGCTCTTTCCATATCCTTAGCACACTATCTGTATCAGTTACCACATTACCTTGCTGGTCTCTACAGGAGGATGTGCCAGTTCCAAAGCCATCAGTTTGATGTTTCACTCTTTGGTAGAATTTTCGGACATCATTCTGTCCCCTGTACATCTCGATTTGTTCACACTCCCGCTTTTCCATATATCTCTCTTTCCTGCGGAAACGACGTTTCTCCTCTCTCCTTTTCTCCCGATAGCTCTCTCGTGCGCTACGCGTTGCTACTGTTTGTAAAGTAGCCCTATATGCCGCATTTTTCTCTTCGGTAGCAGCACGACACTCCTGGTCATACCATGGATTCCTTGGTGGAGGTCTCTGGTATCCATGTACTGATTTTACGGCTGTTTGCATGGAGTGGGCAATGTTTTGCCCTTGTCCTGATATGTTATCGGGACGAGGAGTGCTTTGATTAAGCAGTTGGGCCAGTTGAGTGGAATATGCTGTGGCTATCTGTTGTGATTGCAGCTTACCGATGTCCAACTTCGGTGTTGCGTCTGTTCGCACTTTGTTTGCTACGTTTAATTTGGTACGTACCTTTGCTGCAACAAGGTAGAGGTCCGAGTCTATGTTTGCACCTCGGAACGATCGTACATCCAACTCGCTTGATGCATGTCTTCCACCTATCACAACGTGATCAATTTTATTTCTTGTTCTTTGATCTGGCTGCAGCTCTTATGAATATCTAGATGTATAAATCTGGTATTGCTCCCTGTTTTTTTTTTTTTTTTTTTTGCAGCTGCAAAGTCTATCAGCCTCATGCCATTGTCTGTGGAGACTGAATTTCCCGACTGTTGGGCCAAAGATATTCTCCTTTCCAATTTTGGCATTCAAATCGCCTAGAATAATTTTAATGTCATGGGCAGGGCAACGGTCATAAGTTTCTTCTTGGACTCGTAAAATATATCTTTGGTCTGTTCGTCCTTGTCTTCAGTGGGAGCATATACTTTTCAAGCACATCTGCCAATGCGTAAACTGCACCATCTCTATAAAGAGTACGAACATTCCAGGTGCAGATTCGCAGATCATGGTCCTCAAAACGTTTGCGGGGTTCGTCCACTGTAGAGGGGTTTGTTTTTCTTTTCCTTCGTTTTATCATAGTAGGCTGTTTTTCTAGGGAAGGGGTTACTAACCCGACGCCCAAACCCATGTTTTCAACGTTCTTATGGGGAACGCGCGGCACATGTTAGCTCACTACCTTTAACGGGTGTTAAAGGCAGTTCCCAAGGTGACACCACGGGGAGTTCAGTGTCCACTTGAGATGAAAGAGGGACCAAGATAAATCCTGGGCTTTGCCATGTTAAAGCCGGTCAGGACCGTTCCTTGGTATCTTCCATCCCCTACGTCACCCTGCGATTGTTATCAGAAAAGCTAAATCATGCAAAGCGTTGGACTCATTAGAACCTCCATGGTAATGCCCAAACAGTTCTCAACCTGAGCAGGGTGGCCCGCTACTCTAGACAGTGAAGGATTTCAGCAAAGGTAGTCTGTAGTCTCAAGAGCCCGAAATAGCTATGTACTCGTAGTTGGCGATACTGACGGGTTCCGTAAGCAGCACAGCACGCCATCTCCACACATACTTGGGCTCGAGGGTTCAACCACAGCAATCTGTACGATAGAATAGTGATGGTGGCGCTCGGCTTATCAAAAGTCTTTGGTACTATCACACTCTTTGAGGACAATAGAGCAGTCTACCCTCCGGTCATGTTTAGACGATAGATAATCAATTATATGTCTGGACGTCAGCCATACGTGGAATTCAGAAAAAAGAAGTACTAGACTCGTAAAGTAAAACAGACAGCTCCCCAAGGTGGAATTAAATCTCCGAAAATGTTAAACTTCTACCTCTCCTGTAACGTATGCGGAAGATTGTACGATCTTGGCTTCAGGTATTTTCCCTGATAACATTTGTGAAAGGCCGGACTCCTATTTTTCTGATCATACCACCTTTTCCACGAGCGGAATACGAATGTCGTGGTAGATGGTAGGAGAATTCCGACCACAAACTACATCAGAATTATTGAGGTCACACTCGACAGGATGTTTATGTCGTCCGCGCATGCCACAGCTATCTGCGGCAAACTGAGATGTAGGAACAAGGTCTTCAAGTTCCTAGCCGGTAGCACTTGGGGTGCAGGTAAACTAACATTGTGGCCACATATAACGTGATAGGTCGGTCTGTGGTAAGCTATGCGTCACCAGTATGGTTCACGAATATAAGTACAAAGCGATGAAAAAATCTTCAAACCATGAGAACTTCAAGGAGGTGTCTTCTCATGTTTTCAATAGACCACCTACCTCCATGAGAAGACAGAGATTCTTCCGGTGCAGCAACACAATGACATGCTTTCGTTGCAGTACTTGCTGGGGTGTTACCGTGAGAGCCAGCCTAATCACCATATGGTGGATAGGACCCCCCAACCAGGCATGTCATGATTTAAGAAGAGAGGTCCAACGTAACAAGAGGGAACCTCTAGAGCAACACGCATATCAAGCAGGTTTAAATAGCATTCACACAGATGCTGTCGCAAAGGCCATAAATAACTATCGGGTGAATGCGGTCTAAATACCTATAGGACAAGGATCGATGAAACCATGCAAAACATTTGCCCAGCAAACGGCACAGGCCCGCACGACACACTGCACCCTTTCAACTCATGATTTAAGAAGAGAGGTCTGTCCAGCAAACGTCACAGACCCGCAAACACACTGCACCCTTTCAATTCCCCTGCCAAACCTACTCAACTAACTACAGTAGCTTTGAGGTTAAAACGTATCGAAGCAGCCTAGACCAGAATCGATTCTATGGACCGAAAGAATCTTCGCCGGAATAAAGAAGTACCCCGGGCCATGTATCTGTTCCATGTTAACCAGATCATCATCCACCACATCACAACATCGGTCAGACGTAATGAATTAAAAGTATGAATGAAGTTTGCGGTTGCGATAGGAGTTACATTGCAGCTTGTTGTGCCAGAACATTTTCCAGCGTGGCCCCAACTTCAGCGTCCGTCCGCCCGTCCTTCGTATCAACAGTGCATTAACTAAGTATGTCGTGGAATCTTTTCCAAATCCTGCTGGAGTCGATTATATGTATATGTTGAAAAACTTTCCGCAAAACGCCACATTTTACTCACTTTTGCCAACATCCTCAACATCGTGGAAGTTGACCACGACCAAAAACCATTCCATTTAATTGCGCAATTAATTGACCACCCTCTGAGACAATAACTAATAATTTAATTCCTACTAATTCGTTATGCAAATTGCTTTTTTTTTCTTTATCCATTGTTGCCTTATTTGGGAGGGCTACCACAACAACTCCTGCAAGAAGAGGGCTTGTTGGGATTGTTGGTTGTTGGAGCATCAGCTGTTTTTGTGTGCGGTAAATGCAATTAAAAATTAAAATCAGAAAATATTTATTTGTTCTATTTGTGCCTTTTGGCCTGCCAGCCACCACCATGGGGACACATTGGAAAGATAAACCATAATGTACGGAACACAACCAATCGAGCGAATGAGACAAACATGTATCAAGGAGAAGCCGGAGGATAACACAAAACAAAGAAGAATAACCAAGCCGACACATGCACACTCTTATGTAAACCTCATAAAACAATGAATTTTTACACAACAGCAACAAAAACACCACATTTATCTATTTGTATTCCGAGAAGCATCAGCTATGCTGGCCAGTCAGCCATTGTTTGTGGTTACCAATGAATGTCCTGAACAATTCATTTGCATTGAGATTGGTGTAGGTGGCATGGTGTGCTGGTCAGTGTCTCTGTGTCTGTATGAGTCGTTTGTGGTATGACTTAGCAATGTTGTTGTTTTTGCAACTGCTGGTCGTATGACTAGTACTGTTTTTTCTCGAACAAATGTAAGCCAACTTTATCTATTTGTTTGCTCAACGTGCGTTTTTTTCTTGTTACAGCATAAACTTTTGCCTATTTACCGAACAGCTGACAATGGACTTACATGTGTATGTGTGGACAGTTTTTTTGTCTGAAGGGTTCAGGTCGTAGAAAATATTTACATAATTTGTTAGTTAATCAATTAAGTCACACATGGAATTACATTGGAGTATACGTCGTAATAGCAATCATACGCTCCAATGTTTTTTATCGAATAAGCTCTTAATACCGAAGTCAATGGGTCTCATGCATAAAAACGAGTAAAAGCGATGAGTTGAGTCAAGTAAGCAATTGCTCGTAAGTTGAGTTAGATCGAACAGCAACAGCTTTTGCTCAATTTCATATGCATAAAAATGAGTTCAAACCAATTGCAATTACTTGAGTAAATTGAGATCAAACCTCTAATTGTTATTGAAGTACAAACAAGTCGTCAAGTGGAAGTGAAGTAGAAGCAAATAATAATAAAATAGAAACTGACGATATATCTAAATTTTTAGTCCAAAAATGAAAGATGTGGGTTTTTTTTTTTAATTTTTATGTGAGTACAATCAATAACTCCAATTGCAAATGGAAAGCAATAATTTGCCTGCCATTTCCTTTGACAATCTTTTATTTGATCTGCATCTTTCGGGAATTTTATCCATTCGCTTGCTTTGGCAGGTATAAGTTTTGCAACTTCCGTAATTGTTCGCGACACAGTTGATTGATGGGCCCCAATATCTGTGGCTATACCATTTTGGAATCCAGGATCTGCACAGAATCTTAAATAGAGTCGAATTTTATCAATGTTGCTGCAGGTACCACCACGACTTTCTTCTGACTCCTCAAAAAAATAATTCGCTAACCAGCAAATGCTACTACCATGAAATCTATGTATTTATCATTTTATTATTAGTTATATAAAAAATAATAATTAAGATTACAAACCTGTATAATTTTTTATCCTCACTTGCTAAATTTGTCTTACGCTTTTGATAACATTTTTTATTTATTTGTGGTACAAAATATTCAGCCATGATTCCCTTTTAGTGCACGCGAGTCAACTAAAAGGCATGCTCCACAAAATTTAAGCAAGAGCTCACAAAAGTAAGCAAAACCTTGTTTTTATGCATATGAAAATGAGAACAATCTCATCTAACTTCAACTTCTAAGTTCAAACTGAGCAAGAAGAGATCAAACGTGAGCAGTGAGTAAAAGCAAATACATCAAATTTTATTATGCATACGACAAGCACCTTTTACTCAAAAAATCGAGTTCGAGCTCAAGCTCACGTTTTATGCATGAGACCCAATGGGTCTCATGCATAAAAACGAGTAAAAGTGATGAGTTGAGTCAAGTAAGCAATTGCTCGTAAGTTGAGTTAGATCGAACTGCAACAGCTTTTGCTCAATTTCTTATGCATAAAAATGAGTTCAAACCAATTGTAATTACTTGAGTAAATTGAGATCAAACCTCTAATTGTTATTGAAGTGCAAACATGTCGTCAAGTGGAAGTGAAATAGAAGTAGAAGCAAATAATAATAAAATAGAAACTGACGATATATCTAAATTTTTAGTACAAAAAATGAAAGAAAATAAATATTTACTTGAAAAAAGTCAGTTGCCAAGCATTAAAAATAAGAAAAAAGAAACAATAGAAACATGTGTCAAACAAATGAAGCAAACATTTGGAATAGAAATAACGGAAAAAATAAAATAAAAAAAATAGCTAATATGAAATGTCGCATAAAAGATAAAATAGACTTGAATAAAACAGACAATAAGAAAATTATTTAAAAAAACTGCCATTTCCTTTGACAGTATCTTATTTGATCTGCATCTTTCGGGAATTTTATCCATTCGCTTGCTTTGGCAGATATAAGTTTTGCAACTGCAACACAATCTCTGTGGCTATACCATTTTGGAACCCAGGATCTGCACAGGATCTTAAATAGAGTCGAATTCTTTCTTCTGACTCCTCAAAAAAATAATTCGCTAACCAGCAAATGCTACTACCATCAAATCTATGTATTTATCATTTTATTATTAATTATATAAAAAATAATAATTAAGATTACAAGCCTATACAATTTTTTATCCTCACTTGCTAAATTGGTCTTACGCTGTTGGTAACATTTTTTATTTATTTGTGGTACAAAATATTCAGCCATGATTCCTTTTTAATGTACGCGAGTCAACTAAAAGGCATGCTCCACAAAATTTAAGCAAGAGCTCACAAAAGTAAGCAAAACCTTGTTTTTATGCATATGAAGATGAGAACAATCTCGTCTAACTTCAACTTCTAAGTTCAAACTGAGCAAGAAGAGATCAAACGTGAGCAGTGAGTAAGAGCAAATACATCAAATTTTATTATGCATACGACAAGCACCATTTACTCAAAAAATCGAGTCCGAGCTCAAGCTCACGTTTTATGCATGAGACCCAATACATCAGCTTTGATGCCCTCTTATATTGTGGTAAATTTTTCATTATACCGTCAGCTAACGATGGCAAAATGTACCTCATCGAAATAATGGTTTTAGACCCCAATTATGTTTGGACGAAATCCGTTTCAGACAATTTGGAGTTGATTTAGCCATGTCCGTCCGTCGGTACAAGTTTGATCAGCGGCAAGTCCAAACTTCCTGAGAAAATAGCTTGAAAGGTGCAAAAAATCGCTATGACACCGTGTGTAGTGGTTTGAGCGCAAGATAACTATCGAACGGATCTGTCGATTCGTCGATAAGTTCAAAGAAAAGCCATATCGGTATATAGACTACATTTGTCCACTGCTTCTGTAACGTGGTTTTGTCGTAGGCTGGGGTAGACTTAGTCGTGTCCAGGGTCGCCATAAGGGCCTACTAAGCCTTACGAAATAATAAGACGAGTAATCTCCCTTTCCTGGGGGTTAAATCGGATATTTATTAATGTAAAACTAATTTATAATCTACTGATGTTTAATACGATATGAAGTGTTTAAATAGCAAAATTGACTGGAGTATCGACAGCTTGGATTCAGTATTTGCGGTTGTATCTGGTGGAGTGGTAGGGTCCAACGACTCGTAATTAGATGCGGCTGGATGACTCGGTGTACAGTATAGACGGAAAAACGACAGGCTTGGGGATTCGTTGCTGGGTAATTAATGATTTGATGATGATCGGGAACTCGGTGATTCGTTGGTCGGTAGTAGGCGATTTGAAGATAATCGGGAACTCGATGATTCGCTGTTCGGAAGTAGGTGTTTTGAAGATAATCGGGAACTCGGTGATTCTTGTTGTAGATGTTCAGCCACTCGGGTGTTGTATGTGTTCGGTCACTCGGTGATTCGGGGTTCGGCCACACGGTGATTCGTGTTGTAGATGTTCGGCCACTCGGTGATTCGTGTCGTAGGTGTTCGGCCACTTGGCGTTCGAATGGTTGCTCGGGCCCTCGACTCTCGTGTTGTAGGGGTTTGGAAACTGGGTGATTCAGCACACGGCTCGGTTGTTCGGGTCGTCATTAGTTAGCGTTAGTTCTATGATTCTGACTAGTGGAACAACACCTGAAGGTGGAGTGGAACAACACCCGAAGGTGGAGTGAATGTATTAGCCACAGCGCAAAGTGGTAGCTCTCAAAAATACTTCCCAAGCTCTATACACTCCCGTGTCGGTTGGCGGACTACCAAAACACAACTGTACTCAAGCCCGTATGGCTGGCTCCCTGTAGTAGCAAGCCTAACAGTCCCACCGCAAACTGAAATACTTAAATGAACGGTCGCATAAAGCGATTGAGAATTACTCCGCTGTTCTCATGTTGGTGATTAATCAAATGCATTGTAACGCACCGTTCCCATTTTAGTGTTGTTAGGTCGTGGGCCGTAATGTTATTTGTAAGATGTACGGGATCATTTTGTCACGTTACACTTCGGGTACCTCTCACATACAATTTCGTATAAGTTAACTTTAAGACCTGCTCTCGAATCAATTTGATTTTTGTTGAAACAACTTGCAAAATTTGCAAAAATAGTCGGGACGGGGCCGACCCTGTGATACCCCACACCACTACCCTGTGCATAAGCTTTTCACTGGTAAACATTTCTTATAGGGAACATAATCCGACTACCACCAAACATAATATGCCTCTTTCTCTCTGGGACCACTTTCTTTCTGGGACCCCATAAGCAACCAAAACTTCGTGACCATCCTATCAAAATTGCGACCTGTAGTGTGATTGCAAAAAAATTGAAGAATTGGATGCATTACCAACTATTGTGTCATCTCCCTTGTTTTACCACCTTCGCCAATCTACTTTACACCAATGTAAATGTAATATTTTCTTCTTCCATTGACAGGTTTTGCCGTTGGAATACCCCTACTAGAAGCCGATATACTGAAAAAAAGAATAAAACTTTGGATTTGTCTCCACATAAGTTTTTCCCCATTCCGACCCCGAAATATCCGACTATCACCAAAATCAATAAGCTTCTTCCTCTGTGGGGCCCCCATCAACCCCCAAAATTTCGTGACTATCCGATCAAAATTCCAACCTGTAGAGTGATTAAAAAAATGGAAAAATTGGATATATCATTGACATTTGCGATATCTCGGTTATTTGACCACTTACACCAACAAATACTTTACATCAATATATAGGAGATCTTTTCTTCTTCCATTCTTTCGGAATACTTCTACCAGAAGCAGAGATATTCGCATAAGAAAAAACGTTGACTTTTCTCCACATAAGCTTTTTGCTTACTCCGACTCCTGAATATTATCCGACCATCACCAAACTTAACAGGCTTCTTCCTCTGTGGGACCCGCATCCACTCCCAAAAAATTCGTGGCGATCCGATCAAAATTGCGACCTGTAGCGTGATTACAAAAAAATCGGAAAATGGGATGCATTACCGACTATTGCGATATCTCTGTTGTTTGAGCACCTACGACAACCTACTTTACATCGTTGTAAAGGTTATATTTTCTACATTTTGCTTTTGATATACCTCTTAAAGAATCAGAGCAATTGGCTTTGAAATAAAACGTTGACTTTTTCTCCAAATAAGTGTTTGCCCATTCCGACTCCTAAATAATATATGACCATCATCAAAATCAATAGGCTTCTTCCTCTGTGGGACCCCCATGAACTCCAAAAATTTCGTGACGATCCTATCAAAATTGCGACCGGTAGCGCGATTTCGAAAAAAATTTAAAAATGGGATGTATTACCAACTATTGCTATATCTCCGTTATTTGGCCACCTACGCCAACTTACTTTGCATCATTGTAAAGGTGAAAGTAGAATTCATAGTCAGGCTTTGCTTTTGGAAGCCCCCAAACCAAAGCTGTAATATTCGTCATTATAATTAAAATCCCAAAAATGAAAAGTTGGGTTGTATTAGCGACTATTGCGATATCTTCGCCGTTTTACCATCTACGACAACCTACTATACATCGTTGTACGAGGGCGGTTCGGAAACTTCTTAGCCTATCAATGAAAGAGAATAGTTAGTTTTTCAAAAATATTTTTATTTTTCAATATAATCTCCTGAAACTTCAATACACTTACTCCAACGCTTTTCTAGCAATTATATCCCTTGATTAAAATAGTTTTCCTCAGGGTCTTCAAAATAGTGGTATACAACTGTAATTGCATCTTCATTTGAGGTAAAACGCTTGCAGGAAGGAATTTTTTTAGATTTGGGAACAAGTAAAATTCACTGGGAGCTAAATCAGGAGAATAAGGTGAGTGGTCAAGCAACTCGTACTTTAATTCGTTGATTTTAGCCATTGTTAAAACACTCTTGTGCGCTAGTGCGTTGTCTTGATGAAAAATTATTTTTTTGTGTTGTAAGCCAGGACGTTTTTCTCGAATTTGTACATTTAATTGATCCAAAAGGTTGCAATGAATTTATTGTTTTACCCTTTTGCAGATAGTCAATCAATAAAATACCATTGAAGTCCCTAAAAACCGTTGCCATAACCTTACCAGCCGAGTGAATTGTTTTTGCCTTCTTTGGGGCACTTCCTCCAGCTTCAGTCCATTGTTTGGATTGTTCTTTTGTCTCTGGAGTATAGTGGTGGATCCATGTCTCATCAACAGTTATGAAACGACGATTAAAATCCATTTTATTTCGCTTAAAATGATCCAAACAAGCTTGAGAAATGTTCATTCTTATGCGTTTTGATCGACTGTTAACAAATGCGGCACCCTTCTTGCAGAAAGCTTTTTCATCTGTAGTTCTTCATGCAAAATTAAATGGACTCGATCATTTGAGATGCCCATGATATTAGCAATTTTACGCACTGGACGTCCACTACGTGGTTCATCTTCAATGCTTTTACGACCACGTTTAAATTCAGCAACCCAATTTTTTACTGTTGCATATGAAGGAGCACTTTCACCTAACACATTCACCATATCATTATGAATTTCTTGTCCCGATAAACCTTTTTTATGTAAATATTTAATGACAGCACGCATTTCTAATTTTTCCATTGTAAAAAAATTGCGGATGCGTCTTTTTGAGCACCTGTTTCTATATGAAGGAGTTGTCAGATCGAAACAAAATGTGTTCATAACAGAGATGGAAGTTTCCAAAACACTTAAATTTATTCTGTTTATACCGGGCTTTTTGTGCTAGGCTAAGAATTTTCCGAACTGCTCTCGTAAAGGTGATATTTTCTGATTTCGTTAGCCTTTGATATACCCTTATAGATGCGGAGATATTCGCTTTGAAATAAAACGTTGACTTTTTCCCCAAATAAGTTTTTTTGCCCATTCCGACTCCTGAATATTATCCGACCACCACCAAAATCAATAGGCTTCTTCGGGACCCTCATCAAACCCAAAATTTGGTGCTTATCCGATCAAAATTGCGACAGACGGACGGACGGACACACATAGATCGACTCAGCTCGTCGACATTCATTTTGGTACATATAAGTATGGGTCTACGACCATTATTTCGATGCGTTACAAATTTTTTCACCAAAACCAACTTATAATACCCTCCCCACATAGTGTTGATTGAGGATACTTCATACAAATATTCATTAGGAAATCTCTTATCGGCTTAATTTTTGAAAAAGTTTTAGAGATATTTTGCACAATAGCCAATGCAGTATGTGCCGGCAGGGTTTAGGAAGTATTGTCAGGAAGTATTGTCTTACTCCGGAAAAAATTGTACCGTTGTAAATGAGACCGCTGGAAGAATCAGTAGTTTGTAGAATCAAAACGATGCGAGAGGAGCTCTTAAATTTCACTTTTTTGTGGGAGGTACACGAAGGTACACCTGATACATGACTGCACGAAACAATACAATGTACAAAGTCTGCACCAATCAGAAACTCCCTGCGAGAATTATCTTGCGGATTTTTCCATTTTGGTTGCTGCCGTTAGGGTTTCGTGGACTTGCGCTAGAAAAAAATTTTACCGTCGTAAAGGAAGCTGCAAGACAAACTACTGAAAAAAAAAATTCAAAACGATTCGAGAGGAACTGTTTTACTTCCCTTTATCCGAATTTTGTGTGGGAGATACCTGAAGGAGTGGATTGATATAGTCCATATTCGAAACCGATCTATATATGTAGCCAATAATACGATGTGCAAAGTTTGGACCAAATCGATTGCTTCCTTCGAGAGTTATCATTCTTTCCATTTTACAGACAAATTTTGAACTTTCGAGGGGGAGGTACCCGAAGGAGTGAACCGCTTTGGTCCATCTTCGAACTTAAACTACGAGTAGGTTTGGACAAAATATTACGAAATCCAAAATTTAGTGGGCAATTTTGTTCAATTGAACGATCCGGATCACTGTCCTCATTCAAAGACGAATGAGTAAAATCATAAAAACCAATGTCTGAAATTAAGTATACGCAGTTTTGTCAAAGAAATTACCGGTGTCCATTGAACGTGATAGTTATCCGTATCGTTCAATTGAACGAGATTGCCCAACTCTAGATTTGTCCATATCAAAATCCTCCCTTCCATATTCATATGTTGATCATTAACAAAAACACTATGGTGACCATCTAAAATTACTGGTGGGCACAATAACTACCGAAAGACGTGACTGTAATTAGTGCAACTTTTGCATATCGTAATAATTCTCTCTAACTTATATCAAGTTCGAAGATGGACTATGCCAGACAATTCCTTTGAATATCTCCCCCACAAAAGTTTCAAATTTTCGCAGTGCAGTTTGAGGGCTGCGGTGACCAACTAGAATGACTGGGTGCGATATTAAAAAGAAATAGGCTGGCATTGGTCCTATCAATCGTAAAACGTATAGTCAATGTGAGAATGTCTATGACACCGTGGTGCACTTATAAGTACGTCCGCCATGTACTGAGAAGGTCTGTGATGCATTCGCTGACCAGAATATCAAAAATGTTGGCGTTGGCAATTATCCTCAGTGTAACGTTGGCTTGCATTTTCTGAATATTCCAGCCTTGAACTCGGACTGCGTTGAAAAATAGGTTCCATATCATTGAACCAATATTAATGAGCGGAATTTTAAACACTATAATTTTATTCTCAATACGTCCGTCTATCTATATTAACGTGAAAGTTCCAAAAACCGCGCCAAAAAAGTTTTTTAATTAATTCTATTTAGGTTCACAAAATATTTTTTTGTTTTTCTTTTTTTTTTGTGCAGTCATTGTCTGAGGATATTTAGATGAAGGCAAAGCCTTTCTAGTGGTTTTTATTTTATGTTTCAATGTATTTATTTCTGCAGTAATAATGGTGGCGTATACTTAATGACGCTTATCATACACCCTTGTATGCCGGTAGTTATTATAGTAAACTATTCATTTTTCTCCACTACCGTTTCCGTGCATTTTTACATATTATTTGGACACTTCAGAACTCCATGTCCCTTATATTTATGTATATACTTATGTGTATAAAAAATTATGCTTTGTAAAAGTTTCTGCACATCCTGCTGATGTGGTTTTTGTTGGCTGTATGCAAGGGCAACATCAAATAATAAAAAAGTGTTGGTTGGTAAGTTGGCGGGTAGCCTGAATGCCCAACTATATTTATGGCGCAAGGACATTCGTTCTACTGGGCTTTTAGCCAATGTTTCTGTTGTCTGTTACATTCGTCGTAATTTGTTGGAACAAAGGCAAAAAGCAAAGAAAACATGATTGCTGCCGGCAGGAAGGGTAACAGTTCTTGGGTAAAGATTGTAACAAAATAGTTCGACATGCCACACTAATTAATAAATTCAATTTAAATAAGATTTGCCATCAAAATGGAATGGAATACAAATGAAATTTATATCATACAAGCACACATACAGTCGAACTTCTCATTAACACCGCAGCTGGGGAGAAACTACGTTATGGAGAAAATTCTTTATAAAGATAATATTTTGTGTGAGAAATCATATTTCATATTTTTGTTTCTTTAAAAGACGTTAATAGTATTGAAGTTCGACTGTACTTACTATTAAAAGGAGGATATCATGGGTCAGCGTCGCCACTAAATCGCCAACGCCGACTTTATTAATGCTAAATAAAAATAGTCCAAGTTTATCGAAGATATACAATTTTTCGTTTGGCGATTTTTATATAGCATCAATAAAATCGGTGCTGCCGAATTCACACCATTATTGAGGGCTCTGTATGAAAAACATTTATTGATCAGACTTATTATAATTAATCCAAATATCAACCGGAGCTTGACCGAGTTTGTCAAAAATGGCATATGGAGTCATTATAGAATTTTCATGCCAAACGGCATGTGTTGACCTTTTTCGCTCTAATTCACTGTTAATCTGAATCTCATTAATCTGTCTGTTGTTAACTTCAAATATCCCATTCCTAGGGGCATAAAATCTTCTCCTGCAAAATTCCCCTATTTCAAAAATTAATTCTTTCACTTTGTTAAACCATTTTCCGGAACAAAGTTTTTGCCTTGATCCACTTTCACCCTCACATACATACAAACATACATGCATCCTATTATTTTCTTCGCTTTCCTCGGTTAGTTTCATTGTCATTTATTTTTCAATTAAAACGAATATTTCAATTTGCCAAGTTGTATAAAACCTTGTAATCAGTTTCATTTTGTGCGGGATGCAGTGAAATAAAAACAAAGCCATTGACAATAATCCTCAACCGAAATTGTCTCACGTAACAATTGCTATGTTTTTTTTTTTTGTGGATATGTGGTGGCGGCTTCATCGAGTAACATTTAATACCTTGTTCGCTCTCTGTGAGGCAACAGCATCATGCATTTCACTGGTTGTAGGTACTGCGGATTTACGCGGACATTTAACCGGTGTAGGTTTAAACCAAAAAATGAAAAGAAAAACGAACATTGTGGTTTTCGAATTCAGTCGTATTTGGGGGATTATAAAAATCACATGTCGTGGCATGGGTGTGTACGGCACAGTGGGTCTGTTGAAGAATATACAACAAATTAAAAAAAATAAAAATTATTTTTAATTGGTGTAGTGAAGTAAATTGGCTCAATATGGACAAATGTAGGGTTCATAAAAGGAAAAAAGTATCTCCTTCACCTATACTACATTTTGACTGTACTCTCCAATAAAGCACGGAACCAACACCGGGAAGTTGTAATTTTAATCCCGACCGAGAGCTACAGCTTACTCCGCTAGAGGACCAAGACCGAGAAAGGAAACATTTGGCTTTAGCGACAACTAAATATCCGCAGAATATGAGAGTAAAAAAAACAGAAGTGATGGACCAAAATGTTATATGAACAAGTTCATAATTATCCCGGCAGCATTTATGCTAACGAGGGTATATACACTTTCATATGGACAAAATGTGCCTCATCGAAATAATGGTTTCCGACCGCAAGTATGTTTGGACGAAATCCCATGGAAAAAGGTGGTAAGAACAGTCAAATAGGAGTTCAGCCTTTCACAAATGTCATCAGGGAAGGTACCTGACGCCAAGATCCTTATAAGTTACAATCTTAATGCCATCTGGGGCGGAATACTCGTACAGAAGAGGTAGAGGTTAAATAGTTCCGGAGAATCACCCCATCTTGGGGAACACGCTGTTCCACTCTACTTCGCGTGGACTTCCTGTTCCTGAATTCCACGTACGGCTTGCGGCAACACATATAATTTGTTATCCAACGTTTCAAACATGGCCGAAGGGTTGTCTGCTCAATGTCCTCAAACTTGACAGTATCAAAGATTTTTGATAAGTCAAGTGCCACCATTACTGTTCTATCACATGGCTTGATCTGTTTGAGTCCTCGTCGAATTTGTGTAGAGATGGAGATGGCGTACGGAATTTGTAACGTGGTTTTGTCGTAGGCTGGGGTGGACTTAGCCGTGTTAAAGGTCGCCATAAGGAACCACTAAACCTTTCGGAATAACAAGACGAGTAATCTCCATTTCCTGGGGGTTAAATCGGATATTTATTGATGTAAAACTAATTTATAATCTACTGATGTTTAAATACGATGAGAAGGATAATTGGCTGGGGGATCGGCAACTTGGATTCAGTAAATGATTTGATGATTATCGGGAACTCGGTGGTTCGCCGCTCGGTAGTAGGCGATCTAAAGATAACACTGTACAACAAATTAAATTTAATTAAATTATTATTAATTAAATTTAAATTACAAAAAACCCCGCACACATTTTAAAAGTGGACCGAAAAAAGGCGTGGTAAGTTCCAACCCTTTCTATAGTTTTTGAAATATTCGACATCAAATTCTTGCATATTAGGTATAAAGTGTCTTTGGCAATATTACTGACAACAATGCGGGGTATCTTTTAATAAAAAATTAACCGTCATGCGAGTCACTAAACGGGTCTTTTTGGTCCCTTTTTTCAAAAACTTTTAAAAACTCCTTTAAAATGTGATCGTATCAGATCAAAATATTCTACAAAACTATTTGTCATAAAATACACCACAACTCTAAATCGTACCTAAACGCCAGGAATCTGCCAAAAGTAAAATCCCGTTTTAGGGTTAATGTTGTACTTTATCTGAGTTTATTAAGTTTTGTCCCACAAAACTTCAATCTAGATAGTAGACGTCAAAGACAAAAATAATCTCCACCAAATTTCAATATATGTCTCCGAATAAATGAAATATGTATTTGCAATATATATCAAGAAAATATATACATCAAGTTTGCCAACAAAACATCCAAATATTTTTATACCCTCCACCATAGTATGGAGGGTATATTAAGTTTGTCATTCCGTTTGTAACACATCGAACTAATCATTTGCGACCATATAAAGTACATATATTCTTGATCAGGATAAAATTCTAAGACGATCTAGCCATGTCCGTCTGTCCGTCCGTCCGTCTGTCCGTCTGTTGTAATCACTCTAGCGTCCGCAATAATTGAGATAGAGTGCTGAAATTTTGCACCTTTTTTCCACTCTTTGGTATAGCCCCCATATAACGGTACCTCCGGATTTGAGGTATTTTGACTTTCTTCGCCACATTTGCAGACCGAATTAGCTATAATTTGGCATTTAGGGTTCCTAGTGATCAACAAACGTATATCCCAAAGGATATGGTCATAGGTTCATGTTTTGGTATAGTCCCCATATAACGGTACCTCCCGATTTTCGGTATTTTGAGAATTTTAGCCGCAATTTTTAACCGAACTATCTGCAATTTGACATTTGAGGTTCTCAGTGGTCATGAAACATCTCCGCAAACATCGTCAACATAGGTCGATGTTTTGGTATGGCCCCCTTAAAACCGTACCTCCCGATTTTTGGTATTTTGAGCATTTTAGTTAAATTTTTAACTGAACTAGCTGTAATTTGACATTTGAGGTTCTCAGTGGTCATGAAACATATCCACGAAACATCGTCAACATGGGTCCCTGTTTTGGTATAGCCCCCATATATCGTTACCTCCCGATTTTCGGTATTTTGAGAATTTTAGCTACAATTTTTAACCGAACTAGCTTTAATTTGCCATTTGAGGTTCTCAGTGGTCATGAAACATCTCCACCAAACATCGTCAACATAGGTCCATGTTTTGGTATAGCCCCCATATAACGGTATCTCCCGATTTTCGGTATTTTGAGAATTTAAGCTGCAATTTGTAACGGAACTAGCTGTAATGCTACAATTTTGTCTATTCAAAAATAATCGTCAATATAGGTCCATGTTTTGGTATATCCCCCCATATAACTGTACCTCCCGATTTTCGGGAATTTTCAGTGGTAACGAAATTTCTTCACTAAAATTCGTCAACATGGGTCCATTTTTGAGGGTCTACATTGTTTAGATGAAACTACCCTCAATTTAACTCTTGAAGTGCCCTGCAGCTATAAAACCTTTCCGCCAAAAAATTTAAAGATAGGTTGAATCTTTGATATAGCCCCGTAGGTGGTACCTTTCACCTAGCTGAACACATTTTTTTAGATTAGATTAGATAACACTGTGCAACAAAATGGAGGTAAAAGTCTGGGGCACGGAAAATTCCTCTTGAGGAAGAAAGGCCTTGGTGAGTATATTATGAACCCCGAAGGACAGATCCGCCGTGAGTCGAACTTCCGCGTTATGGCGCGATAAAATTTTTGTAAGAGACCCTGTGGGCCATCAGGAATTAGCGTTATATCTTTGTTCACTGTTGCTTAAGTGCTCTACAAAAAAAAAAAAAAAACAAGCACAGATATAATGCTAATTCATGATGGCTTACAGGGTCTCTTGCAAAAACTTCATCACGCCATAACGCGGAAGTTCGACTCACGGGCATCTGTCCTTCGGGGTTTTTAATATACACACACCAAGGGCTTTCATCTCCAAAAGGAATTATCTCTGCCCCAACATTTGTGTTCACAGTGTAATTTAAGTAATAGTGGGAGGCAGTAGGAGTCTATCCATTGTCGAAAAGTTGTTCCACCTAAAATTGTGAAAGGACTCTAATTATTCCATTTTAATTAAGACTATTTTATAGTGGAGGGTATAAAAAGTTCGGCCCGGCCGATCTTAACGACTTTTTACTTGTTTTGAATAAATTTGTTTTGTTCTTTTTTCGAGTTGATGCATGAAAGTAACATGAAACTTAACTTTAGACGAAAGATGTTAAAAGAAGAAATATTCTACACAAAATTTCACTGTAAGTCTCAAAACTAACTATATATCTAAGAAAAATACTTTGTTAAGAAAATGACGTTACAAAATTAGATATTATAGGTAGAAATTATTTGTTAAACTTTTAGACTCTTAATTATAATTTATTCCATACTGAGTCAAAATCTCCTAAACTACCTCACTTTTTGGGGATTGTATTAAAAGAAGAAATGTTCCAAATCAAATTTCATTATTGGTCTCTGCACAAAAGAAATTTGTAGCTACAATATTTAACATCTGATTATCTTGTAATTATTTTTTGTGTTGTATGGGGAACTCGATGATTCGATGTTCGGTTGTAGGCGATTTGAAGATATCGGGAACTCGATGATTTCCTGTTATGTAGTAGGTTATTTGAACATAAACGGGAACTCGATGATTCGCTGTTCGGCAGTAGGCGATTTGACAATAATCAGGAACAGTGTGAATGTTCGGGCACTCGGTCATTCGTGTTGTAGATGTTCACCTCTACAGTATAGTACGAGTACTGACTAGTAGAACAACACCCGAAGGCGAAGTGGAACATCACCCGAAGGTCGAGTGGAACAACACCCGGAGGTGGAGTGAATGTATTAGGCACTGCGCAGAAGGGGCAGCTGTCAAAAATACTTCCCAACCTCTCTACACTCCCGTGTCGGTTGGCGGACTACGAACACACAACTGTACTCAAGCCCGTATGGCTGGCTCCCCTGCAGTAGGAAGCCTGACCTTTCCCCAAGAAACTGAAATATATGAGTGTACAGTTACAAAAAGCGATTGAGAACTACACCGCAGTCGTGATCCTGTCGATCACCTCCAATCGCACTGTAACACACCCCTCACCAAGTAATGCATGTATACCCAACAGTGAGTATTGGTTGACTAGATGTGATGCTGTTGGGTAGTGGGGGCCTTGTTGTTGGTATTATGTACGTGATCATCTTGTCACGTTACAAATCCATGCTGATGATCGGTCACTGCATAGCTGTTGCTGACGCCGGGGAGAACTAAAGCCTCGGGGGTCTCTGCTATGGGCGACAAAAACGAAATCGGCTTGTACGATTCACCTTTGCTGGCTTCCTGCCCATTTTCCAGACTGCGGGAACGATGTTGGTGACTAGCGATAGGTTGAGAATTTTGTTGAGATACTCGACTTCCGGCTCATCCAGCTGTTTGAGCATTACCAGGGCCCAACGCTTTGAATCAATTAGCGTTTCTGATTACATCATCCATTGTAAATTTGTTCATCCTGGGCAGGAAGGTATATAATGCGACGTAGTACTCTTCTCTTCGATCTGTCACTCCCGGGGAGCTCCAAAAACTGCTAAACTAGGTCAATGAGCTTTCCCATGATTGATGAAAGTGCGGCGTTTAGAGTTGATGAAATCGGGTGGACTGCTGATGGAGACAATTATGGGGAAATGGTCTGACCCAAGACATACGACGGGTTGCCAGGTGACGTCATTAGTCAGACAAGGTGACATGATGTTTATGTCTGGCAAACTGTGAAACTGTCCGCTAATTCTGGCAGGGGTTTCCTCATTGATCGTGTAGAAAGTAGAGCTATCAATCTGCTCAGCCAGGATTATACCTCACTGATGGGTTTCACAACTCATGATCAAACGGTTATGACCTTTCAAAAGCGGGCTAATGTTGGGTCTATAACATTGCAATTAAATTGCAAAGAGGATGCAGTTTTAAGGATGGACACAGCAACGACCAGTGTTAAGTGCTGCGTGTGCGGTTTCTGTTTAGGAGACTGCGGGGGAGTCTCGTGTTCTGAACACGATGACAGCGAAGACTCACTTGGGCCGTGTTCTCGCAGCATGCAGAAGCGTCCCTGTCGTAGTCCCTTACATGTACAAGTTCAGATGAACCTCTGAGATGCATCCACTGATGACATCTTTTTTACCACAGTGCAGCTTCATTGTGGTGGTTGCGAATGTGACAAATATCGGATTTCCTTCGTCCCTGCGCTAACCCAAAGAACACAGAGGGACTGCGGAGGATACTCGTATTCTGATGACGAAGACTACAACGACTCAAGAAGCATGTAGCAGTCTCCCATATGGATAAATGCAGAGTAACTCCTGAGACCCATCCTCTGCCGACATCTGTTACACCTCCCCGGAGCTTGAGTGTGGTGGCTGGGGTTTACTTCCGGTTCCGGCACGGATGTCCCGAGATATACTGCTCCCAACACAGAAAAACGATACCAAACATATGTGTACAGCCGCTAACCTAAATGCGAATGTTGTATGGTTCCGGACCAATACGCTGTCGAAGAACCCGCTGCCGTGGTGGTTGGTATGGCCTTGTCCACGAAAATAAATGATATGAACTCTTGAACTCCTCTTAAGTGAAAATTTTGAACTTTTGTAAGGTAGGTACCGAAGGATTTGCCCTTGGAACTTGGTGTACGCTTGGAAGAAATGTTACTTACTTAGCTGACCCATTACAGAACATTTGTTCCATAGACCGAACTAAGAAAAGATTTCCAAATCTCACTGTTTAGTGCTTCGCTTTCTGGAATACCGAGCCTTGTCATCTCGTCATCCACTTGTTTGCGCCATCTATTCTTTGGCCTGCCAATTCTGCGTGCACCGCCATGTGGCCCGAATTTATACGCCTTTTTAGCGGGTTCATCATCGTTCATTCTTATTGTATGGCCTAGCCAACGCAATCGTTGCATCTCTATACGTTTAAAAATATTGATGTCGTTGTATAGCAGATATTCACCGTCAACGCAGATTGGTCCGTAGATCTTTCGAAGAATCCTTATCTGCTTGCGCAAGTACCCAGGCTTCAGAACCATACATCAGCACGGGTAGTATCAGTGTTTTGTAAAGCGTTATTTTTGTTTGACGAGTTGTGGCTTTGGTTTTGAAGTGCTTACTTAAGCCAAAGTAGCATCTGTTAGCCAATACAATTCTTCTTTTTATTCCACAACTGATGTCGTTTGTTGTGTTTACGGCAGTACCGAGGTATACGAAGTCTTTTACTACCTCAAAATTATAGGAACCAACTTCAACAGTTTGTCCGATCTAAATGGACGCATTGCGCGTCGACACCATTAGTTAACTTGGTCTTCTCGCCGTTTACCGCCAGACCGACTTTAGCAGATTCTCCTTCGACCTTCATAAAGGTATCGGTTACTTCTTTTACTGATCGTCCCACGTGTCTATATCATCAGCATAAGCAAGTAACATGTGGCTATTGGGGTAGATGTTCCACTTCTTTTGACGTTTGCCTCTTGAATAACCTTTTTTAGCAGGATATTGAAAAGATCACACGAAAGGCTGTCGCCTTGCCTGAAACCTCTTTTGTACAAAACTCTTCGGAGAGGTTCTTTCCTATTTTAACTGAAGATCTTGTGTCAGTTAGAGTCATTTTACAAAGCCGGATGAGCTTTGCGGGAATACCAAATTCAGACATGGCTTGGAATACCTTTGAACGTAGCGGGCTGTCGAAGGCTGCTTTATAATCGACAAACGGGTGGTAGGTGTCGATCTGCATCTCGTGGGTCTTCTTCAGGATTTGCCGCAGGGTAAATATCTGGTCAACGGTGGACTTACCAGGTCTAAAGCCGCATTGGTATGGTCCAATTATTTCGTTGAACATGGGCTTTAGTCGTTCGCACAATATCCCTGACACTATCTTATAGGCAATAGGGAGAAGACTTATGCCCCTATAGTTGGAGCATATAGTCTTATCTCCTTTCTTGTGGACTGCACACAGGATGCTCAGGTTCCAATCGGCGGGTACGCGTTCTTCCTGCCAGATGGTGCTAACTAGCGCATGCATACACCTTATCAGCGTGTCGCCTCCGGTTTTAAACAGCTCGGCTGGTAGGCCATCAGCTCCTGCTGCCTTATTATTCTTCAGCCGGTTTATTGCTGTCTTTACCTCATCTTGGCCGGGTGGTATACATTCTTCTGGGATTGGATCTGTGGTATCTTCGTCGACTTTGCTACTATTGGATACCAACAGTTTGGGAAAATGTTTTCTTTTTCCATATCCTTAGCACACCATCTGTATCAGTTACAAGATTGCCTTGCTGGTCTCTACAGGAGGGTGTGCCAGTTCCAAAGCCATCAGTTTGATGTTTCACTCTTTGGGAGGATTTCGGACTTCATTCTGTCTCCTGTACATCTGGATTTGTTCACACTTCCGCTTTTCCATCTCTCTCTTTTTCCTGCGGAAAAGACGTTTCTCCTCTCTCCTTTTCTCCCGATATCTCTCTCGTGCGCTACGTGTTGCTACTGATTGTAAAGTAGCCCTATATGCCGCATTTTTCTCTTCGGTAGCAGCACGACACTCGTGGTCATACCATGGATTCCTTGGTGGAGGTCTTTGGTATACAAGTACTGATTTTGCGGCTGTTTGCATGGAGTGGGCAATGTTTTGCATTGTCCTGATATGTTATCGGGACGAGGAGTGCTTTGATTAAGCAGTTGGGCCAGTTGAGTGGAATATGCTGTGACTATATGTTGTGATTGCAGCTTACCGATGTCCAACTTCCGTGGTGTGTCTGTTCGCACTTTGTTTGCTACGTTTAATCTGGTACGTACCTTTGCTGCAACAAGGTAGTGGTCCGAGTCTATGTTTGCACCTCAGAACATTCGTACATCCAACACGCTTGATGCATGTCTTCCATCTATCACAACGTGATCAATTTTATTTCTTGTTCTAAAGAAATGTTACGAGTTGCAATTTTTCAGGATTATTTGATACTCCTCAAATCGCAAGATATCCTGCTCGTGAAATATTTTAGCTGGTGCAGACAAGTTTTTTAGAAATGTTCGGTCATTATCTCAAAAAATGTGAACTTGCTCATGAAAAAAACAGATCATCATTATGGAGCAACACACGGACTTTCTTCGGTGAAAATTTTCGAAAAATTCTCGAACTGCCCTTAAATTTAAATCAATAAAATTTTTTAGCGTTTGTGACTGTGGCTGAGGATATAACAAAATTGCACTATTGCCGATAACCTACTGTACATTCCATGTGACGTTCGTTATGATTTTACTATCGAACCGTTTTTTATTTTATTGTTTTCTTTTTTTCATTTGACAGTTTTCGATTTCAATTGGATTTCCGTTTTTTTTTTGGTTTGGCTTTTAGTGGAACGTTTTACGAATTCAATTAAGAGCATATAACACAGATTAAATACAAAGGCAAACACAAACTTGCACACACCCATACATTTATATCAGCTGCAATATACCGTGCAGCTATTAGCAGTTAGATCCGATTAGAAGTACATAAACGAGTGCAACAAAATTCAATTGACTCAGTATACTGTACACAAAAAAAGTTATAAGTCCCTTTTCCCATATTTGCCATTCGATTCGTTTTAATTTGTCCCATATTAAAATTCTATATGAAAATGTATTGGAATTGTATTGACTTTTTTTCTGTTGAAATAGTTTTCTTTTATTGCTCACTCAATTCCATTCAATTTAATTTGCTAATTAATTTTTTTTCTTCTTGTATGTAGTTGGCAATTGAATATCAGTGACCGCACACCTCACTTGTAGTAATTTGCAGATTTCTGTAGAAAGTTTATCCTCCGGCGTTATTGTGTAAATGGAAGCACACCCATCAAACCATCATTGCTTATGTTTGCGACAAAAATATATAAATGTCAAAAATTGAGATTCTAAAAAATACTACGAAAAGGTACATACATATTGAAATAATGAATTGAGACCCAAACATATGGTCTGTTCCAGAACTAATTTTGACTATTTTTTTTTTTTTTTTTTTTTTTTGGTAACATAATGGAAAATCTGGCAACGCTATGCAGTGGTGAAGCGCATTAAAAAACCTCCTGATTGAAAATTAAAAACTAAGCTTTAAGAAGTAAAAGTGAATAAAAAGTGACTTTCAGAAATCATATTGGAACATTTCTTATTCCGATCATATGAAATTCAGCGTTGACAAATACTATTTCGTTAATTAAAAACATTTTGAAAAATCATATCGTGTTGCGGCCAATTAAGTTGTTATTGTTGTTTTACGAATTTAACAACAAAGCGAAACATCTAAAATTTACGGTTCTTTGGTTCTTGGAAATTTGTTTTTGTTTTCCATCAATTGATCGTTCGTAAATTAGTAAGAGTCCTGTGCTGCTCGTTACTACGTTACGCCGTCTTTATTGGAAGTAGTTGACTCGTGCTTCTAATTCCGCATTTTGGATCAAAATCCGCCAAACAAAACAAGCCAAATAATAAGGATCAAAATAACTATATTGGAAATCGTTGAAAAAAATACACCTAAAATGTCCTATCCATGTGGAATTTGTAATGCTACAACAGAGAAAACCAGAAGCTTACTTTGCAGGTACTGTAATGTATGGTTTCATGTTGACTGCGAGCATGTTTCTAAAGCTATGTTTGATATGCTGTATAAAAATCGCAACCTTGCCTATACGTGTCTAAGTTGCATGCAGAATCCTCCGGATAATTCCGATGATGCATTTAAAACTGAGATTAAAAAACAATTTGCTGCCCTAAATGAGTCTCTTAAGACGCTTGGAGTTGATATGAAAAAGGAGCAAGCTGAAATGAAGAAAAGTTTTGAGACTGCTGTTGATAGTGTTCGTGCTGAAATAAACAGAAGTTTACAAGACATTAGGGAAGACGTCCGTTGCTGTAGAGACCTTGTTACCACGAGTGATATTTCAAACAAGAACAAGTTTTTTGAGCTCGAGTTGCAGAATCATATGCTTCAACATAGGCTAAATAGATCTGATGTAGTTTTACTGGGTTGCCTGAAAGTTTAGAGAAATTAAAAGATGTTGCTATATCTCTCTGTGCTTTTTTGAAGATAGACATCGTTCCCGAAGACATTAATAATGTACTGTATATTAAAAAACGGCATTCAATCTTAATCAATTTTAACAATATTAATAAGCGTGACCTTTTGATGTCAGCATATTTTAAATCTAAGTCGCTAAAAGTTTCAGATGTTATTGGAGGTTCTTCTGAAGACAGAGTTTACATGAATGATAATTACACTCACATGGCTAACAAGCTTTTAAAGTTTTGTATTTGTTTGAGAAACGAAAAGAAAATAACAAGTTTTAGTATTATCAACAGAGAAAGTCTAAAAGTTAAACTTATTATGCCCAAAAAGTCCGTGAAGATAATTAACTACAAAGAATGTATGGATTTTTTTGAATGTCATTCTTAAGTACAATAATTACTTTTTGTTATTGTTTTACCTTGATAATAGTTTAAAAAATCTATTCACTTGTTATATCGTTACTGAACTATTTTCAATCAGGTGGATAAATTAATGAATTTAAATCTTTTTTGTGAAAATGTATAATTTTTGCTTTCATATGAATTGTATCTCTGATAATTATTGGCTCCCCCTTAAATATGAATATTGTATACATTATAATGGTTCATAATATAAACCTTGGCCCTATAGCCAGCGATAATTGCATACTTAAAAACATAACTTCTTCTTTTGTGAATAACTTCAACATTGGACATATAAATGCACAAAGTTTAAGTCCTTCACACACTAATGTTAAACTGGAAGAATTTAAAAGCGTTTTTCACGATTCTGGTTTAGATATTATTGGGGTTTCTGAAACCTGGTTTAAGCCCAATGTTTTTACTAGTGCTTTAACGATGTCCAATTTTAAGTTAATTAGGAATGATCGTCCCTACAACACAAGTAGTAATCAAAATGGTGTTCCTCATAGAGCTGGAGGTGTATGTCTATATATTTCAAATAATTTACAATTTAAAGTTATTTTCCGTAGTGTAAAATACGGTAAATGTGGATCATTGTTCATTGAAGTTTTTGGTAAAAATTCCTCTATATTAGTAGGTGTTGTTTACTTACCTACTGGATCAGTTGAAGATTTTGAGGACCTACATGCCAACATTTTTGATCGATTTTCTAATATTATTGTTACGGGAGACTTTAACTACGATCTTTTTGATGCCAACAAATCATGTGTTTTCCGATCTCTTGCGTCTAGATGTGGGCTTCATCCAATACATAACTGTCTACCAACTCATTTTCATATTCATAATAACAGTACTTCATTATTGGACTATTTCTTGGTTAGTGATCCGAATTGCGTTGCTCACAAAAATCAAATACAATTTCCTTTTTTCTCTTCCCATCATAGTTTCATTTTCATGTCTGTTCAATTCTCGCCGCTCTTACATCATGAATGGATTGAGTTTAAAGACTACAATTGTCTACGATTTGAAGATTTTTCTGATCACATTAACGATCTTGATCTAATTTCTATTTATCATACAAATGATGTTGATATACAATTATCTGTATTAAATCGGGCTCTGAGCTTCATTCATGACTGTGTTCCTACTAAAAGAATTAAATCAAGCTTTAATAATACTTCTTGGATTAATTCTAGAAAAATAGCTGATGCTAGGAAAGCAAGAGATAGAGCTTATGCTCACCATCTCAATGCTCCATCTGCTGAGAACTGGCGAGAATATTGCCGCTTAAGAAATAAAGCGAAGGGTATTATCAGGAAAGTTCGTTATGAATATGGCTGTAAGCAATTTTCAAACGTTAACAACTCTCAGATGTGGAAAAAGGTTCGTTCGCTGGGCTGTATCGGAAATGAAGAAATTAAACTTGATGAGGCTGATGTTGAAACTATTGCTCATAAATTCTTAAGCTATATGAATACCAATGATGGTTTTTCATTTGACTTTGAAATGTGTACTGATAATAATAATTCTTTCTCGTTTCATACCATTTCACATGCCGACCTACTTCTGGCTACTAATACCATAAAATCAAATTCTGTTGGACACGATTCATTTCCTATAAAATTCATTAAAATTCTATTTCCAATAATTTCTCCGTATTTATTGCATTTAATAAATACAATACTTACCAGTTCAAAATACCCGTCAGATTGGAAATTGGGTCGCATGTTCCTATTCCCAAAGATGGTAAGCATGATATTGACAACCTTAGACCAATTACAATACTCCCTTCAATGTCTAAAATTATTGAAAATATTATGAAAGTTCAGATTTTGGAACACTACCAACGATATTCTCTTTTTAGCCCACATCAATTTGCCTTTCGTTACAATCATAATACTACATCGGCTTTAATTGCACTGACGGACTCTATTAGAAAGCAGTTAAACAATAATGTTAAATCCATAATGGTGTCATTAGATCTAACGAAAGCTTTTGATGGCATAAGCCACCACATTCTTATAACTAAGCTTCGTGATAAATTTAACTACTCTAAAACAGCGTGCAAATTAGTTTCTTCCTATCTGTTTGATCGATATCAATATGTATCTGCTAACGGTTTCTGCTCGAGTGTTGGTTATGTGTCCTCGGGTGTGCCACAAGGTTCAGTTTTGGGACCCATTTTATTCCTCTCATATATCAATGATGTAATAACGTGCCTAAAAACCCATTTTTGCCAGCCTTTTGTCTTCGCAGATGACATTTTTATATTATTCAATTCTGAATCTTCTGATTACAACATTAACTCACATCTCTCTAATATATCCAATTTAATGATTCAAAACAAACTGGATATTAACCCATTAAAAACGAAAGCGATAATTTTTCATTCTCGACATCATCAAATACATTATCCTACACTTTTTATAAATGGCATTCAACTTGATTTTGTGAATTCATTAAAATGTCTCGGAGTAATTCTGGATGATAACCTTACCTTTACCAATCATATAAACACACTCTCCAACAAAATTTGCATTACACTGAGAAGACTCTATAGTCTCAGAGCGTATACTCCCAGATTTGTGAGAACTCGATTGGCCTTTTCGTTGTTAATGACTTTGATTGACTATGGCATTGAGATTTATTCAGGAACATGGTCTTACAATATTGACATAATTGAAAGAACTTTTAGGAAAATCATTAGATATGTATATTTATTGCATCTACATGATCATGTGAGGGTAATAGAATATACACATTCGTTTCTGGGCTGTAGTTTTAGGGATTATCTCAACCAAAGGGTTATTTTACATTTTTATAAAATTATGAAATCCCAAAAACCAGAAATCTTAGCAAATTCGTTTTCTTTCATTCATTCTACGCGGAATATACAAATTGATATTCCATTGGTTCACACGTCAATTTATGAACAATCTTATTTTGTTAGAATCTACCGTGTTTGGAACTATTTTCCTAACAACCTTAAACTTTTTTCCTACTCCTATCACGCATTTAAAAAAAGATTAAAATCTCACTACAATGGTTAAGTAAAATTAAGCTAAAGGCTGTTTGCTATAGGGTCCTTATAACTTTTAATTTCTCTCTTGTTCAATATTCATATGGCTGAGGAGCCACTCAATTATCTTAATTATTTAATTGATTTATATTTGTTTAAGTATAATATGTAATTATAAAATAGTCTTTTTGCATAGAATTTTATCTAGCAATACATGTATAATAGGCCTATAAGGCTTCCTTTGTATTGACGTTAATAATAATAATAAAAAAAAAATGTTATCGTAGTAAAAAATAGTACCTTCTTTTCTTGCAGGTTCTGGAACAGAGCTATAAATTAAGACCAAATACGTTTCAGTCGTTTAGTCATGTCGCTCCATACTACTGTACTACTGTTCAACGATATCTCTCTAGAGTGAAGTTAGCGATAACATTTATTCTAAATTTGGCCCGAAAGTTAGAAAACATCCCATCCATGTGAATAATTTTGTAATTTGTGGTCGTTTCATCTCAGTGCCATAGTACTCTTCTCTTCGACTAGTCAAATCTTGACCTGGGTCTTCCTTCTACCTAAGGTTCGAGAGTGGCTTAACCTTTGCCCGCAATTCATTTATTCCGGTTCCAATGTTGTAATTCTTCAGATCATCTGAAGCAATTTATTCCGCTTGTGCTCATCGACCAACCTGTTAACTTCCAGTTTCAGCTCTTTGACTCTGGGGCCACAAAGCTCATCAAGCTCATTTCGATCCGAATTCTGAGCGAATGTCGAAAGTGAATTTCCCTTCGAATTTTCCAATGTTTTTCGGAAACAAATTTCCCTTCGCACAACAACCACCACCGTCACTTCCGGTATACCGAATTTCCCAAAGCTTTTCTTCAGATTTCGTTCTGAAATTAGACCGACATCGATTTGATTTCTCTCCGACATTTCGTTCCGAAATTATGTCAACTACTTCACCGTGGTGCAATGTTATGCACACCCAACTTGCATGCTGAAGGCCGTGGGTTCGATTCCCCGGCCAGGCAACTTCAAATTTTCAACGGTGGTAAAATACCCCATAGTAATTTTGGCGAAATTTTCTGAGTATTTCAGCCAAGTAAAAATTCTCTACAAAGACACCCCGTTCGGACTCGGCAATAAACTGTAGGTCCCATATCATTCAGCTAATATGAATCTGGATGCACTCATTGATATGAGAAAAGTCTCCCTTGTTCCTTCTGGGATGTTTGTGGAACAATTATTACTTCACACACTTTCGTTTCGTTCTTTACGATATCGGATCCGTCATCTGATTTCAATCTCGGCTTCGTGTTTTATTGTCTTCGTCGTCCAGGTCGATCCTTGTGTTTTTCCTCTTTGAAGCGTATAGCGTTTGAGACGTAGGTCATACATTTACTTTTCGTCAGACTATCCATGAAAATATTGTCAATTTTCACCTAATGGAGAGTACCGTTCACTTATTGCCATCTCCAATTGATATTTATCTGGATGCCCTCTATCATTGGTTCTCATTTAAACGAGTTTTTGGATTTCATTTTCGGCTCTCGGTTTTTGTTGGCTTCCTTGTCCACGCTAAGAGACACTAAAGGTAAACCCTTATTCTTTGTCTGACTGGCTATTCAGAGATTGCCAATTCCGATAAATAGGAGAGTACCGTCCCCTTGCACCTCCCTCCCGTCTCGCCATGTCCAAAGTTTTGTTTGGTCGACCAAAGACCTTGATCATGCGTTCCGTCTCGAACTTGCAGCCCCAAACCTCAGACGAATTATAGCCGGTTGAGATACTACAACTGATTAAGGTTCGTCTGTGGTTGAACTCGCTGCTTATAGTTTCAATCGGATCGCCCCCTTCAAGGCTCCGCAGCCCACTTTCCGGGTCCGGATTATGGCTTATCATCGAACTTAAACTAAGTTTGGACAAAATATTACGAAGGCCAACTTTTGGAGCGAATCGACAGATTCGTTCGAGAGTTATCTTGCGCTCCAACCACTACACATAGGTTTTTTTTGCACCTTTCAGGCTACATTCTCAGGAATTGTGGACTTGTCCCTGATAAAATTTGTACCGTAATATGTGGGGCAGTGAATACAAGTTGTTAAAACAAAAATCAATGCGATTAGAGAGCAGGTCCTAAACTGAACATTTCCGAAATTTTGTGTGGGACGTACCCGAAGGAGTAGACCGATTGAGTCCATATTGGAACCTCATCTAAGTCTGCTAAAAATTCCACGATGTGCAAAATATGGACCAAAGAGCTATCGTACGCACAAATTTTCCGAATATTTTCGAACTTTTGTGGGGGAGTTACCGGAAGGAGTGGACCGATATAACCCATCTTCGAACTTAAACTAATTTTGGACAAAATATTACGAAATCGAATCGATTGATCCGTTTGAGAGTTATCGTGCGCTCCAGCCAACTAGACAGACCGACGGACATGGCTAAATCAAATCCAAATTCTCTGAAACGGATTTGGTCCAAACATACTTGGGGTCTAAAACCATTATTTCGATGAGGTACATTTTGCTCCTATCACACAGCCAACAAAATTGGGTAGAACCCATCGATTTGCGTTCACTTCCCTGAGATAAAATTTCAATTTTTGGATTGGAAAGGTAAATTTTGAATTATCTTTACCATGTTTCCTCTGTTTCGGACTCATAAACCTATCAAATGTGACTTTTTTGTAATTTTATTGTAGTATAGAAAATTTTGAACATAATTCAGTATAAAATGTTGTCTTTATAAATTGTTTCTACCGATTTCTTCATTTTTTATTCAATTTTTATAAAATTTCAAGACTCTAATAAAAAATTTTGCACAATATTTGATAGCAATTAACACTCACAGCATTTATTTATAATTATAAATAGTTTTTTGTTAAAGTTTACCACATCTAACAAAGGATTTGTGTAAATTCTTAGCGTGCTTCTATCCTAATGAACCATTAAAAAATGCTAATATTTTGACATTTTTTCATAAAGCGAGTAAAAAGTACCGTTATGACGCATATGTGAAACATGTTAGGTATTGAAAATATCGGCTACTATATACTCTACATGTGCGCAAAATTATAATTTACAATTCCCCTCCTTTCGTCAGATATAACGGTATTTGTGGACAAATATTGGTTGGTTTTATTCAGATGAACCGGAGTGTATATACCCTCGTTAGCATAAATGCCGAGGGTATTAAAAGGCTAAATATTTTGGGGGGAGGTACCCGAAAGAAATTACAGATATGGTCCAAAGTTTGGACCAATCCAAATGAATCGGCTATAAATTATCTAAAACGAATTACGTACAAACATATTATTTTCATAGGGCACATTTTTGATCGTACATATACCTCGTTAGACAAAATTCCTCGGTACATAAGCGACTGGCATTCTTGCTTAAGTTATTTCTGGTAAACGACTAAAAGGCAAAGGACAACCTAGTTCGAATTCGGATCTGCCGTTCTTCATTCTTTTATTAGAAATGACTTAAGCAAGAATGCCCAGCTTCTTATATTCTGGGGTATTAAGGACTGTGAGTATAGAAACAAATAGAATAATTTTTACAACAACACGTTCATAACAAAACGAGAGGCGAAAATAAGAATGATATTTTTTTATAATAAAGTGTAAACATGTCGAAATCTCAATAAGTTTTTTACAGTCTAATGAATGTTCCATATCAGTTAAGATTGTGTTACCTGACCAATACACACACAAACGAATACCATTGTCCACTGAACTCAGTGACCCTTGTGGTATCTATCTGACTCGACCCAGGGCATAATGTCAATTTTAATGAAATTAATACATGACACGGTGGACGACGCTTCCTGGTTTGAAACCATAGCCTTATATTTGCACTTTACAGATACCACTACCACGTAAAATTAAACTGCATGTGAGTGAACATCCATCCGTATTGCCAACAGATGTTAAAATGAGCATTAACACAAACACATGCACACTAGGGCTATAACCAAAAAAATACCACCACATAGCCATGTAGAGTATGGAAAACTATTGTGAAATACGGTGTCAATTCTTCTCTATCGCGAAAAAAGTTTCCGCACCAAATGCATGGAAGTTCAGAAATGCATTTTTTAATTTTATCTGTTATAACAATATATTTGCTTTTCGTTAAAATTTTTATTTTTTTGTAATCTAATTTAAAATTATTATCAAAGCGTTCTGGACCAATTTGATCTCAAATCGCGCCATTTCGGTGCATATTAAGAATTTTTGACACTATTGTAATTTTTGGTTTTTCTTTATAAACTCGTGAATTTTATGTTTATATTTTTTGTACCTATCGGACAAGAGAATTTGGGGTCATTGGCAACGAATTCGCGAAAGTTAAAGGCTGTTTTTGTTGACCTTGCCTGTGAGAATTGAATTTGTTTTCTACAAAAATACAACACCAGTACCATGTGGGGAATTTTGTCCTAATAATGAAAACGCGTTTCTAAGATCGATTCGATGAAAAAAGTTTCAGCACCGACCGCAATTACTAAAACCCTTTTGGTATTTTTTCTACTTATAATTTTAAATTTGCTTTGTTTGAATAAATATTTATAGACAAAAATACATTTCTCACAGGCAAAGTCATTAAAAACGGTCTGTAACTTTCGCGAATTTGTTGCAAATGACACCATATTCTCTTGTCCGATAGGTACAAAAAATATAAACATAAAATTCACGAGTTTATAAAGAAAAACCAAAAATTACAATAGTGTCAAAAATTCTTAATATGCTCCAAAATGGCGCGATTTGAGATTAAATTGGTCCAGAACGCTTTGATAATGATTTTAAATTAGATTACAAAAAAATAAAAATTTTAATGAAAAGCAAACATGTTGTTATAACAGATAAAATTCAAAAATGCATTACTGAACTTCAATGCATTTGGTGCGGAAACTTTTTTCGCGATAGAGAAAAAATTACACCTTATTTCATAATAGTTTTTCATGCTCTACATGGCTATGTGGTGGTATTTTCGATATCTGCAAAAAAGTGCAAAAA
This sequence comes from Musca autumnalis, assembly GCF_047663935.1. Taxonomy (NCBI): domain Eukaryota; kingdom Metazoa; phylum Arthropoda; class Insecta; order Diptera; family Muscidae; genus Musca; species Musca autumnalis. The sequence continues at coordinate 242,136,073 of NW_027411866.1, read as the reverse complement.
GTTATATCCCTAATGCACACACACACGTCCATACAGGACAATGATACTGTGAACACTCCCATAGAAATTAAATTTATTTGGTGTTGCAATTGTGGCAATTATTAGTGTACTTCTACTTGTTCTCCGTTGCGGATGAAAGAGTGGCACTTAGATGCATTGGTGTAACTGTTTACTTTACATTTACTACAGGTAAATGACACATGGAATGTAATTAGAGTGTAACACAATGAGGATTTGCTTCGGTGCAAAATTACAGAAGCTGTCAAGATAGAAAAAAAATAGGAGGGGTGTTCTTGGTCATGAATGTAATTGATTTTTCTTCTGTGTAGCAATTTCCAAAAAAAGGGGAACATTATTTCTATAAAGAAATTATTTTTTCTTAGTTGGTATCTCTGGTATACTTTATGAGCCGAGAAAGAGGAATTAAAAAATATGTATCGAGATACTACTAAGAAATGTTTTGCGGTATAATCAGTCACACCCCCAAGCGTAGATTTACACAAATAGTTGTTGAGTGGCATGAGCAACTATCCAGCCCCAAGCATGCATTTTTTAACAAATATTTTTTTAAACAGTGTCAGCCTCAGACGTTTATATAAAAAAACTTGTTTTGAGGGACTATGACAGCCTCTGATGTGGATTTGAAAAAAGGTACTATCAAATTAAAAAAAAATAATTTTATGCGACTATCAGAGCTCTAAATGTGTTTCACTTTCTCAAGCGTACAGTAAGAAAAATATTTTCGAGGGACTATCAGAGTTCCAGGCGGGGATAAAAAAATATATTTTGGAGCTACTATTTTCATATTTACATTAGGCAATTTTTCTTGCTTCAATTGCCAGTTTGTAGGTGAGAGAGGGTGTTGAGAGGCAAAGGGTTACCATATGCCTCACCCCGCTCTCCATCAAACTGACAATTGACAGTGTCCATTTGAGATGAGAGAGACCAAGAAGATAAATCCTGGGCTTTGCCACGTTAAAACCGGTCAGGACCGTTCATTTATATCTTACATCCTCTACGTCACCCAAGCCCTGATTACAAATATATATTTTTCTGTGCGCACGCCCAACTTCTGTAGTTTAAGTTTAGGTCTCGTGTATTTGTGATAATTGACAATAGGTAAATGCGGACCACTACAATAACTATTCTGCGTATACGTATTGAAAATAGTTAAACGACATGACGAACACCCAAAAAAATAAGCCGACTCTGTGGAGCATTTTACCCGACTTATTACACAGCTATAAGAGGATATAAAGCTTGCAACAACAAAGAAATATAAAACAATGAAATATAAAACGAATCAGAACAGTAATGATAACGTTCGGACTTGACTAAGGTCCAAACCTGAATTTTATACGCAATAACATGGAGAGTATAATGAAATTTGTCATTCCGTTTGTTACACATCCAAATATTCATCGGAGACCCTATAAAGTATGTATATTCTTGATGAGGGTAAGATTTTAAGTCGATATAACCATGTTCGTCAGTCTGCTGTAATCAATATATAGCTGGAAATATTTAAGATAGAGAATAAAATGCTTGGTATTGAAAATGGGCTAGAACGATACCTCCCGATTTTCGGTATTTTAAAGGTTATTATTATTATTATTATTTTGAACGTAAATTCACCTTGTCCTTTAATGGGAAACGGCAGAAAGACAAAACTGACGGAGAGTTTTCATTCAGAATAACCCCAATTACGTTAAATTATATTAATATTTCGGCTTCCTCTAAATAAAAAATTTAATTTTTAAGACAAAAAAGCATCCCAAGAAACTGAAATAATTTTCATAAATATTTTTAGCAATTTGGCCCTTATTAATTTCAAACTAAATTTCTTTACCTTTTCATTATTTTCCACCCACCTCAATTGTTCCAAGAAAAATTAAAATTATTTGACTGTCTGCGGTTTAATATTTCATTTGTATGCGGTGCTGCATAAATTAACACCAAATATGCATTCAAATTGTATTCGATATCCTGGTGACAGTTCTATCAGCTGCATTTCAATTGCATACAAAGAGAGAATGTAATTTTACTCGTGTTTCCCCTTTAGTCTAGACTATGAACCTGTCTGTATGTCTGTCATTTATTCATGCATTCATTAAATAGTGTGACATGCTTGCGGATCCATTACAAATGTGTGATGAAATTTTATCATTATCTGTTGTGGTGGCATTACATTGCACGGTATTTGACAACACCACGTCATGAAGTGTTGAAATAAAACAATTAAAATATTGTTTTTTACGCAAATTACACTGTGACACAAAATGGAACTCAAAGTCTGGGGGGTGGAAAATTTCTTTTGAGTATGAAAGCCCTTGATGAGTATACTAGGAACCCAAAAGGAAATTTTCGCCATAGGTCAAGTTTCTGAGATATCGCGCGATGAAATTTTTGATTTTTTCCCTATAATACTTGGGAAAATAGCTCCATATCTCTGTTTGGCGTTGTTGTAGCTTCGTTTTGAGGTGACATGTCTTCAGTGAAATCGATTGGCGAATCTTTTTGTAGAACATTACATTCTTCTAACTGAATGCCATTCATGTCCTTTTCGTCCTTTATTTCTTGAACCGTAGTGAAAGTACCACAAGATGAGATTTTTCAGCATCCCAATATTCTACAAAAATGTTGCTCAGAAGATTTAAGTTACGGTTCCCTTTGACAACTAATCGATTTTGTCCCGTTTTCATTGTCCTTTTTGACATTTAATCGGGTTTGGTTCAGAAATAAACTATTTTTTGTTTTTCTGTATATTCGTCATTGGGTATTTATTGGTATGTACACATAACTATTGGTTATTGCTTATGTAGACATCTGGGGGGCTTCTGAAATTTTTACCACAAATAGCTCTTGAAATGACGAACACGTTAATAACAAATTTTCTTGGAGGATAGATCCGGTTATCTCAATTTTGGAACCGGATATTCCGACATTAAAACCGATTTTTGAACCGGTTTTAAGTAACCGATTAAACTTATATGTATACCATTAAAAAGGTTATAGAGTTGTCAATCAAATTAAATTAATTCGCTTCTGAAAACTTTGTTAGTTGCAATTCTAGAACAAAAAAACCGTTTTCTTAAACCGTTTTTAAGGAAAAATATCAATACGCGCAAATATGGAGATCAAAGGCTGGGGGGCGAACAATTCTTTTTGGCGATGAAAGTCGATGAAGGAAATATTACGAACCCGGAAGGGCAGTTATGCCGTAGGTCAAACTTCTGAGTTATGGCGCGATCAAATTTCGTTAGGGTTTTTGTCATGTAGGTATGTATAGTTTGTCAAGAAAGAATTTATTTCGCTATAACTCAGAAGTTTAACCTACGGCATAACTGCCCTTCCGGGTTCGTAATATTTCCTTCATCGACTTTCATCGCCAAAAAGAATTGTTCGCCCCCCAGCCTTTGATCTCCATATTTACGCGTATTGATATTTTTCCTTAAAAACGGTTTAAGAAAACGGTTTTTTGTTCTAGAATTGCAACTAACAAAGTTTTCAGAAGCGAATTAATTTAATTTGATTGACAACTCTATAACCTTTTTAATGGTATACATATAAGTTTAATCGGTTACTTAAAACCGGTTCAAAAATCGGTTTTAATGTCGGAATATCCGGTTCCAAATTTGAGATAACCGGATCTATCCTCCAAGAAAATTTGTTATTAACGTGTTCGTCATTTCAAGAGCTATTTGTGGTAAAAATTTCAGAAGCCCCCCAGATGTCTACATAAGCAATAACCAATAGTTATGTGTACATACCAATAAATACCCAATGACGAATATACAGAAAAACAAAAAATAGTTTATTTCTGAACCAAACCCGATTAAATGTCAAAAAGGACAATGAAAACGGGACAAAATCGATTAGTTGTCAAAGGGAACCGTACCTAAAATCTTCTGAGCAACATTTTTGTAGAATATTGGGATGCTGAAAAATCTCATCTTGAGGTACTTTCACTACGGTTCAAGAAATAAAGGACGAAAAGGACATGAATGACATTCAGTTAGAAGAATGTAATGTTCTACAAAAAGATTCGCCAATCGATTTCACTGAAGACATGTCACCTCAAAACGAAGCTACAACAACGCCAAACAGAGATATGGAGCTATTTTCCCAAGTATTATAGGGAAAAAATCAAAAATTTCATCGCGCGATATCTCAGAAACTTGACCTATGGCGAAAATTTCCTTTTGGGTTCCTAGTATACTCATCAAGGGCTTTCATCTCCAAAAGAAATTTTCCACCCCCCAAAAATGCTGCTGCACAGTGTTATTAAAAATAAAATCAAAGTTCAATGGCTTGCTTGATCTCTTAATTACAAAATTCGCAGTTATAATATTACAATAACGTCGGAATAAGATTCGTAGCATTGCCAGATATTCCTAATGGGCTGCGTAACTAACAGCGAATTGCTAATTTGGTTTGGTGGAAATCTCTTCGGCTTTCCCTTTTCACTTGCAAAAAATCTTCGATCATTCAGCTCAACTTCACGAAAACAATAATAAAATAAAATCCTTATATCATAAAGCAAAGCATTAATTTTTGATTAAGAGCCTGAAACCCATATGGATCGTTGATCTTGAAACCGAAAAGCATATCAACCTCCTAAGCTACCTCACTTAACCTGAAGGAAGATAGTATTTCAGTCTCTTTGGCGATGTTACGTTGACTGATTCGAAGGAATGCACAAGTTAGTGTAATCGGCAATCTGTCGAACACCCCCGGCAGTGATAGGGCGAAGAGTAAATTACTAAGTCGCACCAGATCTCTTAGATCGGACATTGCTAAATCAACTCCACATTGTCTGAAACGGATTTCGTCCCTTTAAAAGGATGAAGGATCAACATAAATCCGTTGTGAAAAGTAGAAGATATGTCCGTTTAAATTTGAAAATGTAAGAAGCCCAGATTTCCACTGCTTTTACCGTTATAACAATATAAAACGAAGTGACCCAAACGAACTAAAGGCATTATCGCTGTCCATGGATCCCAACACGATATAAACTTGCATCAGAATGCTTGAATGGTCAACTTTTGTAGCACAGTGCCATTTATTGACATTTTTCAAAAAGTTTGCACCTTCTAAGGTTTTTTTCCTTCCATACATATCGCCCCGGCCTAATACACACCCTCGTTAGCATAAATGCTGAGGGTATAAAAACATTATTACAACAACAACTTCATTACCTGTGAACGCCATCAATGGTGAGAATGCAATTTGGCCTTGTTTCAGAAAGTTCCCCAATCACCGCTTCAGAGAACTAACCAACCCTTTTTATGTCCAGGAAGCTGAAAAGACATTCGAAGATATAATCACTGCTTCAACCACTCGCTATATACCAGATGACCGAATACCCGAAGTGACACCAAATTTCCCAACAGATGCGGCGGGACTAGCAAGTGAGCGTAATGAGCTTCGTCCACACAATCACAGTTCTCTAGAAGCAGCTGAAACTGGAAGTTAACAGGTTGTTTTAGAAGAGTTTCAACTATGGACCGGGCATAAGTTTATTATGGTCAACGGTTAAGTCATTCGCGAACATTGGGGAAAAGAAAGATAGAATTTCAGTCACTTTTGACTATGTTACTGATCGGAAAAAGTTGGCAAGTTACTTCAATCGAGCACTCCAGAATTTCAGTCACTTTTGACGATGTTACTGATCCAAAAAGATGTGCAAGTTACTTCAATCGAATACTCCGGAAGTGACAGAATGATGAAAAGAAATACTACATCGCATTACATCTCTTCCTGAGGAGAATGAACCGCCGCAATTTACAATGGATAATGTTGCGAATGTCATCAGTAACGCTAAATCGACCAAAGCGTTGGACCCTGATGGAATCTCCATGTAATGTTGAAACAGCTGGATGAGCCGGGAGTCGAGTATCTCACCAAAGTTCTCAATTTATCGCTAGTCAATTCCACGGCAGCGGGTTCTTTGTACCGGATTGACCCGAAAATAAAAGTGTTTCGGCCAGCGGTTGCCAACCCAGAATCAAACCTATTCTAAAGGGTTACAACGCAGCGACCTACAGCTCCACAGTTGATATTTGAGCTTACCATAACATAACATCAAGCCGTACGCGAGGTACATGACACTCTAGTTGCCGGTAAGCTTTCTTATCGTTCATGGTGAAAGGTAATCTGAGGAAGATGGTTAGGCATTATAATTAATACCCTAGACAGACGGCAGAGTTAATTTGCATTAACTGCCTTAATTCAAATTAATTCATGCATTATCCACATTCTTAATGCACAAAATCAAAGGAAATTTAAACTGAATTTAGCAATTTCAATATGGCAATGCTCTTGAAAATCAATTGTCTTTTGTCAAATTTCCATGTTTAAGAAAATAAAAAAGAAACGCAAATCAGCAATTTTCGCGTTTCTTCAAAATAAGTAGTGGTCTTTCGCGAGTAGAATAGCATCTAATCGTTTTCAACGCCTTCTAACAAATCTGTTTTTAAAATTTTTATTTTCACAAAAATTTTCATTACCCACCATACCAATTCCATCGAAAATAATATCTTCCTCAAATGTTCCTTTAGAGTTTTGCGACATTTTTTAATATTAAAAGGACTCAAAAATATCGCGAATAAATTAAATTTATTTTTGCATTATCGTGGTGAAAGGGTCAATGGTAGATAGTGTATTTGTTTTGCATATTTAGCGAACTTTTGTAAAACTTTATGAAATGGTCTGCTGGGTACAAACATCACAGCTGTTTCATAAATGCAGAAACTGTCGTCTATTACGCTAGACAGACGGCAGCGTTAAGGCCTCGACACATACGATCCGTTGTGTGACGCGTTGCGCGTTGAAAACAACAACCACATGAAAAATGTGTAAGTGAAAAATGATGTGTCGAGCTGCATTTAAAAGGCATTTAGGTATTTCAATATGGCAATGCCGTAGAAGAGTGCCCATATTCATATGGAGGAGAGAGCATATTCATGCTCTGAGACACAAGGAAAACAAAAAATACATTGCAAACAACAACAAAACAGCAATCAGCTGTTTCGTAAATGCAGAAACTGTCGTCTGTCAGGCCAAAATTAAATACAGTTATTAATGCAAATTAACGCTGCCGTCAGTCTAGGGTATATCAGGGTGAAAAATTAATTCAAATTACGACATTTTTAATGCAAATTAACTCTGCCGTCTTTCTAGGGTATAAGAGATAAACCTACAATGGGCTTTAATGCACTCAAGTGTACATTGCAATCGCTGGACATTCATGGGTCACGGATGCGAACGATTACGGACAAAGGAAAATAAAATAATAATTGTCTACGATTTTCGTCGTGATGTGCTGTCTGACCAGAACAAATTCTCCTATACTGGGTATTTATGGTCTAGTAGGAAGATTGTAATTTCTGCGCTGGCTCTCGACTGCTCATCCGAAAGGACGTCTTACTATTTTCAACGACTCCTGTAGCACATTGGCTTTTTCCACTGGATCGTGCTTGGGTATGCCCGTGTCTGTCCGAGGCTAGCCGTAGCTCACGTCATTAAACCAAATACGCCGGGCTATAACTTGTCGATCCTGACACCCTCGTATTTTGCGCCAGACTGATTTCCGCAAAACAGTCATCCCACTTGTTGATGTAGCAGCGAAAATAGGGTCGATCTTGAATTCTTTCAGTTATCAGTTTCCGGTTCCTCTATATCCAAACTCAAAAATTCCTGCAAAGAATTAGGAGACAGGTGAGTGGGGTTAAATATACATATAATAAATTCAGTACGTCGTGTCGCCGAAATCCTCATGCCGGGTATAGTTGCATCAATTCGGGCCCAGTATGAATTGAGCCGGCTGCATCGTCCAGATCTTAACTGACCTAAAACCACATAGCGGCCGGTTCTATGCACCGGATTGGCTTGGAGGGATCATCGACCAGGGGCCGTCACCTCAACAATCATGTGTTTGTGTTCACCCCACTTGTTGTCCAGATTGTTTGCTATCTGAGGCTCAATTCTATTTCTATGAAAATTTTTATAAAGGAAAAAATGTCAAATGAAAAAAATAAAAAACAAATATTTTTCATTTCAAATTTTCTTAGAACAAGAATTCAGTCCCAGTGGCTATCTGTACTATCATAGTGACTGACTTCCGATTCGTCAGTTGCTTTGTATTCGTGCATGAAACTAGGGGTTCTTAGATCTAGTTCCATACTAGAGTAATTTTATTAAATTTCAGTAGTGGGGAACTCGATATAAGAAACCCCAGTTTCATGCACGAATACTGTAACAACCGCCTAAATAGCCAAATAAAACACTAACAATTAATTCAAGATTGTTTACTCCAATTCAGTTAACTATTTTAATAGAAACATAAAACAATGCGATTGCATCAGAAAAACTAAAACATTTTTTATATATTTTATAAGCGATGCCAGATCAACTGGTTATATTTGTGTGCTGCCACTCTGATAGTTATTAAGCGGGTTGCCACAAATACAAAACAATTGACGTTTCGGAAGTCAGCCAGTCTTGATGGTACGATTAGCTATCTCCGTGGGGTTTTCATGAGGGGTATATGGGTCTGTGACTTTATAACGAACGTCTATATCTTGTAGGTACTTGCTCAAACATGGCTAACTGGCTTCCATTGTCACTTATGAAGATCTTAGGCAGACCAAACCGAGCTAAAATACGGTCTCGGAATGCTTTAACGACGCCTTCGGCGGTGGCTTTGCGCATGGGCACCAACTCGATTCAATTCGTAAAGCTGTCAAAAAAAACAAGGTGTTACTGTGCTTCTTCGTGGGTAAGGCTACCACAAAATCGCCACACATCGTGTTCCATGGTTCTTCTGGTATGTTAACTAACATTTCTCCTGCTGGGGCAACTTGACTGGGTTTATACTGCTGACACGACTGACATCTACGGACGAAATTCACTACATCACGGATCATACCTGGCCAATAATATCTGATGCAAACTCCGTTGATCGTTTTCGGGATTCCCAAGTGTCCCGCTGCCGAACCATGCTTCGTCAGAAATGTATCTACATTCAAGTGGAAATAGTGCTTCTGGAATTGCTTTTTGCATTGGATATTTGGACTCCTAAGTCCACACCAACTACATTTAAAATTCTAATATTTTCTTATTTTAAACATTTCGCACGAAAAGGGAATAATTTATTTTTGACTTTAACCTTCCCATGCCCCACAATATATATATAATTTCACACTCCTTTTCTAATCTCCATAAATGTAAACGTTACATTTTAATAAATATCCCAAGAAAAAATCCAAACTTAATACCGTCAAAAGGAAAAGAGTATTCCCTCGTATCCCTACCTGACAAGGGTTAATCTAACGATGACAGTTTTCGATTCTGTAACATTTTTGGGGTCAATTGACGGCAACAGAATATGAGAAAAAATCAAAGATTAACTTACCTTACTTAAATATTCGAGAAGCGTAATTTGCTGCAACTCTTGCCTAAAGTAGAGAAAATAATTTCAATTCGACCACCCACACTCTAAATTTAATGTAACATAACCTAAAAAAGAGATGAAAAATATTGCTTTAAGCAAATAAAATAAACGAGTAAAGTTTTTTGGTGTGGAAAACCTCAACAAAGGATCAAAACAAAAATACACCAACTCACGCGAAATAAAATTAGGGCGAACAAAAAATTGTATTTAAACAAAATTGGTTAATACCGCCGCCGCTCTTTGAAATAAAACTGGGGTGATGAAGGAAAAACGTAAAAAGCCTGCATAAAATATTGTGGAGTAAAAAACGTTTTGCAATAACTGCAACAATAACTGTTGGTAGTTAATTTTTTTTATTTAGGTATTATGATTCTTTTACCTCTTTAATATATATGAAACATTTGCAATTTTGGAGGAAAAAATTAAAACATTTTTAAGGAACTGAATTGTCCTGAAAGATATAACTGCTTTGCATGTCCCGTCATACATAAATTCCCACAAACCTAGGTGGACGTTTAGACGTTTGCTTCATTAGACCTGAATAGACTAGACTTTAAAACGCATCGATTTTTTTACTATGTTCGAATTCGGAATATCTTGGATTGAGGAATACTTTTCCACATGGTTTTGTAATGTTAGTTTTGGCCTTCCCCATCTGTGTGTACCGTCATGCACTCTGCCTTCTCCTATCTTAGACATCCCATGTCCTGCCCGTAGGCAAATAGCATAGCATTCGAATCCAAACAACTTTTTTACGTTTTTTTGTTACAATTTGTAAAATAATTTTTAACAAAATTAAAACATAAAAACCTCAATAAATCTATTCAAAGATATTTCATTTTGTTTTTCACTTCCAAAAAAATTGAACTTCATGGAAAGGTTGATTGCCTTTGAATTGAATTTCAACCCTTATCAAATGAAATTGTTGTTGACATTTTACAATTTCGCTGGATGGTCAGGTTTGCATACCCAAAATCAACGAATGATGAAAGATGAAAGGCGAAAAAAAAAACTGAAATTTACATTTCCAATTCACAACATGATGATTGACTGACTGGACTATTGATTTTTGAACTGTTTTCATGTGTCTACAGAATAAAAAAGTTGAAATGAACCTAAAGCGGATTTAAAACAATATTAAATTGTAATCCTCTATGGAGAAAGGAACCAAAAAAAAAAACGTGACAAATTTTACAGCATGATTAGTGGCTTTAAAAAAGAGCAGTAAAACATTAAAAAAAAAAAAAACAAAAATTTTTTAATTTAGTTTTCCCTAGAATTATCATGAACATTTAATGATCTCCTGTAACGGAGGGTATGAAGACGGTGATGCTACATATTACATTAACAAGGTTGATTCCTTTTTTCACCTCTTCTGCTCCTTCCTTGGCTCCCGTATTCCATGCTCAGAAACAATCATATTGTTATGGCATTGGTTACGAGGGGCACTAGAAAACCTTCTGACCTAGGCAACACGCAGTGTCGCCAGGCGTCTTTTTTTTTGGAAAGTTTGACAGTTTTTAGCCTTAGCGTACTCAGGACAATTTGTCCTACGACCATGTGTTGCATTGTTTAAAGTGACTTGAGAAAATCACTTAGCAAAAAATGGAATTTACTTGTGAAGATTTTCGTCCGATCATTTTTCACAATTTTCGACGTGAATAATCACGGCATGAGTGCATCGATCAAATTAAATGTTTGTATGTCGAGAAAGGGCCATTCTATAGCACTATAAAAAACTGAATTCAATCGTGGCTCACACTCGCCAAAAAACGAAGGTCGTGAGGGTCGTCCAAAAACGGCCCTTGTGCCACAAAAAATTAAGCCATGCTTGAACGGATAATGCAAGATCGCCATGTTATATACCGGGAGATAGAGGCGTCTTCCACCAATTAACATTTGCTATTGCAGATTCGGCAAAATTGGTCAATCGCTCAAAAACGGCAATTGAGGATTGGTGCAAACAAATTGCGAATAAAAACAATCGCGTCGCTTCAAACGACGTTTATAACATCGTTATAAATGCTTAGGAACCCTAAACAAAACTGAAATCGACAGTTTGGATCTTTGAAAGCGAGCCAAATACAACAAAAGTTGTTCCTGTAAGAAGCACTTTCAGGCAAATGGTCGCCTGTTTTTCGGCAAAACGGACCGTGTGGCGATTGTACGGCATGAGAAATGTAGGACGGTTAATTCTGAGTGGTACACTATAATTTGTTTGCCTGAAGCAGGGATGCCAACTGTTCCGAGGTAAAAATCGCTACAGCCACATACCATAGGTCCGTAGCGATTTTTACCTTAAAACAGTTGACATTCCTGCTAAATCAGTGGTTTTTGCTCGTCAAAAATCACCACAAGTAGCGGGAAAACCACCAACTTGGCACCCCTGGCCTGAAGTCTCCTGAGGAATTCGAAAAACGAAAAAGAAAAGACGAATCATTCTGCAGCATGACAATGCGAGCTCTCACACATCGATTCAATACAGCGCCTGTTTGAGCTAACAAAACGTGGAATTTATGGGTCATCCGCCGTACAGCCCTGACGGGGGATCCAATGATTTCATTTGATTCCAACATATTAAGAAAAAAGGCGTGGTCAAATATTTTCGCCGCCAGAAGATGCTGTTGAAGCGTTCAAAAACCATGTTTTGGAGGTGTCTCAATCGAGGTGGAAGAAGTGCTTGAACAACTGGTTTGAGCGCATTAAAAAATATATAAATCAAGCTGAAGACTACTTAAGGAAACAAATAAGTGTTTCTCATCGAAATAATAGCTTTGTTCCGTTACTTTTTTAATGGTAAAAGAGAAAACTGTCAAAAATGCTCTCTCATGAACAGTTTAACCAGAAAAGTAAAGGAACGAAAAAATGGTAGATCTGCTAGCAATTTCAAAATGAAATATAAAAACTCACTTTCCTTTTTTATTTCACAGTTTTTACTTTTGTTTTGTCAGCGTTCGCTTTTTTCTTCTGTTTTTGTTCATTTTTTTCTTCATTGTCAAATAATCGTCAAACAATTGTGGAAAAATCAGTTCTACCATTTTTTACCCGAAGAAATTTGTCTGGCACCCTGTGGTAAAGAGAAAGGCATTTTCGCTCTCTCTCTCTCTCTCTCTCTCTTAAAAATTGGTTCCAGTTTTACCACTTTTTGGAACGCTACGAAGTTTAAAAATTGTAACAAATGGAAAAAATAGTAACCTCAGGTGAATAAAGGAACACAACTAATGGTTTCAGACCCCAAGAATGTTTGGACGAAATCAGTTTCAGACAATTTTGAGTCGATTTATCAATGTCCGTCCGTCTGTGTGTCTGGCTGGAGCGCACAATAACTCTCGAACGGTTCAACTCATTTTGTCCAAAATTTGTTCTTCGTAATATTTTGTTCAAACTTAGATAAGCCATATCGCTCCACTCCTTCAGGTACCTCCCCAGAAAAGTTCGAAAATGTTCGGAAAAATTGTGCGCACGATAACTCTTGAAGAGAGTAACCGATTTGGTTTATACCCTGCACATTGTGAACTTTTTACCAGTCTTAGATGAGGTTCCACTCCTTCCGGTACCTCCCACACAAAATTTCGGAAAAGTTCAGTTTAGAACTTTCTCTCGAATCGCTTTGATTCTTTTTGCTAACACTTGTATTCGCTGCCCCAATTACGACGCTGCATGTTTTTTCAGTGCCAAAGCTGTAGAAACTTACCAAGGCACTATGTGTAGTAGATGTAGCGGACGAACGGATAAACCGAGTCGGTTCAAAATTTGGCAGTCATAAAATTTTGCCCAAACTTAAGGCCATGTTTATATAATAGCCTTTTGCAGGGTTAACCTTCTTAATGAGGATTTATTTGACGTATACGCAAAGGAATTGACATTTGAAACCAAGTATTATAAGATGGGCCGTATCGATCCAAACCTTTAGGTACCTCCCCCACAAACACGCAGAGAAAAAAATATGTTTGATCCAACAATATTCCAAGAGCAAAATATGTATTGTTAACATATTGTTGGATTCCTCATGTAGTATTGTAAATCCAAAAATAGTTTGTGTCAACTGAACAATATTTCTCTCTTTTCTTCGAAAATTTGTTTCTCTTCTCTCGCTATTCGATGCCGTGTTGAAAAACCATTTTGGTGAGTTGTGGTGTGTTTGTATGACATGCTGCCTTTACCTTTGTTTTTGTGTGTATGTTCTTGTGAGACTCTTGTTTTTATTTGTTTCTGTTTTGTTTCATTCTTCTTTCCTTTTCATGTTTGTTATGGTGTTTAATTATTCCTTATGTTGTGGTGGGTTCTTGTGGCTTTTTGTTTGTCTTTGTTGTCAGCCAATGCAGCAAACCATGTATTGCATCAATGATTGCAATATTATACGCGACATTTATATCCAAGTTATGCGAAAAGTGTATATGAGAAGTATATGCACTCAAATCAAAAATTTCTGGGCTGGTTTTCTGTATTGACAATACTTTTTGTAAACAAAATTAGATTATGATAGTTCCTACAATCGGTATTGTTAACGATTTTAACAATATTGCGGAAATTCGAAAGTTGTTTTTGTTTTCTATGTTTGGAACAAAAGATGGTATTTTTGGATTTGGATTACAATGTTTGAACAAAACAAATACATTTTTGGAACCAAAACATATATTTTTGTTCCAACAAAAGCGAAAAATATTTTTTCTCTGCGTGAAAGTTCAAAACTTTTCCCAAAAATAATGAGCACGATAAATCTCGATGAGAGTATCCGATTTGGTCCGTACTTTGATCATCGCAATATTTCTACGTTTGCAGTGCTGCTCAAAACATTTGCAAGTGGAATGACTAGTTCATATTTTATATAGTTCTGAGGTAGTTTGTGGATTTGAAATGCAAATATTTTTGTATATTGATTGGTTGTTGGGCCCTTTTAAAGATTTAACAAGTAAGAAAAGCGTTAAGTTCGGTCGGGCCGAACTTTTCATACCATCCACCACAAATTTCAGCCATTTCGGTGGATTAATGTGGCCACAACCTTCAAAATATCGAAATTCGGAAGGTACCGTTCTATGGGGGCTATATGATGGCGTGGACCTATACCTACAAATTTCTGGGGGAAAGTTTTATACGCCTAAAGAAGACTAAATAACAAATTTCAGCCATCTCGGTGTGATAATGAGGCTAAAACGTTCAAAATATCGAAAATCGGGAGATATTGTATTATGGGGGCTATATCAACACGTGGACCTATATAAACATTTTATGGTAGAAATGTTTCTTAGCCTCTGGAAACACAAAATACAAAGTTACAACCGATTCTTTGGTCAAATGGGTCTAATACATTCAAAATATATTAAAATGACGCGTACTTTATAAGGGGCCTTATGTGGGGGCTATACCAAAACCTGGACCTATATAAGCCAACTTTGGTAGGAATGTTTTCTGGCCTCTAAAGACACAAAATACCAAATTACAACCAATTCTGTGGTCAAATCGGTCTAATACATTCAAAATATATTAAAATGACGCGTACTATATATGGGGCCTTATATGGGGGCTATACCAAAACGTGGACCTATATAACCCAACTTTGGTAGGAATATTTTTTGGCCTCTGGAGACACAAAGTACCAAATTACAACCAATTCGGTGGTAGAATGGGCCAAATATCTTAAAAATTCCTTAAAAAGACGACGCGTCACGCGTCATTTTGTATGGGGGCTATACGAAAGCGTGGACCTACATAGCCCGCTTTCAATACCAAAAGTTCTACGTAAATATAACATATTTTCCCCAAAATTTCATCAACCTATGTCAATCCGTTCGGACGCTAGAGTGATTTCCACAGACGTACGGACATGGCTATATCGATGTAGAATTGCACGCTGATCAAGAATATATGTACTTTGTTGGGTCTACAATGATTATTTCGAGTAGTTACAAACGTAGTGACAAACTTAATATATCCTATGGTGGAGGGTATAAAAATCAAAGTGATCCGGCAGCAGGATTTTTGTGTGGGAGGTACCCGAAGGGGTGGACAATTGTAGTAAATATTCTAACCTGATCTATATCTGGTGAATACATTAGGATGTGTAAAGTATGGACCGAATCGGTCACTATCTTCAAGAGTTATCGGGCTCACAACTTTTCCGAACATTTTTGAACTTTTGTGTGGGAGGTACCGGAAGGAGTGGACCGAATCGACTGATCCGTTCGAGAGTTTCTTGCGCTCCACCCGTTACACACGGTGTCAAAGGGATTTTTTGCAACTTTCAGGTTATTTTCTCAGGAAGTATGGACTTGCCCCTGATGAAACTTGTACCGTCGTATGGGGGGAAGTGAATACAAGTTGTTACAACAAAAATCGAAGCGATTCGAGAGCAGGCCTTAAACTGAACTTATCCGAAATTTTGTATGGGAGGTACCCGAAGGAGTGGAACGATTGAGTCCATATTGGAACCTTATCTAAGTCTGGTAGACGTTTCACGATTTGCAAAGTATGGACCAAATCGGTTACTCGATACTTGGGGTCTAAAACCGTTATTTCGATGAGGCACATTTTGCCGGTATGAAAGTGTACATACCCTCGTTAGCATAAATGCTGAGGGTATAACAAAAATTTTTTTAATTAAGTTTTCCCTACAATTATCATGAACACTCAATGATCTCCTAACAATAGCACTGTTCGATAACCCAAAAGTTTGTACAAATTTGTACAAACTTTTACAAAATGCTGTTCGATAACAAACTTGTTCAATAAAAGTGAAATGAGACGTAGTTGCAAGAACTTGCAAAAACTTTTTACTTGCGGAGTTATCGAACATACCTAATGTTGATTCCTTTTTTTACCTCTTCTTCTCCTTCCCTGGCTCCCGTATTCGATGTCACGTACAAGAACTACGATCAGAAACATTCATATTGTTATGGAATCAGGTACGAGGGGCACTAGAAAACCTTCTGACCTAGGCAACACGCAGTGTCGCCAGGCGTCATTTGACTTTTTTTTGGAAAGTTTGACAGTTTTTAGCTTAAGCGTACTCAGGACAGTTTGTCCTACGACCATGTGTTGTGCTGTTCACAGTGACCTGAAAAAATCACTTTGCAAAAAAAAAAATGGAATTAACTTGTGAATATTTTCGTTCCATCATTTTTCACAATTTTCGACGTGGATAATCACGGCAAGAATGCATTAACAAATTAAATGTTTGTATGTCGAGAAAGGGCCATCCTATAGCACTATGAAAAACTGGTTTAATGAATTCAATCGTGGTCCACACTCCCCAAAAGTCGAAGGTCGTCAGGGTCGTCCAAAAACGGCCGTTGTGCCAGAAAAAAATTAAGCCGTGCTTGAACGGGTAATACAAGATCGCCTTTTTATATAACGGGAAATAGAGGCATCCTTGGGAATTTCTTCCACCAACTAACATTTGATATTGCATGAACACCAGGCCGCAAAAATTGATTTTTCTCGCAAGATCCGGCAAAATTGGTAAATCGCTCAAAAACGGCTCATGAGGATTGGTGCAAAGAAATTGTGAATAAGAACAATCGCGGTGCTTGAAACAACATTTATGAGATCGTCACAGGCGACGAATCTTGGATCTATGCTTAGGAGCCCAAAACAATACAGGAATCGACAGTTTGGATCTTTGAAAGTGAGCCAAATCCAACGAAAGTTGTTCATATAAGAAGAACTTCGAAGTAAATAGTCGCCTCGCGATTATACGGCTTGTGGAATGTAGGACTGTTAATTCTGAGTGGTACACTATAATTTGTTTGCCTGAAGTCTCCTGAGGAATTCGAAAAACGAACAAGAGAAGACGAATTATTCTGCAGCATGACAATGCGAGCTCTCACACATCGATTCAAACCAGCGCCTGTTTGAGCGAACAAAATGTGGAATTGACGGGAATCCACTGACTATTTCATTTGATTCCAGCATATCAAGAAAAAAAGGCGTCAACGATTTTCACCGCCAGAAGATGCTGTTGAAACGTTCAAAAACCATATTTTGGAGGTGTCTCAATCGGAGTAGAAGAAGTGATTGAACAATTGGTTTGAGCGCATGAAAAAATATATAAATCATGCTGAAGACTGCTTAAGAAAACAATAAAACTATTTTTTATGGTAAATATTCGCGATTTCATTGTTAAGCAAGATAGTTATCGTGCAGCCCTCGTATACACTTTCATACGGGCAAAGTGTTTCTCATCGAAATAATAGCTTTGTTCCAGTACTTTTCTAATGGTAAAAGTGGTAAAAGAGAAATCTATCAAAAATGCTCTCTCATGAACAGTTTAACCAAAAAAAAACAAAAAGAAACATAAAAATGCACTTTTCTTCTTTTATTTCATTTTGTTTTGTCCGCGTTCGCTTATTTCTTCTGTTGTTGTTTATTTTTTCTTCATTGTCAAATGATCGTCAAAAAATATCGAAAAATCAGTTTTACCATTTTTTACCCGAAGAAATTTGTATGGCAGCCTGTGGTAGAAGAGAAAGGCATCTCCTCCGTGGTTGGAGCGCAAGATATCTCTCGAAGGGATATGTCGATTTGGTCCAAAATGTGGCCTTCGTAATATTTTGTACAAACTTAGTTTAAGTCCGAAGATAAGCCATATTGGTTCTCTCCTTCAGGTGCCTCCCCCAGAAAAGTTCGAAAATGTTCGGAACAATTGTGCGCACGATAACTCTTAAAGGGAGTAACCGATTTGGTTCAGGTTAGACCTTTCTCTCGAATCGCTTTGATTCATTTTGCTAACTCTTGTATTCGCTGCCCCATTACGACGGTGCAATACTTCCTGAGAAAATGACCCGAAAGCTGTAAGAACCTACCAAAGCACCATGAGTAGTGGATGTAGCGCACGAACGGATAATCCGACTCTGTTCAAAATTTGGCAAAACAAAAAAACAATGTTCCACAACATCCCATACGGGACAAGGGAGACTTCTCTCATATCAATGAGTGCACCCCGATTCATATTTAGCTCAATGATATGGGACCTACTGTTTATCGCCGAGTCCGAACGGCGTGTCTTAAGACACCACTTATGGAGAAGTTTTTCAAGGCTGAAATACTCAGGAAATGTCGCCAACATTACTGAGGGGTATTTTGCCACCATCGAAAAATGTTTGATGTTGCCTGGCCGGGGAATCGAACCCCCGGGCGTGCATACCATTGCACCACGGTGGCACCCAAAATTTGGCAGTCATAATATTTTGCCCAAACTTAAGTCGAGTTCTAAGATGGGCCATATCGATTCAAACTTATAAGTACATCCCCCACAATAGTTCAAAACTTTTCATAATAATAATGAGCACGATAAATCTTGAAGAGAGTATGCGATTTGGTCCGTACTTTGATCATCGTTATATTTCTACGTTTGCAGTGCTGCTCAACACATTTGCAAGTGGAATGACTAGTCCATATGTTATATAGTTCTGAGGTAGTTTGTGGATTTGAAAAGCAAATATTTTAGTAGATTGATTGTTTATTGGGTCCCTTTTAAAGATTTAAAAATTGCACTTATTTTATAAAAATATATAAAACAAAGCTCGAATTTACTTTTGGTTCTGCTCAAAACATTTGCTTTCTCAGCTGCAAATGATTGGTTTGATTCAAAATCTGAAGAAATTATTGTTGTTTTGATAATATATTGTGAACTAATCATTTTATTTTTTATCTGGAGATATCGTTAAGGAAACCAGTTAACTAAATTAATATATATAATGTATATAATAATTAAATTTATACTGGAAGGTAGTTAAAGAATGAAACTTAAGCCAAAACACCAAATTTTTTCAATGACCTTTGTCTTTATACACCCTAATATTATAGTTTACAATTGGTATTTGCTCTCAGAAAATTTTACAAGCTCAGAAGGGGTGTTACGAAATCAAAAAGTCATTTAAAGCAGGGTTATAACATCTTTTTGTTGGACTATTTCTTGATTTTATATGAAAGGTCACACTGGCTCCTCGCAACACGCAGTGTTGCCTAGGCCAGATAGTTTTCGTGCAGCCCTCGTACATGTGTGCTTTTTACCTGCATTAAAAATGTGTATTTGTGACGTTTTGAAACACGTAGATTAGCAGTTATTAAGTACTACGGCTTTAAGAAACATAATACTTCACACTTTTGCAGTTATTTGCCAAGCAACTGACGATACGGCCCTACCGTCGATACCTGGCGATTTTCTACTTCTAACCCGTCAGATTCTACTTCTCAACTTCAAAGCGTTTCTTATCCGAAGGCTCATCCAATTCCCCAATTAGCGGAGGAGTGAGTGTCCAACTTTTAACTGTCTCATCATATAAACGATTTTCCTTAATAAAATAAAATATTAAGTTTATTTTATCCATAATTGTAAAAGGCTGAGGTTTGAACCTGGGTTCTTTCCAACAAACAGACAATTTTGTCGAGGTCTTATTGTTCTAAGCAACTGCCAATCTAACAAACTTCTGAACTGGAAGGCATTACAATTCATGAAGAAAAAAATCTTCGATTTTATATGTGTGTGTATTGAAGAAGGATTTAGAAACACCAGAAAAGACTTCACAACTGCAAATTTGGAATAAGTTTAGTATATATACAAGTTTTCAAACTCAGCCTTTGTCTAGCACCACATCTAAATATACCTGATGAGCTGGCTTAAACCACCAGCGAAACGATCGTAGCATATTGTTTGGATGTGTGTGGACTTCGCTAGATATCACTTTTTCAATACAAAACTCCTTAGGTCATGATAAGGTCAATTAATTTAATTAAATAAAAACTCTCTCAAACAAATGACCTTCGTCCTAATAAAACAACAATTAAATAAAAACTCTGTGTATAGTTAACCTGTATTTAAACTCAATCCTCTGAAAGGTTTCCCATTAACTGATGTTAATTTTGGGTTCCACTTTGAACTATTGCCATCAATCCTTGGAGACCACTATGTAACTTCTCAACATGCACTTGTTCCATCATTTCCTACATTTACAACCTTATTGTTGCATGGACGTAGAATTGTAACAAATTACCCTAATGTAGTCTTCCACATAACCTACAATATTATTTGCGACACAACGTAATAATTTGTTACGATTTCATAATAGTCAATATCTCCACTGCAAAGCTATATCTTTGAGTGACTTGCACAATTATCCGAGGAGCCTCCTCTCCATAGGTCACAAATGACCTAGAATGGCCCTTCCTTCCTAATGAATTTTAACACACATGACATTCTCTAATATCGAAACTTATTTTGATGAGTTTTTTCCATCCCGATGAAATCTTCACCCCGAAAAATCTAAAATAGAATTGTTTTAAAAATAAAAATTACATTATTGAACTTTCAATAGATATGCAAATTTTATGATTTTCAAAGCATATCGAAAGTTTTAACTTTTGCCATAAACACAATTATTGCATTAAATTTATAACAACATTCCATAGAATATTTTCAACATCACAAAGAAAGTCAATCAAAATGCAATCACACAATTCAAAGCCATAAAGAGAAAAAGCAACAACACCATTTCGTTATGTCCTTCATTTTCAATTCTTTGCTATTTATGGACTTCTCCCCCAACAGCTTTATAATTATACAATAATAATAAAATAACCAAAAAAAAGTTAGCAAAGAATAAAAAATTGAAACTCCGACAACGATTTCTATGGAATTTTTGTGCGAAGTTTGTGGTGGGTTGGTGTCCCTTC
Source organism: Musca autumnalis (assembly GCF_047663935.1). NCBI lineage: Eukaryota > Metazoa > Arthropoda > Insecta > Diptera > Muscidae > Musca > Musca autumnalis. The sequence continues at coordinate 242,114,949 of NW_027411866.1, read as the reverse complement.
TTCTTTGTCGAACTTTTATGAAAAATAGCAAAAATATTTACAAAAACCAAATTAGAAATGAAATTATAAATTTGAATACATCAGCACTAGCAGCGGCAACGTTTCACGCTGAAAGGCTCTGATTGTCGCCACTTGTTATGCTAAGCATGGTGGACGAAGTCTGGTCAAATTATAAAACCACATAAAACGAAACTAACCACATTTGAAAGAAAAATATGCAAAAAGAATAACAAAAACAAACCATTAATAGGAAGTTGAAGAGGGATATATTTTTTGTGTTTGAGGTTAGGATGAAAAACGACCACTTCATCAATAGCAATCATTAATGTTTTACTTTTTCTTTGATTACACTGTCGAAAACAGACATCTTGTAATGATGGTAGGCATTTTTTATAATTTTATGTTAATAGTAGGCGAACGAAAATATGAATTAGACAAGGTTTCAAATATGTTTCATAATGAATTCGTACTTATAGAAAAGAACTTTGTGGAAGATCAAAGGCACACAGTTTACAAACAAAAAAACGAACTTTACCAAAACCATAGAGGGAGCATATTTTAAATACCATAACGAATAAATACAAATAACCAAAAGAAAAGCAACATACTCAACCATCGACCATGTCTCGAGACGATAATAGGAGTCGATTTGGTCCATCCGACCCAAACAGGTTAAATATGCTTTCATTGGAAGAATAATTGTCTGGTTTGGGTCGGATGGACCAATTAAGGTATGACGTAAAGTAAATACGGCCTTGGACCCTAAACAGACAATTCCAACCTTAAAGCACTGAGGAGAATCTGTTATGGTATGGGTCTTTATCGATAAGATGTGTTATTTAAACATTCTGAAGGATAATTTGGAGTGATGTAGGGGATGGAAGATACCAAGGTTTTAACATGGCAAAGCCCAGGATTTATCTTGGTCCCTCTTTCATCTCAAGTTGACAATGACCTCGCCGTGGTGTCCCCTGGGGAACTGCCTTTAACTCCCGTTAAAGGTAGTGAGCTAACATGTGCCGTGCGTTCACCCATAAGAACGTTAAAAACTTGGGTTTGGGCGTCGGGTTAGTAACTCTCCCCTAGAAAAAACAGCCTACTATGAAAAAACGAAAGAAAAGAAAAACAAATCCCTCTAAAGTTGACGAACCCCGCAAACGTTTAAAGGACCATGATCTGCGAATCTGCACCTGGAATGTTCGCACTCTTTATAGAGAAGGTGCAGTCTTCGCATTGGCAGACGTACTTGAAAAGTACAAGGCCGATATTACTGCCATACAGGAAATACGATGGATTGGGAAAGGCGTCACAACAACACCTAAAGGTGACGCACTGTTTTATAGCTGCCATGACGTAAAGCATGAGTTTGGTTGCGGATTCGTAGTTAGTCGGAGGCTAAAACATCTGGTATCAAGCTTCACCCCAGTGAATGAAAGACTTCCTGCAATTCGAATAAAAGCTAAATTCTTCAACATCGGCTTTATTTACGCTCATGCTCCCACTGAAGAAAAGGACGAACAGACCAAAGCTATATCTTACGAGCGCTTAGAAGAAACTTATGAACGTTGCCCTGCCCATGACATTAAAATTATACTAGGCGATTTTAATGCCAAAATTGGAAAGGAGAATATCTTTGGCCCAACAGTCGGGAAATTCAGTCTCCACAGTGAAACATCTGACAATGGTATGAGGCTGATAGACTTTGCAGCTGCAAAAAACATGGTAGTTAGCAGTATGTACCAGATTTAATCATCTCGATATTCATAAGGGCACCTGGCTGTCTCCAGATCAAAGAACAAGTAATCAAATTGATCATGTTGTGATAGATGGAAGACATTCATCCAGCGTGTTGGATAGTATACTCAGGATATGGAAAGAACATTTTTCAAAACTGTTGGTATCCAATAGCATCGAAGACGACGAAGATACCACAGTCCCAATCCCAGCAGATGGTATTGAATGTATACCGCCCAGCCAAGATGAGGTAAAGACAGCAATAAATCGGCTGAAGAATAAGGCAGCAGGAGCCGATGGCTTACCAGCCGAGCTATTCAAAACCGGAGTCGACACGCTGATAAGGTGTATTCATCAGCTAGTTAGCACCATCTGGCAGGAAGAACGAGTACCCGACGATTGGAACCTGAGCATCCGGTGTTCCGTCCACAAGAAGGGAGATAAGACTGTATGCTCTAACTATAGGGGCATAAGTCTACTCCCTACTGCCTACAAGATCGTGTCAGGGATATTGTGCGAACGACTAAAGCCTATGGTCAACGAGATAATTGGACCATACCAATGCGGCTTTAGACCTGGCAAGTCCACCATTTACCAGATATTTACCCTGCGGCAAATCCTGGAGAAGACCCAAGAGATGCAGATTGACACCTACCACCTTTTTGTCGATTATAAAGCAGCCTTCGACAGCCCGCTGCGTTCAAAGGTATTCCAAGCCATGTCTGAATTTGGTATCCCCGCAAAGCTCATCCGGCTTTGTAAAATGACTTTAACTGACACGAGGTCCTCAGTTAAAATAGGAAAGAACCTCTCCGAAGAGTTTGGTACCAAAAGAGGTTTCAGACAAGGAGACAGCCTTTCGTGTGATCTCTTCAACATCCTGCTAGAAAAGGTTATACGAGAGGCAAAAGTGGCACAATCTACACCAATAGTCACATGTTACTTGCTTATCCTGATAGACATCATGGGCCGATCAGTAAAAGAAGTAACTGATACCTTTATGAAGGTCGAAGGAGAATCTGCTAAAGTGGGTCTGGCGTTAAACGGTGAGAAGACCAAGTTGATGGTGTCGACGCGCAATGCGTCCATTGAGCTCGGACCGACTGTGGAAGTTGGTTCCTATAATATTGAGGTAGTAAAAGACTTCGTTTACCTCGGCACCTCCGTAAACACAACAAACGACATCAGTTGTGAAATAAAAGGAAGAATTGTATTGGCCACAGATGCTACTTTGGTTTAAGTAAGCAGTTTAAAAACAAATCCAAATCTTGTCAAACAAAAATAACGCTCTACAAAACACTGAAACTACCCGTGCTGATGTATGGCTCCGAAGCCTGGTTACTTGCGCAAGAAGACATGGCAGTACTTGGTGTGTTTGAGAGAACAATTATTCGAAAGATCTACGGACCAATCTGCGTTGACGGTGAATATCGACGTCGCATGAACCACGAGCTGTATCCGCTATACAACGACATCAATATTGTTGCGTATAAATACGGACCGCTTGGAGGTGCACGCAGAATTGGCAGGCTAAGGAATGGCGCAAACAAGTGGACGATGAGGTGAACAGCCGCGGTATTCCAGAGTGCGAAGCAACAAATAGAGAGAATTGGAGATCTTGTCTTAGTTCGGCCTGTGGAACAAATGTTCTGTAATGGGCCAGCTAAGAAGAAGAAGGATAATTTGAAAAAATGGGGTTGGGGATAACCTTCCAATTTTATCAAGATAATGACCCCAAGCACAAATCACACATTGTGATGCTATATAACTGTCCAAAAGTGATTCGAAGACCTCCCCAATCCCGGATTTAAATCCTATAGAAAATTTATAGAGTATTTTGAAGACAAATTTAACAAGTCATAACATCTAAAGTGTAGGAGCCCTGAAAAATGCCTTGCAAAAAGAATGGGAGAAAATTCAGATTTCTTGTACCGCCTGGGATGTTTATGGAATAATTATTTTATGCCAAAAAGACTAAAAGCTGTAAAGGATAACATACCAAGTGCTAAACATCTACCCAGCAAAAAGTTTGCCTCCAAAGAGACAGTTAAATGATATGTACAAGTGATCTGGAAGTGCATCAAATTATGCATTTTCACTCATGATTTTTACAAGAGCGTGACTACTGAAAGAATATACTGCAGATGATAATGGAAAAATCGTTTGTTTTGCTGATTGTGCAAACAGGATATGTATTTTTGTTTCAAGGATCGGCTATATCCTGGAATTTCAAAAGGAAACAAACGGTGGCACTGTCAACCGCAACAGAGGCGGAATATATGGCAGTGTCTTATGCATTTATTTGGTTGAAGTCGAAGCACATCGATATTTATCATTTTCGAGATATGATTATTTATATGCTGCTACAACAACAACCGCAGAAGATCAATTCCACGGCAGCGGGTTCTTTGTACCGGATTACCCGAAACCAAAAGCTTTTCGACAAGCGACCCAGAATCAAAACTTATCCTGCTAAAACAACGACCGCAGAAGATGTGGCAAACGGCATCAAAGCTGCATGAAGACCACAAAAATGCAAAAATACATCGGCCCTATCTCCTTCTTAAACCACTTCATTAACATATGCATTAGTTCCCTCAAAAACCCAGATATGTGGGAAAAAAGTATCGTCGTACAGGCATATCTCCCTACTTTCCCCTGTAGTAAAAAATTTGAAAATTTGACACCTGCAACTCGTAGAGCACCAAAAGGCTTTCTGCTCGGACAGGAGCACTATCACAGCCATATGCGCAATAGCGACAGCAATATCAGAAGCTCTCAATAGTAAAGTATGTACCTCACAAGAGATTTGTCTTGGATTTGTCTAAAGCCTTTGACACAGTCTGTCATTCCGCACTCTTGAACGATATAAAATATACTACCCTTCCAAATTGGTTAAAAATATGGGTGGCATACTACACCCAGAAGAACTAAATCTGAACAGAGGCATATCATCAGCATGAGTGCAGAATGCTGAATGTTACAATACAGACTAAATAGCAATTAAAATACTTCTCCCCAAATCACCCTATGTTTATGAAGCCTTCATCATAAAGGCCCACACCTATCAGGTGGAGCTTTAGAAAGGATAAACATATCCTCCCCCCTAAATAGCTATAGTATAATATGGTATATTTGTAATTATCTTTAAATTGGCCTATGTGTTACAATATGGCTTCAATTACAAATGAAATAAATATACCCAATGCGGAAACCATAATATTACACTTTCCGCCTTAACTAACTTTAAATAAAAGGTGCTTACACCTGGTAAGTTTTTGCGGATTCTGAAACTGCATTGGTCATGGATGAGAAAATTTAAAAACTAAAAAAATCTCCGGAGGGATTTTCAAAGATATCGCGGTCAAAGTTCACATTTTTAGGACTTTTTTTAGGTTTTCGCGAGATGCAATAGATGTCAGGAGTGGGTGCATCTAAGGGGTTGCTCTGGACTCGTCCACGTGAGGGACTACGACAGGGACTATGTTGCTGCATGCTGTGTGAACACAGTTCCCAGTGAGTCGTCGTCGGATTACGAGACTCCCTCGTCGTCTGATTACGAAACTCCCCCGCAGTCCCCTCGACAACAACCGCACACGCAGCCTTTAACACCAGCCGTTGTTGTCCCAATCCCCGAAAATGCAGCCTTTTTGCAATTGAATTGCAATGGACTCCGAGGTAAGATCGAGGAGATAGTAGATTTTATGAGTCGGAAGAACATCAAGGTCGCGGCGGTGCAGGAAACCAAGCTGAACAACAACCACAGCTTAGAGCATTGTGATGGTTACAATGTTCTGAGGAAAGATCGCACCAGAAGTGGAGGTGGGGGATTGGCTTTCCTATTGCACCAGTCTGTCCAATACAGACCTATCTCGCTTGAGCCTGTCTCTAATGACCCGTACATGGAATGTATGAGGGTAGCAGTCAGGTGTGGAGCTGCCGAGATAGAGTTGCTGAATGTATACATCCCGCCGAGAAATAGCTGTATCCCTGATTATAGGCCTGACATTAGCCCGCTCTTGCAAGGTCATAATCGTCTGGTCCTGGGGGATTTTAATGCGCATCATGAGATGTGGCATTCGGCCCTCGGAAACGACCAGAGAGGTACAGCGCTGGCTGAGCAGATTGATAGCTCTACGTTTTGCACGGTCAATGAGGACGCCCCTACCAGAATTAGAGGAGAGTGTCACAGTTCGCCTGAGATAACCATCGTGTCACCTGGTCTGACAAATGACGTTACCTGGCAACCCATTTCCCTTGGATCAGACCATCTCCCCATAATTGTCTCCATTAGCAGACCACCCGACTTCATCACCTCTGAACGCCGCACGTTCGTCAATCATAAAAAAGCTGATTGGCCGAGTTTCAGAGAGTTCACCAATCACCGCTTCAGAGAATTGCCCAATCCTTCTGATGTTCGGGTAGCGGAAAGGACGTTCCGGGACATCATCACTGCTGCAGCCGCTCGCCATATTCCTGCTGGTCGAATACCCGAAGTAAGACCAAATTTAACAGCAGAGGCGACGGGATTAGCAAACGAGCGTGATGAGCTTCGTCGTATCAACCCCAATGACCCCAGTTTCAGGGAGCTGACACTGGAAGTTAACAGGCTGGTGGGCGAGCATAAGCGGAACAAATGGTTAAACCATCTGAAGAGCTGCAACATTGGAACCGGTATAGGTGAATTGTGGGCAAAGGTTAAGTCACTCTCGAACCCTGGAAGAAGGGAAGATAGGACCTCAGTCACGTTTGGCGACGTTACGTTGACTGACCCGAAGAGGTGTGCAAGTAATTTCAATCGACAGTTTGTCGAGCATCCCGAGAGTGACAGGGCGAAGAGAAGAGTATTACGTCGCATCAGATCTCTTCCTGCCGAGGATGAACCACCACAATTTACAATGGATGATGTTGCCAATGCCATCAGGAACGCTAAATCATCCAAAGTGTTGGGCCCTGATGGAATCTCCATGGTAATGTTGAAGCAGCTGGATGAGCCGGGAGTCGAGTATCTCACCAAAGTCTTCAACTTGTCGCTAGCCACCCTCGTTGTTCCCGAAGTCTGGAAAATCGGCAGGGTGGTCCCACTACGGAAGCCAGGCAAGGATGCCAGCAAAAGTGAATCGTACAGACCGATTTCGCTTTTGTCGCCCGTAGCAAAGACACTTGAGGCCTTGATCCTCCCCATTATCAGAAATAGCTATCAAGTTGCCGATCATCAACATGGATTCCGTAAGCAGCACAGCACGACAACAGCGCTGCACGCCATTACCACATATATCTGTAAAGGACTCAACCAGAGACGGCCGTGCGATAGAACAGTGATGGTGGCTCTTGACTTATCAAAAGCCTTTGATACAGGCAGGCACTCCACGCTGTTTGAGGACATTGAGCAGACAACCCTCCGGCCAAGCTTGAAACGTTGGATAGTCAACTATATGTGTGGACGCCAGTCGTACGTGGAATTCAGGAATAAGAAGTCCAAACCCCGTAGAGTGAAACAGGGAGTTCCCCAAGGTGGGGTGATATCTCCGGAACTGTTTAACCTCTACCTCTCCTGTATTCCACCCCCTCCAGACGGCATTGAGATCGTGACGTATGCGGATGATTGCACGATCCTGGCGTCGGGTACCTATCCTGATGGCATTTTTGAGAGACTGAACAACTATTTAACTGATCTTACCACCTTTTTCCATTCGAGGAATATGCAGATTTCCCCCACAAAATCTACAGCCACTCTGTTCACCACATGGACAGCGCAGTTTGGACGTGAGTTGAATGTCGTGGTCGACGGTAGCAGAATTCCGACCACAAACTGTCCTAAAATTTTAGGGGTCACATTCGACACTACATTCACGTCGTGCGCACACGCCACAGCTATCTGCGACAAGTTGAAAAGTAGGAACAAGGTCCTCAAGTCCCTGGCCGGCAGCACTTGGGGTGCAGATAAAGAAACCTTGTTGGCCACGTATAATGCGATAGGTCGGTCTGTGGTAAGCTATGCGGCTCCAGTCTGGTCCCCGAGATTGTGTGATTCAAACTGGAAAAAGATTCAAACTTGCCAGAATGCCGCCCTGAGAACAGCGACAGGGTGCCTCCTCAAATCTTCAGTGGACCATCTACATGAGGAGGCAAAAATTCTTCCTGTTAAGCAACATAATGAGATGCTTTCGTTGCAGTACCTGCTTGGATGTTATCGTGTGAGCCATCCAAATCACCATCTTGTGGGTAGGCCCGGTCCATTAAGGGAGATCAGGAAGGATATCCATGCTCTAGAGGGAGAGGTCCAACGATACAGGAGAGAACCCCTAGATCAACAAGCATATCAAGCAGGATTGAATAGCATTCACACGGACGCAGTTGCCAAGGCCTTAAGCAATTATAGTGTGAATAAAGTACTCGGAGTACATCCTCCATCTATCGCAGCTGAGGAGCGTCAGCTGCCACGACAAACCAGAGTAGTTTTGGCTCAACTACGCTCGGGATATTGCAGTCGCCTAAATTCGTATTGGGCGGAAATCGATCGCGCCGTTCAAAACATCTGCCCAGTATGCGGCATGGGCCCGCACGACACACAACACCTTTTTAACTGCCCCGCCAAACCTACCCATCTAACTCCAGTGGATCTGTGGCTACATCCCATCGAAGCAGCCATTTTTCTGGAACTAGAGATAGACCCAGAGCCAGATTGAACAGAGGAACGAACAAATAAACATAACAAAAACACTGTTACAACAACAACATATTTATCTATAAAAAAGTAAAACATAATTTAAATTAACTTTAGTTTTATTTATTTTTTATTAACAAATAGTGAAGTAGAGTAAACAATGAAAATAAAAAATATACTCAATTCATTATATTCAAGATTAAATTTTTGTATATTTTATTTTGCAGAAACAAAAAACAAACTTTTTATAAAGAATAATATTAAACTTGTCGAGTGTACATATGAGAAATATGTATATATACTTAAATCTAACAACCGTGAAGGTGAACTTTGAACGGTTCTTATATATTTAAGAAATTTTTACGAACAAATATAAAATACATATATATTTTTTTGTGTTTGTAATATGCAATTTGTTTGACATTTATCTTCCACTAAAGCAATGACAGTAAGAAATAACAATTAGAGTACAAGGACTAGGAATTCAAAAAATACTCTTTGATTTTTGCTCAGACTAACTTAAAAAAAAAAACAACAAAATACATTAAATTTGTGTTGAACACAAAAGTCGAAAATTACTCCATTAGACAAAAGAAAACAAAACATTAAAAGTGAATAGGAAATCAATTAAAGCGAAAAATTAAATAAAGAACGGAATGTATTTTAACATGTGGTAGTCCGCCTCCGTCTGATGAATTTTCTACTGAAACGAAAAAATGAAATAATATTTACAAAAACAAAAAACAAGAAAAAATATTAAAATAAAAACGCTAAGTCCATGTGATACCTACCCATATACATACAGCAGCTTTGATCCATGAACAAAATTCCTTTCGGGAAAGAAACAAAGTTTGTTTTCAAAATAAAAAAAAACTCTTTGGAATAGACACAAGTTCTGTTGTAAAGCTTAAAAGTATAGTTTTCAGGTAATATGGATAATTAAGGGAGTTAAAATATAAGATCAAACCCAAACGATTGATATTAGAAGTAACGAAAACTTAATCATTTAGTGCAAAAATCTATTTCAATCGTATTTTGAAACTAATTTGGTTGTTTACATATAAAAAATTCCATGAACTGGCTCAACAATATCGACAAAAGCTGTATAACTTTAAACAGGAAATTCCTCCTAAAACTGACAAAGGATTTACCCCCTGTTTTTTGTAAAAATGTTTATTCTTCTCACACGAATTGTCAAATTTTGTAGATCGATTTACTCGCTTTAGTGCGAATGTAGAGCGCTGATTTTTAAATGAGGAATTCTTAGCGATATATGGAACGGGTATTCGATAAATTAGGTGTGTATGTCTTCAGGGGGCTGAGCTATGAATGCCTAAATTATAACGAATATAGACGAACGAACAAAAATAAGTTACAAAAACAGGGGATTAAAGTTACATTTCATTATATGAAATTAAATTATATAGCACTGTGCAACATTGTCAAGGTAATTTTGTGCAAACAATTTCAAATGCGGTTTTTATGAAAGTACAGACACAATAGACAAAACCCCTCTTTGGATTTTGTTTTGTTAGATCGGGTTCGGATTTTATGGCCCTATCTAAACATGGCCAAATATTGATAATATATCTACAATTTTCGTGACTTGTATATATTTCGCAGCGTATCTCCAAAACCGTCAAATTTTTCTTAATGTTATTTTTAGGAAAAATATTCGCTGGAATGTAATACACAACTCTTCAGAACATATCATTGTTGTAAAATTCCTCTATCGCGTTGTTTCTATCATATTTTTCAACGACAGTTTTATAAATATATCAAAAATACATAGAAATTTCAAATATGAGAATGTTTGTTTGAAATAAGTTTTGTAGAAAGTAGGATATGAAATACCACCTAAACAACATCATATAAGTGTTTTACAGTTTCAGAATGTTCTGAAAAATTGCTGAGGACATTATTTGGATAATTTTTGCTAAAGGCTACTTGGTTCAACTCTCAATAGTTTGGCAGTTACTGACCATAATTCCAGAAATTATGTAATCTTTTCTATATTATATCAATTTTAATGCGCTATAGCGGTTTTTTTTTGTATTTCGTCTGACATATAAATTCTACTACTTTAGGACTACAATATTGTTGAAGACCGCAAAGCAAAATTCTTATTAGTTTCTGAGATAAAGGATCAATTGAAAAAAGGGTCGTTTTAGCCCGGTAAAGATGAGGCCATTAAATCCAAACCGGATCTAAAAACACGAAACCCAACTAGGGGTTTTGTAGTCTTAATATGTTCTTTCAGAAAATGCCCACTAGAAGTTGTTTGCATTTTCAGTGTTGCACAGTGTAATAGACCTTGTTATCATCTACGTCAAATTTTAAAGCGTATTTTTAACGTTATAAGTTACCGCAAAAGTTCACCAAATGAAATATTGTAATAGCTTAAGGCCTTCTTAACGTTCATTCTTTAGGCTAAAGAGGGTATTATACAGTGTCATACTACCAAAATGCGCATCATCGAAATATTGGTTTTCGACCCCAAGTATGTTTGGCCGAAATCCGTTTCAGATTTGGAGGTGATTTAGCCCTATCCGTCCGTCTATCGGCCTGATTACCTGGAGCGATTTATAACTCCCATTTGGGCCAAACTTTATTTACTATTCGTAATCATTTGTACAAACTTAGATCAAGTTCAAGATGGGCCACCGTATCAGTCCACTAAATAGGGCACCATTCCCACAATTTTTACACTTTCATACTGGCAAAATGTGCCTCATCGAAATAATGGTTTTAGACCCCAAGTATGTTTGGACTAAATGTGTTTCAGACAATTTGGAGTCGATTCGATCCAAATTTTGGCATTGGTAATATTTTGTCCAAACTTAGTTTAAGTTCCCTCGCCAGGGGTAACAATCTTGACGCGATGCGAGGGCTTAAGGCCACAATCTCCCCCACCCAGTTCTGGAAACTGGGCCGAGGAAATTGTGGTCGACCAAAGGTTACCCACGTAGTGATCTCCTACGTAACAGAGATCCCCTAACGCCGGAGTGTCAAGCGAACCCGTGCCTATCGGTGTTCAAGGTTTGCAGTAAGGGTATCTACTGTAGTAGAACGGAGCCTCATTGAAATACCTGGGCGCCTCAATGCAGTACAGGCTTAGTTGACAAGTCCTTGTCATGGTACAGGGGGGCTATGCCATGGTTGACCTCCATTCCCCCATCAATTCAATGACGTATGGATCACAAAAATAAAACAAAACCACCAAAAACCCCAAAAACTAAAGATGCCGACAAAACCACAACGCCCATGGACTATGATATAACTACCACACCAGACAGAACATTATCTTCGGGAGGGGACGGACTAGAGCCACCAAACATAGGACTGGTTGAGGACAGTCTTGCCGAGCAGAGTAGGCAGCTTCTGGCCATGCTGGAGAGGATGGTTTCCCCAGGCCCTAGTCGGAGTTGTGTTTCTGAAGAGACCGAGGACAGTTTATCTGACGAACGAACTAAACAACACAGTTGTTCCAGCAGCTGCAGTCACAGATAAACTGTCCTCGGGCTCAACGGAAACTACAATTCTTGCGGATATGGAACCATCACTAACCCGGGATAATTTTACATCGGCCGAAGCCGATAAGCCAACCTTGCACAGACAGAATGCAACTGAGGAGGGTACCATGACCAAGGCCTCGGGCGACAAAGTTCCGACAACGACCAAGGCTTTGGACGACAAAGCCCCCACTACCCCAGGCAACACAGCAGGTCGACTGACGAAGGATAAAGGAGGTTATCGAAGGTCCTTAAACTACCTTAGGAAGTGCATCGATATGGAATCTTCGGCCATCTCGGTAAGGGACTGCAAGTTAATCAGGATTAATTTCAGGGTGCTGAGCAAATTCGAAAAGAAGTACCCTCACCTACCCAGCAGAAATCCTGAGACTGATAGGCTCTCCCTTATCCAGATGGTCGACAAGAAACTGCTGTCAACGTCATCATCCACTCCCACTACCTGCAAAGGTCAAATCAAGAGTGATGGTGACTTGATTCAGCCTCCAGGAAAGCCTGAATTCCTAAGTAGGAAGCCCCAAAATCTATACCTGCGAGTGTGGCATCTTCCAACCCCTCTTCATCGAGAAATCCGGTGAAGAGGGTTAGATCTACGGAGGAACCACACCCTAAGGCCAAAAGACCCATCCCGAGACAGGACTCCAAGCCATCCACCTCCTCTGTCCGTTACCAAGGGAACGAGAGCGAGAAGTCTACCAATACTAAGGCAACCTCTAAGGCCAACTTAAATAACAAGGTGACTCCTAGCTCTCCTCCCAAGAGTAGCGGGACGGGGAATAGAAGGACTGTCAGACCGCTTGTGCCAGATGAATTGCGCGTAGCGGTCATCGACAGAGCGGATCCTGAATGCAGGATCAACGACAAGCACTGGCGGCTGTTCTGGATTGCAAGCACGCTTTGGAGCCACTAAAATCAATCGTCACCTTGTGTTGGGTCCCAGGGCATTGCAACATCGAGGGAAACGAGGCAGCCGACGAACTGGCACGCTGCGGATCGGAGTCACTAAGTATTGAAATCGACAACTCCATCAAGCCACCATTGTGCCACTTCAGGAGGAAGATAGTACAAAAGTGTCAAGAAAAATTCTGCCAGCACTGGCAAAACTTGCCCAGCTGCAGCACATCAAGGGCAATCTGGCCTATCCCGTCGAAGACAAGAACTGCTCTCAATGAGGAAACCAGACCTGAAACTAGCAGTGGGGATCATCACGGGTCACTGCAGAAGAAGATCCATGACGAGTAAATGGGAAGTAGACTTGGCCGACTATTGTAGGCTTTGCGAGGATGAGGAAGAAATAGAGACGATTGAGCACCTTTTATGCCGCTGTCCTATGCTCATTTCCAGAAGACTGTGTACCATGGGGGTACATACCATCCAATCATTAACAGCATTTAGCCAAGCAGAGCCGTCGGATATACTTCACCTTGCTAAAGGCCTGAAATGGCTCCAACGCACTGGAAATGCGACAAGCACCACCTCTACACAGTAGCATCGTCAAACGCATTCCAACTACATCTCACCCAATTTCACCACCTCAACACTAACAATATTCACTATATATCCGTATCTAATCAACAACATCACTACAACTATAGTCTCACCAACCGTTAGAGGCGAACCGCTAATTGCTTCTCACCCACAGGCAACACCTTCACACAACATCACTACACCTATGGTCTCATCTATACACACCCATAGTCTACCAGCCCAGAACCTCCAGAATCTACATCCACAACCACATCACCTACAATCTTCATCTATACATAACTACAGTCACACATATGTATCTACATCATACCATAACATCTTCAACCCGTTTTCAATATCCAGGATGAACACAATGGACCTCAAGGTCTCCGAGTGGAGTGGCTGCCCATACAGCAGCTGCGCATCCTATAACCTAACCTAGTTTAAGTTCGAAGACAAGCCATATCGGTCCACTCCTTCAGGTACCTCCCCCACAAAAGTTCAAAAATGGTCGGAAAAATATTTCGTACGGTAACTCTTGAAAGGAGTGGCCGAATTGGTCCATACTTTACACATCCTACTATATCTACCAGATATATATCAGGTTCAAATATGGATTATATTTGTCCACTCCATCCTCATACACAAAATTTCGGATAAGTACACTTTAAGACCTGCAATCGAATCACATTGATTTTTGTTGAAGCAACCTGCATTCGCTGCCTCAATTACGATTGTAAGATTTTTTTCAGGGGCAAGTCCATACTTCTTGAGCAAACAGCCCGAAGGGCGTAAAAACCCCCTATGGCACCATATGTAGTGGCGGGAGATCCACTTCCATAATGGTCAATGTCTCCTCCGCAAAACTTTTGATCTTTAATCCTAATCAACTTTTGTGTCGGTTCAAACATCCAATATTTTTAAAACCCCCTAAACACATACGTTTTTTGGGAAAACATTGTTTCAATATACGCAGGCGGAGGGTATATGTCTGTCAGCAAAGCTGACAGATACTTTTTTACTTGTTTTTTTTTTTAATTTTTCACAAAAGTTCAGTTCGAGACCAGCTTTTGGATCGTATTGAATTTTAATGGCAACCAGATATGTTTTTGGGGGTACAACATTCGAACATAGTATTCGGGGGTTAGTCTAAACTTTACCCGTCGAAATATTTCTGCCAATCTTAGATCAAATTCGAAGATGCGCCATGACGGTTCACACCTTTCGATAGTTTCGCTAAAATGTTGGGCACGATTACTCTCGAACAGATCAAACGATTTATCTAAAATTTGTTTCTCGGAATATTTTAACCAGACATTGATTAGGTTCGAATATGGACTACCTTTCGGCACACTTCCTCGGGTAACTTTCACAAGAAATTTCAATTTTGCAGTTGAAGACTATCTCTCGGATCCTTTTGCATTTTTTGCAATATGTTTGTTGTCTTCGCGGCCTCTTTTACGACGACAAATTTTTTTGGCCAAGGTGAAACAGCTTTAAAATGCCTTGTCGACACCAACTAATATGACTGATAATCACAATTACTTACGAATTAACTTGGCTCCAACATTGCACAAGAAGGGATATAATGGACAACAGCTTCGGGTACTTCCCTCACAAAAGTTCAAAACTTCCCAAGAGCTCAAAAACAGCTACAGTGACCATGTAAAATGGCTTTTTATCACGATAAGTTTCGCAAGGAATGACTCCCAAAATGAAGTCAATTTCCAAGAGGGATGATGGCGTGTGGAGATTGTAACATTTAGGATAATTTTGTTCCAAGCGTAAACGAAACTTTCTAATACATGGGCCTTGAAATTACCTAATACTTGGGGTTACTCCCCATTACATCTCTCGCACTAACGTTTTTAGGTCTTTGCTACAGTGCTACAATTTTATTCTGTGTGTACTGTGTTGGTTAGGTCTGTCAGTGGAAAAATTATGTCGACTTTTTATGATACCTACCGCAAAAACTGTCATGTTTAAATGTGAGATTGTGACAGGTTCCAAGGAGTGAATGGGTTATTTTAGACTACAAATTATTGAGCACCTCGACCGAAGAAAATTGTTTTACGTCTTTTGCGATCTCTTCCAGCAAAAGATTAGATGGGTTATGTTCGAGATGTTATCCGAAGCGCAAAATCACCTAAAGCGTTTGTATCTGACGGAATTTAAATGGTAATATTAAAGCAGCTGAATGAAAGACGTCTAGTATCTCGACAATACCCTCAACTTATAGTTAATAACCCTAATAGGTTCCGAAGCCTGGAAAATTATCCCGCTGAAGCCTGGCTGACAATGACAGCAGGTGTGTATCATACAGGCTGATCTCACTTTTTGTCATTAGAAGCGAGGTTCATTGTTCTCTCCCAAAAGCTGAGAAGTGGGAACAAGGTCCTCAAGTCTCTAGCGGCAGAACTTATGCGCAGATAAAAAACTTGATAACCACATACAATGTGATATGTCGTTCTGTGGTAAGGTATGCGTCGCCGGATAGGCATTTCAGCTTAATACGGAATGGAAGAATTTCAAAACTCATGTCTTCGGTGGACCGCTAACACTAGGAGGCATATAGAATCCAAATCATTATCTTGTGGAAAGGTACCCCCACCTAGGCATGTCAGGAAATATATTTATGATCTAAATGGAGATCCAGATATATAAAAAAAGTAAAAAAGTATTAGTCGGCTTTGCCGACAGAGATATACCCTCAGCCTGTGTGGATTGAAATATTTTTTCCCAAAAAAACTGATGTATTTAGGGAGTTTTAAAAATTTTGGGCGAACCGACGAAAATGTTGGTTAGGATTAAAGATCAAAATTTTTGCGGAGGAGATACTAAAAGGAATGGATCGACATTGACCGTTATGGAAGTGGATCTACAGCCACAACATATGGTGCCATAGGGGGTTTTTACACTCTTCGGGCTCTTTGCTCAAGAAGTATGGACTTGCCCCTAAAAAAATTTTGCCATCGTAATTGAGGCAGCGAATGCAAGTTGCTTGAACAAAAATCGAAGTGATTCGATATCAGGTCTTAAAGTGAACTTATCCAAAATTTTGTGTGGGAGGTACCGGATGGAGTGGACAAATATAGCCCATATTTCAACCTGATCTATATATGGTAGATATATTAGGATGTGTAAAGTATAGACCAATTCGGCCACTCCCTTCAAGGGTTACCGTACGAACAATTTTTCCGAACATGTTTGAAATTTTGTGGGGGAGGTACCTGAAGGAGTGGACCGATATGAGTTATGTTCAAAATTAAACTATGTTTGGACAAAATATTACTAAGGACATATTTTGGACGGAATCGGCAGATCCGTTCGAGAGTTATCTTTCGCTCCAACCACCTCACACGGTGTCATAGGGTTTTTTTTTTTTTGCAAATTTCATGCTATTTTCTTAGGAAGTATGGACTTGCCCCTGATGAAACTTGTACCCTCGTATGGAGGGCAGTGAATACAAGTTGCTAAAGCAAACATCAAAGCGATTCGAGAGATGGCATTAAACTGAACTTTTCCGAAATTTTGTGTGGGAGGTACCCGAAGGAGTGGACCTATTGAGACCATATTGGAACCTCATATTACTCTGGTAGAAAGTTTACGCTATACAAAATATGGACCAAATCGGTCACTCCCTTCAAGAGTTATTGTGCGCACAAACTTTCCGAACATTTTCGAACTTTTGTGGGGGAGGTACCGGAAGGAGTGAACAGATATAGCTCATCTTCGAACTTAAACTAAGTTTGGGCAAAATATTACGAAAGCCAAAATTTGAACCGAATCGGTTCATCCGTTCGAGAGTTATCGTGCGCTACCCTCCTTAGCCTAAAGGCTGAGGGTATAAAAAACCTCAACAAGCATATCAAACAGGTTTGAGTAGTGTTCATACTGCAAAAGCGAATAGTATTGTTGGCAGCGGATGAACAACAGCTGCCTCGAATACCGAAAGTAGTTTTGGTGCAACAAAGATCCGATTGGTGGAGCCGCCTCAATTCCAACAATCGACAAGTGACCCGAAGGTTGTTGGGATCACATCCACAGCTTATATAGATCATTATTACACGCCACGGCTATCTGTGATTAAGACCCAGGAACAGTGTTCTCATATCATCACTTGAGTTGCAGATCAAGCCACTTTGTTGACCACTTATAACCCGTAAACTTTGTGGCGCCAGTGTGTTCTACGGAACTAAGCGCAACGCAGTGGCCAAAATTTGGTCATGTGAACTGCAATAATGTTGCTTCTCGTGTCTTTGTGGCGTCAGTGTATTCTACGGACCTGAGCGAAACGCAGTGGCCAAAATGTGGTCATGTGGACTGCAACAAAGTGCCTTCTCGTGTCTTCAATACAGTGTTATCGATGCAAGCAATACCTTCAGGTGTGTTATCGACAAAATCATTTTTGGCAAAACACTCTACCTTATGGATAGAAAACCTCAGCGAGATCTTTACGATCAAAAAGTCCAGAACTATATGAGAGGGAACATCAAAGATTTGACTTACCTAATTAAGGAAATCCGATACTCTGGCCCTTTTTGAACTCCCTTGATCCTCAACATTATCTTCCGCAGCATCCTCACGAGGACGTTTTCTTGGATTATTTGCAATATTGTTAGGATATTTATTATTTGTATCGTATAGACATTTACGCATTATCCATATACGCTCAGTCATACTTTCAAAATTACAAATTGGATTGTGTTCATAACGCCCCTGCGACATTACACGATCATAGATTTGCAAATAATGTTCGATGATGTAACGTAGAGTCTGAGGAAAATAATAGTCACGAATTTCCAATTCCAAATGGTAGAGATCATCCAAGAGGTATGCATTACTTGTACGTTCTATTATGCGCCGTAAATGTCCTTGGAGAACTGAATTCTTCCAACGTATTGGTATATGGCGTATAGAGTAATATGTTTCACCATCATATTCCTGCAGGGTGGGGTCATGCAGCTTCGTAAGAAATCGAGTGCCATTACGTTGTATACCAATATCGAGAAAGTTTAGACGGCCACACATTTTCAATTCTCCAGTTGTGGAATAATCATAGTATTTAAGTTCGGTAGTCACTTTAAAACGTTGTTTGATATAGTTTTTCAGATTCAAACGAAAGCTGTTTATTTCCGTGTCACAGACATAGAAGAGTAGCTCATTTTCATACATATAGACACGAGAGTGGGTGGGAAAGCGACAAATTTCATATTCATATTGACTCAGGACATAGGAAAACAGCAACTGAATGAGAAGTAGGGAATCACCGGAACCCTGCTGCAAACCTTTCAATTGTTTATATGTTTTGCCAGAATACTCAAACAATTGCAAATATTCAAAACGATATTTTAACAACTGCATAAATAATCTTGGCTCAATGCTAGTGGCTATTTTGAATATTTCGGTTTGTACCAATCTCTCCAGGAGAAGTAAAATATCACACTGCATTGTATTGCCATAGATATCATCAAATTCAATTTTTACAAAGCTGTAATCATCTTTTATTGGAGTATTACGTATATCAGCGGCGGCCCTTGTGATATCCCTAACATAGTACTTGCGTTGAAATGGTTCAACCACTTTTTTAAGTACATGACATATTAACTTTTCCAATGGATAACTATACCAGCCAATGGTGTTAACAATGGGCACTAACTTTCTATCCTCATCGTCAATTTTAAGTTGGCCATAAAGGCAGGGCACCCTGCAATTTCGTTTGTCGTTGCAGCAATCATCAATTAGCTTTTGTATGTCATCCGCATACGGTGGAGGACGTCTCATGCTTTTGGCCATCTCTCGATTATGCAATAAATCACGTTGTAGAAGTTGAAATTTCTTATGACAATGGCGTTTCCAACGTCTCAAGAATTTGGCATCTTCAATTTCCATACAAACATTATTTTGTACGGCTTTTTCAAGCCAATATTCCATATTTCGTCTGCATTCGTATGATTCCATCATAACGGTACATTTGTTTCTTAAACTTTCAACAAAGCGATAGTTGTCATTATTAATCACTCGAACGGTATCCTTCAAAGCTTGTATCAAACGTCCAGCGTTTGGTGAATTTTGCTCATACAATGTTTGCAATATTTGCTCATAATTTTGTTTTAAATATTCTCCATAATACATGGATGGTTCCACATCGCTATCCACGCCTCTCATAAAATCCACAAATTTAGGTGTATTAGTTAGTGCAAACATATCTCCCAAACCCAATATGGCATTAACGTTGGGTGGCAAATGTCGGATTGTAAAATTGACAAATCCACCCAACACTTCATGTTTAGGTTTGGTGTACATATAGGGAGGTTTTCTAATGCCTTTTTCCATTGTTGTTGCTGTTATTCTATTTCTAACCTTTCTTTCTGTTGTTGTTCTATTTGTCGAAAGGTTATCATCGCTGCCGTTGGTGATTCGTTGTAAGGGATTGTTTGGTATTTGTATAATAGATCTTACAGTCTGTTGTTCTACAACAACGAAAGCTTCATTATGGACATCTGGGCTAGTGCGTCGTTCAGTGAGATCATCCATTATAAATCTCTCAACATTTGGCGAAGGCATTAGGCTAAGGCATCCGTTATTTTGTGTCGGCAAAACAACGACACTTTGAGGTATGTTGTGATGCTGTTCATTGATTCTATTATATGCGGCAATACTCGCCGAGGGCATGTATCCTTCTTGTTCATCGGTCTGTAAAGAGAAACAAAAAAACAAATTGAAAAAAAGTATTTTGTTTTAATGGATCACATTTCCATTATCATTTCTGTTCCCAGTCGGGACGGTATAAACCCTACATGGTTGTTTTCAGAATGTCACATTTTAAGCCTTAGAGCCGATTATAATTATACTTCCCGGTTGTCAGATGGGAAGGGGGGATTTTTGTGACGTGTTCAATCAGAGCTGTATGAGGGTAGCCTCCGACAGGGATGATTCATCATGTCTCTTTAACCTATAGGATGATCTCTTAGAATGAAAAGCACTGAACAGATAACGATGCAGGGCCTAAATAATGCATTTCTGGCGGCAAGCGTTAGTGAGACCACCAAACTTGTGTTGCCGAGATCAAGCGAATGTTGAACCTCTATTGTAGGTTGCAGATACTTGTTTTTGTAACAGTGTTTATTATTATGTTTGTATGTTCCTTCTTCTTTCAATCTGGCTCGATGGGATGTAACCACAGATCCACTGGAGTTAGATGAGTAGGTTTGGCTGGGCCGCCCAATAAGAATTTAGGCCACTGCAATATCCCGAGTGTAGTTGAGCCAAAACTACTCTAGTTTGTCGTGGCAGCTGACGCTCCTCAGCTGCGATAGATGGGGGATGTATTTCGAGGACTTTATTCACACTACCGGCTAGTGACTTGAGGACCTTGTTCCTACTTTTCAGTTTGTCGCTGATAGCTGTGGGGCTGTTTATGGTCGGAATTCTGCTACCGTCGACCACGACATTCAATTCTCTTCCAAACTGCGTTGTCCATGTGGTGAACAGAGTGGCTGTAGATTTTGTGGCGGAAATCTGCATATTCCTCGCGTGGAAAAAGTTGGTAAGATCTGTTAAATAGGAGTTCAGTCTCTCACAGATGTCATCAGGGAAGGTACCTGACGCCATGATCGTGCAATCATCCGCATACGTTACAATCCGATGCCGTCTGGAGGGGGCGGAATACAGGAGAGGTAGAGGTTAAACAGTTCCGGAGATATCACCTCACCTTGGGGAACTCCCTGTTTCACTCTACGGGGTTTGGACTTAGTGTTCCTGAATTTCACGTACCACTGGCGTCCACACATATAGTTGACTCTCCAACGTTTCAAGCTTGGCCGGAGGGTTTTCTGCAACAGCGTGGAGTGCCCGACTGTATCAAGGCTTTGGATAAGTCAACCGCCACCATCACTGTTCTATCACACGGCTGTCTCTGGTTGAGTCCTTAACAAATATATGTGGAGATGGCGTGCAACGCTGTTGTCGTGCTGTGCTGCTTACGGAATCCATGGTGATGATCAGCAATTTGATAGCTATTCCTGATACTGGGGAGGATTAAGGCTTCAAGGGTCTTGCTACGGGCGACACAAGCGAAATCGGCCTGTACGATTCACTTTTGCTGGTATCCTTGCCTGGCTTCCATCGCGGGACCACCCTGCCCATTTTCCAGACTTCGGGAACAATGCCGGTCTAGCAACAAGTTGAGAACTTCAGTGAGATACTCCACTCCCGGCTCATCCAGCTGCTTCAGCATTACCATGGAGATTCCATCAGGGCCCAACGCTTTGGAAGATTTAGCGTTCCTGATGGCATTCGCAACATCATTCATTTTAAACTGTGGTGGTTCATCCTCGGCAGGAAGAGATCTGATGCGACGTAATAATCTCCACTTCGCCCTGTCACTCTCGGGGTCCCGACAAACTGTCGATTGAAATAACTTGCGCACCTCTTCGGGTCAGTCAACGTAACATTGCCAAACGTGACTGAGGTCCTATCTTCCATCCTTCCAGGGGTCGAAAGTGACTTATCCTTTGCCCACAATTCACTTATACCGGCTGCAATGTTGCAACTCTTCAGATGATTTAACCACTTGTTCCGCTTATGTCAGCTCCCTGACTCTGGGGTCATTGGGGTTGACTCGACGAAGCTCATCACGCTCATTTGTTAATCCCGTCGCCTCTGCTGGGAAGTTTGGTCTTACTTCGGGTATTCGACCAGCAGGGACATGGCTAATGGAGACAATTATGAGGAGATGGTCTGATCCAAGGGAAATGACAGGTTGCCAGGTGACGTCATTTGTCAGACCAGGTGACACGATGGTTATGTAAATCTGCACAACCAGCGCTGTACCCCTCTGATCGTTTCCAAGGGCCGAATGCCACATCTCATGATGCGCATTAAAGACCGGACGAAAATGACCTTCCAAAAGCGGGCTAATGTCAGGGTCGTAATCTGGGATACAGCAATTTCCCGGTGGGATGTATGTTCAGCAACTATCACAACGTTGTAAGCTACAGTTGTTGTTGAGCTTGGTTTCTTGCACCGCCGCTACCTTGATGTTCTTCCGACTCATGAAATCTACTATTTCCTCGATCTTACCTCGGAGTCCATTGCAATTAAATTGCAAAAAGGATGCATTTTCTGGGATTGGGACAACAACGGCTGGTGTTAAAGGCAGCGTGTGCAGTTGCTGTCGAGGGGACTGCGGGAGAGTTTCATAATCAGACGACGAGGGAGTTTCCTAATCCGATGACGACTCACTGGGGACTGTACCCACGCAACATGCAGCAACATAGTCACTGTCGTAGTCTCTCACGTGGACAAGTCCAGAGCAACCACTTACATGCACCCACTCCTGGCATCTATTGCATTTCACCGAAGGATGGATATGGGTGAAGATGCGAATGTGACAAACTGAGCACAAATAAATTGGTCCTGGGTTTTCCTCCGTCCCGGCACGGACAAAAAGAATTCGGAGCAGCCATTCCGGGATATGCTGCTCCCAACACAGAAAAACGAAACAAATACGAACACATGTACACTGAGGTGGCAGCCGCTGCCGGAACGCTGATGTTTGTGGTTCCGGGTCAATCCGGTATAAAAGAACCTGCTGCCGTGGGATTGTGGCACCTATGACGACCTATTCAATTGTATTTCGAATTATTCCAGTTTTAATTCGAATTATTCCATTAGTAATTCGAGTTTATCCATTTGTAATTGAAGTTATTCCATTTGAAAATCGAATTATTCTATTTGTAATTCGATTTATATCATTTGTAATTCGAATTATTCTATTTGTAATTCGAATTATTCCATTTGTAATTCGAATTAGTTAGTTATTAATTCGAGTTATTTTATATTTAATTTTTTGTGACAAGTATTTCAGCCAAATAGAGACTGTCATGATGTCATAAGATACGCCATTGGGACTGGGCAATAAAAATTAGGTGCCATATCATTGAGACAATATGAATAGGCGTGATCTCATTGATATAAGAAAAGTCTCCCCTTTCCTTTCTGGGATGTTTGTGGAAACATACATATGTACAGTACATATGTACTGTTATTTGCGGTCCTGAACTCACTTTGGCTAAGTGGTGTATCTTCATGGGTAGAATATTCATGCGCTAAACATCACTGCATTTATTTACTCTCTGGTAACATTTTGTGACTTGATTCAGAGACGTTCTGTTCCTATTAACTATAGGACAGTTTTCCATAACCCTATTACATTACTGATTATATCTTCCATTGTTTTTTGGACTATTCTATACAATAATTATCCCGCAAGAGGTTCAGGTTTCTTGCCAGACCTCTAGGCTTTTGCTATACCCCTTGGCGCTCGCAATTTTTGACTCGTTTTGTCGATGTCATCCGAGCAAAATAAATATGTTGCCTATTCGTTCGACCCTATATAGGTTTCCAATCGATATTTATATAAAATTCTGGGCAAGGATTCCCTCAGCAGAAATTTCCGAAATCCTTAAATTAAAATTTTCAGACCTATACAAAATGTTCTATCCTACCCCGGGAAAAATGTATTGAAATAAAAAAAATGTAAAAATTAACTTACCTCTGAATCTGATCCAGTTAAATCAATAAGGGCTGGCTGCTTATTGGGTACAATGATAACCTAAAATATTAACATAAAATAATATTCAATTTGACTTTATTAAAAATAACTGACTAAACCTACATCATCCGCGAAATCCACAGATTCAAGTTTGACATCATTCATTTTGTTTGCTATATTTTAAAGCTAATCATTCAGCTCAATTAAAATATGTACCTGCATTAAAAAAGGAAACACAAATTATAAACAAAAGTTAAATTTCGTGAAAATAAAAATACAGTCGGGCCACCATTATCCGTGAAGGTCGGGACCGGAGGCATTACGGATAATAGATTTTCCCGGATAATGAAGTAACATTGTTTCTCATATATGTATCTATTTTTTATTAACAAATGTAGGGTTCTTACAAATATGTTGTACTAGTTTGCTCGTTCGTATTGAAAGTTGTTTACGGGCACCTCGAATCGGGCTGCAATTTCTACAGTAGATAGCCCTTGGTACCCAGAATACATAATTACAATTCTAACGTGGCCAATATGGTTATAGTTTTAAACTTTATGGAGATTACTTTGTGCACGTACATCTGTTTATAGCAGAATGTATTAAATACCTGGTCGAGGACGGCTATTTAGGAAACTTTCAATTTAAAAAGTTTTGATCGCGTAGGCCCCTTTTACTTCTGTCGATAGGAAAGTCTTATATCCCGGCTACTTAAGAACACATTTTGGCATAAATAGAATACTCTCCCACCTGGCGGAAAAATCTGGAAAAATTACCACAGGTAGATCTTGTTGTCCTGATCACAAATGTATAAATTTTTCCGGGGGAAGTCCATAATTTCCGAGATATGGGCCTCTTAAGTTCCGAAAATTCCCTTGTTAAAGTAAGAAAAAATTTTAAATTAAAAAACAATGTTGTTTTCGTGTCCTAAATTGGCTCATGTCCATAGGAGAAAGTCTTAAATCCCCGGCCGAAGGCAGGCTACTTAGGAAAAACTTACAATTTAAAAAAAAAAAAAAATCAAATTTTTTCCGTCAGCTGGTAGAGTATTCAATTTGTTCCCACATTTTTTTATTATGTTGACATATAATAATTTAATAAAGTATTATGAGAAATTCTTGTTGCCATTATTAATTATTTGCGGCATTGGAAAGTACTCTTCTCGGGAAGTTGGACTCCCCCCGGAAAGCTGTATATCGTTGTGTTCAGGGTCCCAGATTCGAGAGGTGTCCATAAACAACCTAATGGTGTTAAGAGTACGAAATTTTCGAAATGTCAAGGCCCACATCTTGTGAAGTATGGACTCCCTTCCGGAAATTATATATCGTGGCGATCAGGGTCCCAAGGGCTAGCAATGATAAAAATTTCAGACCGATTCGATTGGTGCCTCTAAACGACACTTGTTCCGAATTTCTTTGATTCCTGTCCACTTTTGCAAAACGTGAGATGAACTAGTCACTTTCCCTGCTTGTGCCCCATTATGATCAACACTTTATTCGGCCTGAGTGGAGAACATGTGATAACACGTCCTTATCCTTTCGAGGTCACACAAATGGAAGGCTACCGGTTAAATAAGCCTTTCCATAAGGTCTTAATATAGAATTACCTTTACAAAAAACAAATTACTCCATATCTATATATATAAAAATCTATATATATAAAAAAGGATGATGTTAGTTACTACGCTTATAACTCAAGAACGGCGCAACAGATTTTGACAATTCCCACCAATTCGGAATGGTCTCATGGCAGAAAAGGATAAAACCTAAAAAAATCGCGAAAGTTTGCGAAAAATTTGCAAAAATATTTTTTCAATAAAGTCAATTTTTCTATTTGGACAGTTTTTGGGGAAAATTGTATTTGCACCTACTGTGAGGGTCCATTGTACGCCTCTGTTTTGTCAATTTTTGAAAGTTGTATAGAATTTTTTATTCACTTTTTAGAAAATTAACAGCGAAAAATGGTTAAAAAGGCTTAGTTTAGAGTTTGTAAAGATTAGTGGTGGTTTCGGTCAGATACCGATCGAAAAGACTAAGATGATAATGCCAAAAGTGGTTTCCACAGTTTTGAGGAAAAGGGTACAAATCCACAAAATTGGTGGGTTAATTACAAACGGCCAAATACATACATACAAACATATATATGTACATTGGTACTGTTAATACACTGTATGTATGTCATTCGAAAAAAGGATGATATTCAAAATTGAAAAAAAAAACAAGAAATCGGAGGTACTGGAGTTTTGGTCGAATTATCTGACAAATATTCTTTATCGGCGACATAAGTAGGTAAATACTTATTAATCGTTAATTAGTTTATGATATTAATTTGACTATGTTATTTACGTCGAAATTAAATATAGGGTGACCAAGTAATCGACAATAGTCACGTGTTAGTCTGACAAGACTTCAAGCATCCGAAACACACAAAGAACGGCAACTAATAGAATAGCTCTGTCCATGTTACCAGAGCCATTGCATCTAATACCGAATTTGCAGTACAAGTAGAATTCGGGAGATCACATTAAATAGAGAAGTCAGATCGTCGGCCGGGCCGAACTTTTTATACCCTCCACCATAAAATATTCTGAACTAAAACGGAATAATTATATTCATTCCGGTCCACAATTTTAGACGAAGATATTTTGTGACCTCTGATACCTAAATAAGGTAAAAAACATAAAAAATGTATTCAATCGGTAGGGAACCTTATATGGGGCTATATCAAAGTGAACATCGGGAGGTACAGTTATATAGGGGGATATACCTAAACATGGACCTATGTTGACAGTTTTTGGTGGAGATATTTTGTGATTACTAGAAACCTCAACGGTCAAATTACAGGTAGTTCGATCAAAAATTTTAGCAAAAATACTCAAAATACCATAAGTCGGGAGGTACCGATATTTGGGGCTATACCAAAACATGGACCTTGACTGTTTTTAGTGGTTATACTTTGGGAACCACTGGGAACCCCAAACCTGAAAATATACAGATAGTTCGGTCAAGAAATGTAATTAAAATCCACAAAATACAGAAAATCGGGAGGTACCGTTATTATATAGGGGCTTTAACAAAACATGGACCTATGTTGACAGTTTCTGGTGGAGATTGATTACTGTCAAATTACAGGTAGTTCGGTTAAAAATTTTAGCTAATATCCTCAAAATACCGACAATCGGGAGGTACCGTTATATGGAGGCTATACTAAAACATGGACCTATGTTGACGGTTTTTGGTGGAGATGTTTTGCGACCACTGGGAACCCCAAACGTGAAATTACAGGTAGTTCGGTCAAAAAATGTAGTTAAAGTCCCCAAAATACCGAAAATCGGGAGGTATCGTTATATGGGGGCTATACCAAAAAGTGTTCCGATATAACCCATCTTCGAACTTGACCTGTCTATGGAAAAAAGACGCTAGGGTGCAAAAATATAGCGCTCTAGCTCAATTATTGCGAACGCTAGAGTGATTACAACAGACGGACAGACGGTCATGGCGAGATCGTCTTAGAATTTTATCCTGATCAAGAATATATGTGCAAATGATTAGTTCGATGTGTTACAAACCAACAAAACAAACTAAATATACCCTCCTACTATGGTGGAGGGTATAAAAACAGACGAAGGTGGTTACCTGATAACGATCGGATCAAAATGGGTAAATAGGTTAAAATGGGTTAATTGATTAAAACGAAAATTTAAATAAGCACTATATTCAGCATTAAATTTAAATTCATATTCAATTGCTTGAGTGAAATATCGTGTTCAGTGGTGGAAACAAGAATTGCAGAAAACCATCGATTATGAAACGAGTAGGGCGTTATGATATTATGTTGCTTCAACGCAAAACGTGTTATTTGCTTAAAAAATATATCTTAGTCCCGATTTAGAGTTACCTAATTTTTTCGCGGCTTTGTCAGTTTATAGAAGAGAGAGTCGATGAAAATAGAAACACTTTGCCTCTCAATACCTTCTCTCTTCGTCAAACTGACAATTGTCGGAAGTACAATAGTCTAATATGCATCTGCTTCAAAGATCGTCCTAAACAGTTCAAAACAAAGAAATATTTGTCGCTGAACAAGGTGATAGCAATAATAGTATTAGTTGGTAATAGTATTGGTTTGAGCCAAAGACATAAAGTTCTGTACCTAACTGCGAGACGAAGTTCGTCGGGTCCCCTAGTTAATACAGTCAGGGACAAAAGTTTACATACACCCCATAAATCTCGGGTTTTAGGACAAGTAATGACTTTTACGAAATTCCAAGTATGCAGTTTTATTTCTTCTCACTAATAAACAATATTTGAAACAACAAAAGTATAATCCATAATACAAATAACGGTAAATTTTACAAAAACCAAAAAATGGTGGGGACAAAAGTTTACATACACCCCAAGGAAATTGTGTATTACTGTAGAATTTA
Source organism: Musca autumnalis (assembly GCF_047663935.1). Classification (NCBI taxonomy): domain Eukaryota; kingdom Metazoa; phylum Arthropoda; class Insecta; order Diptera; family Muscidae; genus Musca; species Musca autumnalis. Next base: position 242,086,570 of record NW_027411866.1, on the reverse strand, counting down.
TGGAATTAGCAGCAAATTTTATACATTTTATTGTTTTAGGGAACGTCTCTGGGTGTTCAAGATATATTTTAGAGAAAAAAAATTATTTTTGGGGCTTAAATGCCGTTATTTAAGGTCAGAATTCTTGTATTCCTCATCAATGCTGACCCTTGCTTAATTCTTTGCGTTTTAAGGTATTGTACTTTATAAAAAGCATAAAATTAGTGTCAGATGGCAAATTTTGAGACTCTAGAAAGCTTTGAAGTTGTTCTTGCCCATAATATACCTTCCTGGACGTCGATAAGGCACGTTTTCCCTGAGAGTTCGCTGGAAGTTAATAGATTCCGCCGAATTCTTTGCGCAAATCGCATACCGAAGGCCTTGAATTGCCTTGTAATATAGTCTGATACAATCCTTGGACATCAGTTGAACCAGAAATGTGAAATATTCTGTTACAAACCTGCTCCCAAAGCTTCCATAGCATCAAAATATAAACACTACCAAAAAAGCATGAAATTTGTACCGTGAACAATGTCGTTTTTGTATTATGATAATTACCGTCACTATAGGGGCGAAAAGTTTCGGATAATTGTACATTTCAGAGTCAATTGATGTCTAAGGATTGTATCAGACCATATTACAAGGCACTTCAAAGCCTTCTGGATGTAATTTGCGCAAAGAATTCTTCAGAATCTATTAACATCAAGCTAAATCTGAGAAAAAACGTTCCAGGAAGGTATATTATGAACAGGAACAACTTCAAAGCTTTCTAGGACCTCAAGATTTGCCATCTGACACTAATTTTATACTTTTTATAAAGTACAATACCTTAAAACGCAAGGAATTAAGCAAGGGTCAGCTTTGATGAGGAATACAAGAATTCTGACCTTAAATAACGACATTTAACCCCCAAAAATTATTTTTGTTTCTCTAAAATATATCTTGGACACCCAGAGTCGTTCGCTGAAACAATAAAATGTAGAAATTTTGCCGCTAATTCCATAAATTCTACGGCAATACACAATTTCCTTGGGGTGTATGTAAACTTTTGTCCCCACCATTTTTTGGTTTTTGTAAAATTTACCGTTACCTTTATTATGGATTACACTTTTGTTGTTTCAAATATTGTTTATTAGTGAGAAGAAATAAAACTGCATACTTGGAATTTCGTAAAAATCATCACTTGTCCTAAAACCTCAGATTTATGGGGAGTATGTAAACTTTTGTCCCTGACTGTATATAAATGAAATATTTTAAGATCTCACCTTCAATGTTTTCGGGATTCAAGGTCAGTTCGAATGCAAAATAATTAGCAAAGCTTTGAAAACACCAGTACTTAGACAACACAATTCTCGATAGTTTTTACAACACGACGTATTGCACGACACAAACGATGCATTTTACAAACTTTTTCGAATATGCCACTAAATTTAAGTAATTATTGACTTTTTCGGTTGGAGTTTTATTTTTATAAAATTTACGTTAAAACTTCCAAATGAAACGTCAAAATGAAACGGTACTTCACTTTTGTTTATTTTCTTCTCTTTCTTTCGTTCCCACATCAGAGATGAATTGTCAGAACGCAAATAATACCCTGTTTGCACTTAACCCGATTCAATTCCATAGCGTAATGGGTACTTTACACGATATGTTTTCTACATATGGTGTGTCACTTTTTAAATACAAAATGTATAAGTGACAGCATATATGTAAAATAACATATCGTGTAAAGTACACATAAATCCTCATAACCTGCAAAAAGCTCTAGTTCAAACCCCGTTTAATTCAAGTTTTAAAGGCCTCGTCACATAAGAGGATTTCTGGCTTAATTCATTAAGTTGCATGTTCCTCCGACTTTAAGTCAAAAGTCAAAGCATACGAAAATCGTGTTTCAGCACACATTCAGCCGCAAAGAGTTGCCTCATCTCTACGCGCTGAATGTGTGCTGAAACAAAGGCTTTAAAGCCCTCGGCTCATACGGTCCCTTTAGTGACACGTTGGGACACGCGTTGTCCCGAAACAGTTAAATTATGTTCAACTTTAATGCGTCAGCCACATTGTTGTTTTTCAAAAAACTTGGCATCACTTACACTTTTTTCATGTGGTTGTTGTACCGCGACGTTCAACTCATCGTATGTGCCGAGCGCTTAAAAGATTGTTCCATCATTTTTCTCTTCCCCTAGAGTAGTTTCATTAGTCGAAGGTCACACTAGCGCTGTTTCAACATGGCGACATCGAGTTTATAGGCGAGAGGTATGAGGTAGTGAAACCGCAGTACATACATGGTTTTCTGTGTTTGCGATGTTGCCTCTTCCTTTATTCTTTAACTTTAATGCGTCAGCCATATTGTTGTGGTTGTTGTAGCGCGACGGTCAACGCACCGTATGTGCCGAGCGCTTTAAAGTTAAACATAATTTAACTGTTTTGGGACAACGCGTGTCCCAACGTGTCACTAAACGGACCGTATGTGCCGAGGGCTTTAGTGTGGCCCGGGACTATATGGCTCTCGCAATAAGGCCTCTGCACATACTATCCGTTGTGTGACGCGTAAAGGCCTGCGTACATAAGCTGCCTCGCCTGCTTACCTTGCTTGCTTCTGGTAAAAGAATAAAAAAGAAAAGGATAACCCAGTTCGAAATTTGTTCGGCCTTCTTTATTCTTTTATTTATATTATGTCAGAAATGAAGTAGGAAAGCAAGGCAACCAGGCGAGGCAGCTTATGTACGCAGGCCTTTACGCGTTGAAAACAACAACTACATGAAAAATTTTTAAGTGATACCAAGTTTGTTATTGAAGTTTTTATGTGGTTGTTGTAAAGGGCTCGGCACATACGGTCCGTTGACAAAGTGTTACCAAGTTTCAATTTGTCTTTACTCTTCTCCCAGAAATGACACAAAAATTTACTCAAACGTTGGATGTGTTTAGGGCTTTAAGCTGAAACACATCCAACGTGTGAGTAATGTAATTTCTGGTAGAAGAATCAAGAAAAATTGAAGCTTGGCAGCACTTTTTATTTTGTTCATGTACCATCAAACGTTAGCATCACTTAAGCTGAAAACACATCCAACGTTTGAGTAAAGTTTTGTGTCATTTCTGGTAGAAGAATAAAGAAAATTTTAAACTTGGCAGCACTTTGTCTTTTATTCATCTGCCAGAAATGACACAAAACTTTGCTCAAACGTTGGATGTTTTTAGGGCATGACACAATTTTAATTTTGTTGTTTTTGTCTTGTAACGCGACTCACAACGGACCGATTGTACAGAGGTCTTAAGGCCTGCGTACATAAGCTGCCTTGCCTGCTTACCTTGCTTACTTCTGATAAAACATGGTTTAATAAGAAAGGTTAGCCAAAGCTTCATGTCTATTTAATTTTTTTCATTCGAGTATGCCTAAAACTTCAAAACAATATAAACAAACTGTGTATGTGTGTGTGGTGTTTGAATAATATGCCAAACAATTTTAAAAACAATCGAATTCAATGATTTTTAAAATTGTTTTTAGACGATTTGTATGGAAGAAATTGTTGAGATTTGCATGGAGACAATCAGTTTATCATATGCACAACTCGATTATGTGGAGAAAACTTAACGCTTCATTCATTTTTCGCGTTTTTTATAAAATGCTCAAAGCATGCATTGTAAACAAACCCACTTGTTGCTTTTATTTTGAAGTTTTAGGAATTCAAGAAAAACAAGGGTTCTATAGATTTTTTTCATTTAAATCTACCTCTTTACTTATACCATGTGATAAAAGAATAAAAAAGAAAAGGGCAACCCAGTTCGAAATTTCCTCGGCCTTCTTTATTCTTTTATTTTTATTATGTCAAAAATGAAGCAGGAAATCAAGGCAATCAGGCAGAGCAGCTTATGTACGCAGGCCTTTAAGGGGCCAAATACATACGGTCCGTTGAGTGACCGCGTTACAACGTCTTTCTATGCAGTCCACACGGAATTAATGTTTGGTTTACATTCGGCGTCGTTTCGTGATTTCGAAGGCGTTTCGGGATTTCGCGCGGAATCAAGCAACATTTATCATGATTTCGCATGCAAAAATGAAATCATCTCATTTCGTGATTTCAGCGAAATCAACATCGAAATCACAGTACACAAGATATACAACCTTGCTTTTCCCTAAAAAAGTACCAAAAGTTGCAACACTTTTCACGTATCACAACAAACAAGGTAGATGTGCGAATTGCTGCAACAAAAAATTTTAGTATCAAAATTTGTAAACAATGTAAAAAAAAATATTAAATTACTTTGTTACAATGCTATTTTCATTGTGTTCCAATACTTTTTTAATGGTAAAGTTAGAAAATAGAGCGAATTGTCAAAAATTGTTTCCCCATACAAATTTCTTAAAAAATACGGGAACGGAAAAATGACGGAAAATGCAAAAACTCCATCAGAAATGTAAAAATCAACGTATCAGCTACAATACTAGATACTAATGAACATATGAACATGCTTGCTGCTAGTTTCTACTAGGTCAAAATTGAATGCAGAAAACAGGAGAAGAGGGTGTTATTCGGCGCTATTTTTGTTTAAAGAGAAGTGAAAGTCTTGCTAGATTTCGGAGTACGGGAACGCATTTTTTGCACTAAACGGAAAAACTACTGCAAGTATCTTTTATCTATCAAAATTTATTATTATCATGTCTCAACGATAAAATCATTTTTTAATTTTCATTTGTTAGTACTATACACAATTAATGCGATAATTTTCCAAATAAAGTTGTAAAGTTCTATATTGTCGTATATTTTTGATGATTAATTCAATTTACAACAACTTGTTTTAAAAATTCATGTTCGATCAGCTGCGAATATGCATCTACCTTGATGAAATCAACAAAAAATAAGTGTAAACACCGGGGTGTATTTCAGGATTTCGTGAAATCCAGTGGATTTTGGAGCGCAAGTGTAAACTTGGCATAAGCCATAAACACATCCAACGTTTCAGCAAAGTTGGACGTCATTTCTGATAGAAGAATAAAAGAGCAAGGGCAACATAGATTGAATTTTTCTTTATTCTCCTATCAGAGATGACGTCCAACTTTGCTGAAACGTTCGATACATATTAGAAGCACTTGCTTAAAGATGCATAGAAACAAACCAATTAAAAAAAAAACAATATGACTGACGCATTTAAGTTAAACATACGGTCTGTTCCTTTACTTTTGAATATGGTAAAATATGAATTGAACGCACCATATGTGCCAAGGCCTTAATGGCCCCGGCACATACAGTCCGTTGCGAACAAAATGGCGGTCTTTTAACAAAAATGGCGGTGAATAGCTTTCTCTTTAGAAACTTTTTACACGACAAATTTGAAAAATGTGCAACATGTTTGCCGGCTTCTGATTGGTTGATTCGCCGACATTGAAATTTGTTCCAGTTTTTTTGACTTTTCTGCCAATTTTCCCGTTCCCGTACTTTTTGGAAAAATTTGTATGTGGAGCAGCTCATTTTCGACAGTTTGCTCTTTTGACACTTTTATCATTAAAAAAGTACTGGAACGAAGCTATAGACCAAATGTGTTCTTCTTTGACACAGCGGTGCCGAAGTTTTTCGGCAATTTACACACATACGACCCGAATGCATAGAAAGAGCGTACGAAAAAGAGATAATGTTTTTATTTGTTTTGTAGCTTGCGTGCATAAATATATTTTTCGAACTGTCACATGCATGTGTAAACGGGGGTTAATGCCTTGTTCATAGTCATATACTATGTTTACATTTACAAAATCCACTCGATTTCAACTGTCAATTCTATTGCTCAAACGTCAAATGAAATCCAATCGTTTTCAGATGAGTTTTCATTTGACGTATACACAAAGGAATTGACAGATGAAATCGAGAGGATTTCGTAAATGTAAACATAGTATGAACAAGGCATAAACCCCCGTTTACACATGCATGTGACAGTTCGAAAAATACCAAATACACTCATACATATTCACTGCCACACCAACTACCTCACTGCCTACAAAATTTCCTTAGACTCTAGAGCGATTTCAGTGAAATAATTTAATGAAATTAGGCATTCATGGATCACTGCCGCAATTTCATAAAACTACTTTCGTATGGAACTCGATCTAAGAATGTCCAATTTGATTAAATTATTTCATTGAAATCGCTCTAGTGTGGACCGGGACTTATCAGTAACCTCCGAACATTCGAACTTGCCCTTTCTACCTTCAGTCCACAACAACATCAAAAACTGTTTCCTACCACACGCACACGAACACACAAACGGTAAAAAATAAATAAATTTTTCCTACTCGATGTTACTCTTCGAGTAAACTCGTACTCTATTTCGAGCATTTTCACACCCACTCTTTTTTCTTGCAAAACTTGTACTCTGCAAGTACTCGTGCTCGCAAACACTTTTCACTTGCGAGTAAAGTATACTCGATTTATTTTTTCTACTCGCGCGAGTACTCCCGCTCGAATTTCACTCGCGAGTAGAATTCGAGCGAGTATTTCGGAGCTCTGATTTACATATCCGAAATCCACTGAATTAATATTGCGTATATTTCACATAAGATTACGTTTATTATCGTGATAAAGTCAGTATCTCGGTTTGTTTTGCAGATGTTTTCAGGCATTTATAAATCAGTTATACGTCATTTATTTGAAAACTTAAATTATGCATGTTTTATAAAACCTATTATATGTAAATCGGTATTAAGAGTATAGTAGTATTTATATACTCCCACCACTGTTCTACCTTCCACCATGAGTACCATATTTTTAACTATAGATTGAGCTTAAATTTTAAAGTTTCACAAAAAGAAGGAACTGAATTCAGATATTCTAGCATAAATCCAGACAGCTGCTGTATCAACAACTGCAAAAAAGAAAAAAAAATTGCTTATGAAAAGAAATTTCCGCTCGAAATGATTGCATTTAAAGGTCGTAAACATTAACAAAAGGTTCCTGGAGTAGTGCGCAGCTAGCAATCCAGTCAGTTGGTAGACAATAAATGGGAGCAAATTTGCACTACACAATAAAAACAAACACGACTCACAAATGCTTGAAATGCAAAGAGCATTGTGTATGAATGTATGTACGGGGCAAATCTACTTACATTATGAAATAATAAAAACAATAATCCGGACTTTTTTCCTGTTTCAGCTTAATGCACACGTAAATATTTACGATGAAAAATAAACAGCATTGCCCTGTGGGAGTCATCGGAGCGTTTTCGTATTGTTCATTCTACCAATTTATTATGGACGGTTTTTGTTTTTTTTTTCAAATTGACCTTTTCCAAAAATGTTGGTAAAAGTTGCTCTCTCTAAAGCCACACGTTGAAACTTTCATAGGAAACTTTCACAGTTTTTGGGAGAGAGCGGATGTGAAGGTGCTCCTTCTTTGTGGCTCTGGAGTCTGTTCCAGAACCTGCAAGAATGCACAATTTAATTTTGAATTTTTGACAAATTTATAAAGGAAACATTTTTAAAAGTTCAAAAATATTAGATTCTTGCAGGTTCTTGAATATATCAAGTAACTTTACATTTACGAAATCCAGTTGATGTCAACTGTCAATTCCATTGCGTATACGTTCAGCACGACGTGCATTTTTTGCTGGGTAAATAACAGTATCCTTAATGTCATATGTCAAAGTGATCGCGATAAAGCAGTTTATTATCGTAACCAATGAACGCAAACAAACGAAACGATTCCCGTACCATTCACACAGTCACCAACTTTTCATATTTTCTTGTTTTCAACTGAAGAAGAACAAAACTGTACGATTGCTGAAATGTATGTACTTCGGTTATGAATGGTTTGCTGTGCGAAATTATCAATCACACATTCAGACACACACATTTGCTTGTTTAACAACCGTATAAGCCAACATCACATACTTGGAATTCACAGCGGTGGATGTTTCAATCAACCACCAAACATTTGCAGAGTATATTGTACGGTTTCGTTTTCAATGAAATTGGTCTGTTCCTTTACTTTTGAAAATGGTAAAACCGGCAAAAGTAGTAAAAGTTGTGAACTGCTCCCATATGAATTGTATGGTGTCTAAAGTAAAGGAACGCTTTTCGAGTAAAAAGCGGTAAAACTTGTGGCCTGTTCCCGTACTTTGTAAAAGTCGTTAGTCCCAATTTACATTAGGCGAGTTTACTTGCGGCAATTGTCAGTTTGTAGGTGAGAGAGGGTGCTGAGAGGCAAAGGGTTACCATATGCCTCACCTCTCTCTCCCACAAAATGACAATTGCCGCAAGTAAACTCGCCCAATGTAAATTGGGACTTAACGATTTTCATATAAATTTTGTGTACGGGAACGCAAAATGTGTAAAAGTGGTAAAAATTGTAAAAACTTTTTAGTTCTAGAACAGAGCTATTAATTCTTGCATGTAAGGGAACAGAGCTATTGTTGTCAAGTTGAGAACATTTCATTTTTCGTTTTTTTCGCACTCGCGAATTTAAACAAAACGAAACTAAACAGTGAGTTCGGTTCTGTTCTTATGGAAAATACGAAACGAAACGTTTGAGGTGATATTATGTGTGTTCGTTTACTCAAAATTTGTACAAATTGTTACTGGATGCTGTTCGTTTACTCTGCAGTACAATGCAAACGACCTTAGCCGGTTGCAAGAAATTACTGAACTTGTACAAATTGTTGAGTAAACGAACACACCTGTTATCTGGTCGATTATTTTTTAAATGAAACTACAAGTTGGCAACGCTTAACAAAAGTCTCACCGTTATGTACTGGAATCCTTACAACTTCAGGAGTTATTTTCCCCAAACAATTTAAAATGATTATATGGAGATGGTTGGTACTACCACCTGCAGTTTATACTGCATAGAGAACACTTATCTACAACTGGAGACTTCATTTTTTTGTCTGTTTGTTTGCCCATGAGATTTTCTGTTTGTGTTAAAGGTAGGTAGGAATAGCGTCCAAATGTGTGTGTGCATTTTATGACTTAATAAAATGCATTTAAGCCATTAACACTAAGAAAATGTGTTGCAAGGGATTGCTTTGAATACGAAAACACATATCCGTACGGATGAAATAATCATTGCTTTAAGTATTGCTGTGTTTATGGCACTCTATATCCCTAATGGAATTGCATGTTATGTACGGTGGGAGTAGCAGCAATCATAAAGCTTCTGTTAGCTACGTGAATACTAGACCAAACAGTTATGAACACCAAACTAATCGTTGAATATAAAAAAAACCAATGAAATGGATATTAATCTTTTTTCGATATCACTATCCCTAGGGGGGATGGGGTTTTGCTGCCCAACAAAACTATTTGGAATGGATTTTTAATAATTAGTTTTCTTTTAAAAATGTGGAAGCTCTAGATATGGAATGTTATAGTACGTTTATATATAACCAGATTTAACAAACCCACTGGGTTTCAAATGTCAATTCCATTGCTTATATTTCAAATAAATCCTCATAAAGAAGGTTAACCCTGCAAAAGGCTGTAATATAAACATGGTTTTATTGTGAATGTCTTTGGTATGATATAAAAATGAAGATTTTGGAATGTACGATTTCCTCAGATTTCTGAAAATTATTGCTCTGTTCCAGAACCTGCAAGAAGCTACTATTTTTTACTACGATAACATTTTTTCCTTTATGTTATCGAAAAAAATAGTAAAAATTAGTAGATTCTTGCTGTACTGGAACAGACCATATATCAGACCTTAAGGCTTGGGTAAATAAACAGCTTTGCCTGGTTGCCTTGCTTTCCTGCTTCATTTTTGACATAATAAAAATAAAATTATAAAGGCCTGGGTACATAAGATGCCTCGCCTGCTTTCCTTGCTTTCCTGTTTCATTTCTGACATAATAAAAATAAAAGGATAAAGAAGGCCGAGCCAATTTCGAACTGGGTTGCCCTTTTCTTTTATCAGAAGTAAGCAAGGCAAGCAGGCGAGGCAGCTTATGTACTCAGGCCTTAAGAGAGGCCGAGCAACTTTCGAACTGGGTTGCCCTTTTATTTTTTATTCTTTTATCATAAGGAAGCAAGGCAACCAGGCGAGGCAGCTTATGTACGCAGACCTTCATTTCAAGGCAATTCCAAAATTTACATGACACAAAAATATATTTTAACTACGAGTAGTTTCATCATTTGAGGATAGATGGCATTCAGAGTCGAGGCAACACCAGACAGTTTGTCTTCAAATACAACTTGATTTACTAACACATACATACATTTGTCTGTTGTCTCCCAGCTGTCCATCATTTTTTCACAGACAGCCGGGCTAACAAATTTTTGACATTTTCGTAAAAAAGAAGTGATATGATAATTGAAATGTGTTGAAAACAAAAGAACATGAACAAAAACAAAATATGTGAACGGAAAACAAGAAGAAATCCATGGTATAAGTAAAGAGGTAGATTTAAATGAAAAAAATCTATAGAACCCTTGTTTTTCTTGAATTCCTAAAACTTCAAAATAAAAGCAACAAGTGGGGTTGTTTACAATGTATTTTTTGAGCATTTTATAAAAAACGCTAAAAATGAATGAAGAGTTAAGTTTTCTCCACATAATCGAGTTGTGAATATGATAAAATGATTGTTTCAATGCAAATCTCACCAATTTCTTCCATACAAATGGTCTAAAAACAATTTTAAAAGTCATTGAATTCTATTGTTTTTAAAATTGTTTGGCATATTATTCAAACACCACACACACATACACACTTTGTTTATACCCAGTTGTTCAATAAATAGCAATTGTCTACTTTGACATAGGCATGTAACTAGTTACTCATTGATCCTAGTTACTTTACACCCAAAAATTGCACACAAAATAGCCTATAGCCCACTTTTGTCACTGGAAATGGCTTCCTTGCCTATCATGTCAATTCACTAGTTACAGGTAATGCGGCGTGTATTTCAGGAACTTTTGAATGATCTGAAGGAGAAAAACATTCCAAGGATCAAATAAACATCAGTCGCTGTATCAAGTAGTCATACACTAGTTCCAGAATCAAGGATCAAGATCTGTATGTATACAAGATTATATTGTCCTTTGTAAAATATTTGCACTCCATGTATTAAAATAAAGTGTGGCTAATGCATATATGCATTAACCCATTTATCTGACTTCAAGTTACTAGTGTTTTTGGCTATTATTTCTGACTACCGAATTGACTGGTTACTGGTAATGCACTGAGGAGACAATTGCCTTTCACATGACTATCGAATTGGGTTGTTACTGGTAATGCAGTGAGGGGACAATTGCCTTTCAAATGACTATCGAATTGGGTGGTTACTGGTAATGCAGTGAGGGGACAATAGACCCCTTCCTATGACATCCCCATGTTAAATTCGCCAGTCTATAACATTGCGAGTAGATTGGGTGGTAACTAGGGGTGTTTACCAGTAGCCAGCAAAATTGCTAGTTATTCCCTAGTTACCCGAACAACTGGGTATTGTTTTGAAGTTTTAGGCATACTCGAATAAAAAAATTTAAATTGACATAAAGCTTTGGCTAACCTTTCTTATTAAACCATGAAGAAATCGATAATTTTCATTCATAATTTTACAACTGTTTTTGCAGTTGTCTGGACGCCTACGTCACACAGGCAAGTTTTGGTATTTTGACAATCAATACATGAAGTCAACTGTTCTGTAATTTCTAAACGCAGGGTTAGTCACTACTTTTTAGCGTATTTTTTACTTGAATATCCTTGTGGAGGCCTCTGATGTTCAGAAATAAAATTAAGTAAAGATGACGTTGATTTTTTTTTAATTAAATTGATTACAGAACATTGTAAATTTTCTTGGTATTTATTGTTAACCTGTTGTTGGTTTATTTTTGTTTGATATTTCTCGGCTTATAGCACGGTTACACTACAGCTTTTTGCCGGGTTAACCTACTTCATGAGGATTTATTTGCTTAATCTGCTCAAATCTGACCAGATTTGCCATACAAAAATTAAATCCCTTCATGGCTGGGTTTATTTTAAATCCGGCACAAATCCACCAAAAATACAGTGTTGTATTCGGCATTTGTGCAAAAAAATCCAACTCTACTCAAAAAGTACCAAAAGTTGCAACTGTTTTTGCAACAGAGTTTGTCGTGTTTTACACGTTTACGATTGGTCGCATGAGATTTTATGGAGTTAATAAATCTAAAGTTATTTGGATATACTTGTTGTGTATTTATTTCAGCTAAAGTCCATATTTTGTTGCTTCAAAATTTGTTATTTGGATATCATAAAATTATTTTTTTTTTTTTTTCATTAGACACTTTTTTAACAAAAATACGATTGATACCATGATACAAAAATGTATCCCTTTGTATAAAATATACCAATATGAGCAAAGAGGGGACGATATCTCATACAAGAAATTAAGAAATTGTAAAAGTGTAACACACGACTTTATTAGTTATTTTGTATGTATACGTAAACAAACATCAGCTGACAGTTTATATCCTCGAAAAGCTAAGTGTAACCAGCAAAGATTAACCCACTGGATCTATTAAACCCTTCAATAGTGTAACCGGGGTATTACCAAGGTAGATGTGTCAGCCCATCTGATCGAATTTGAAACGTCAAAAGAAGTTGTTGTAAATTGAATTCGTCTCAAGAAACATACGGCAAATTACAAATTTATTGTTTAATGTTGAAAATTTTAGCACATTATGCTACTAATGCTAAGTAATGAGCAAATAAAGAATTATTTCATCGTTTAGACATCGTAAATTGTAGTCTTGGTTGATTGAAATCAACTTTGTATATCAAAGCAAATTTATTTTGTTCGCCTTGTTTAAAAATTTTGACATTTTAAATTATTTTTGTTGTAGCAATTCACCGATGCATCTACCTTGTTTCTTGTGTCAGCTTTCAACTTTTTGTATTTTCAAGCAACATGTTGCAAAAAACAGAGTTGTATACGAGGATTTATGCCGGATTTAAAACACATCCACTCAATACGAGGATTTATTTTTTTATGCTAATAGCTCATTTAGACTAGCCATAAATCCTCGAGTGGATCTAATAAATTCAGTACAAATCTCATTGTATTTTGATATACATTTTGGAGGATTTAAATGGCAGTCAGCTGATTTTTGTTCATAGCACAATTACCAAGGTAGATGCATCCGCCCATCTGACCGAATTTGAAACTTCAAAAGAATTTTTTTTAAATTGAATTCGTCTCAAAAAACATACGTCAAATTAAAAATTTGTTGTTTAATACTGAAAATGTTAGCACATTATGCTACTAATGCTAACTAAAGGGCAACTAAAGAATTATTTTATCGCAGTTTGCCCATCTAAAATAAATAAACGAATTATTTTATCGTTTAGACATTATAAATATTAGTCTTGGTTGATTAAAATCAACTTTGTGCATCAAAACAAATTTAATTTTTCCGTCTTGTTTGCAAATTTTTACATTTTAAATTATTTTTAGTGTAACAATTCACCGATGCATCTACCTTGTTTCTTGTTCCAGCTTGCAACTTTTTGTATTTTCTAGCAACATGTTGCAAAAAACTGAGTTGTATACGAGGATGCCAGATTTAAAACAAATCCACTCAATAGGTGGATTTATTTTTGTATGGGAAATCTGGTAGATTTTTGATGGATTTAGCAAATAAAACCTGATAATGTGCTAAATCCGGCTAAAGGAGTCATATCTAAATGGGCTATAAATCTGCTAGATTTTGACCGGATTTAGCGAATAAAACCGGCTAATGATGTCATATCTAAATGGCCTATAATACGGGATGACTTCCGTATCATCAGTTGCTTTATTGCTCATTTATACTAGCCATAAATCCTCGACTGGATTTAATAAATCCAGTACAAATCACGAAACGTCAACATTTGCTCGCAAATCTTGACGTTTGGTCTGGTAAATGGCCCGATTATTGTTATTGATGTAACACCTTATTATTCCACTATGGCCATATCTAAATGGGCTATTATGGTAGATTTCTAATTTCCACGTATGAAAATGAACACGTATTCTTCACCAAAGACATAAAGTAATAAAGACCTGACAAAATGCATGCAACAAAAAAATGTTTACGAAACTTTGTGTAGAAACATTACCCTTAACAGATTGCAGTTAATTCAAAATCGCAACCAAGGAGGAACATTTCATGTAATGGTATCAGAAACGAAATTTATGAATTCAAGGATCTATTCAAGAATAATTCTATGTCAATTGGATCGGTAAATTCGGTTAAATACGTAAAAATGTATAAAAGAAAAAAATGTTATATCACCATATCGTGATATAACATTATGTTAAATTCAAAAGCCATTCACTGAAGAATGATAGCAAAAAAAATGTCTTATCTTGTTGTATTTATGTCTTTGTCTTCACTATGTGGGTTACAACTCATTATATTTTAGAGTAAAAATTCAACAACAATAATTATGGACAATCGCAAAGAGAAACTAGTTTTTGAAAGTCGTAATGTTGGCAGAGTAGAACTGAATTTTTTCTGTATGTACTACATAGAAAATTAAATAATAAATATACAGCGAGTCACAGTGAAAATTATCCACTTCAGCTTCTTTCATTAAAGTGGAGTACACACGATCAGTTTTGACTGCGGATTTTTCGAAAATATCCATAAGTGTCAAACTGTCCAGCAACCACAAAATATTTTGTGGTTCCCTAAAGGCCTACGTACATAAGCTGCCTCGCCTGGTTGCCTTGCTTGCTTCTGATAAAAGAATAAAAAAGAAAAGGGCAACCCAGTTCGAAATTGGCTCGTCCTCCTTTATTCTTTTATTTTTATTATGTCAAAAATGAAGCAGGAAAGCAAGGCAACCACGCGAGGCAGCTTATGTACGCAGGCCTTAATGACTGACAAAAATGAACGGACACACTGGCAAGCAACCGATTATTTGAGCAAAACTGACAGTCAAAACTGATCGTGTGTATCCCACTTAAAACTGCGATTACTAACAGTAAATTAATTTTGATTTTGTTTTATATATTTTTACATTAGTGTCTTAACTCATGGTAGAATATTAAATTTTATAATAATAAATATTATAGGCCAATAATAATATTTATTATTATAAAATTCCCGTACTTTATAAAGTGGTAAAAGTTGTATAAGTCGTAAAAGATTTAGATATACATTTTGGGTACGGGAACGCAAAATTTGTAAAAGTGGTAAAAATTTTAAAAACTTTTTAGTTCTGGAACAGAGCTATTATAAAGTTCTTTGAGTGTTGTCAAGTTCATTTGTATGGATGCTGATACCAATACAAATGAAGTATGTGCGGTCACACGTATACGACATCGAGAGCGTAAATTTCGATCTCTCCACAAACATCGTGTGGGTTAATGCATTGCTAAAATTAAAAATCACTGAAAAAAGCGACGGCACAACCTTCTTCATCAGTGTTCACCAGCAACAACAAATTCAACCGCTGCGTTTGTGTTGGGCACACATACGAGATTATCTATCCCTCTTTAGATAAACATCGTGTGCGTTAATTCATTGCTAAAACAAAGGTGGGTGGGAGCAACGTTCAAACTCACCACAATTGAGATTGTGTGTGTTCACACAGATACGGCTCGCGAGCCCAGTGGTGATTAACACTGCTTTAATTCATTGCTATAACAAAGAAGATGATCGGTGGTGAGAGTAACGTTCAAACTCACCACAATTGAGATTGTGTATGTTCACACAGACACGGCTCGGGAGCCCAGTGGTGATTAACACTGTTCTTCATTGACTTCTGAGTGAAGACTAAATGGTGGTTTTTTGTTGTTACTCTCATCAAGGGCACGTGTGTCCCTTTTTGTTGCCGGATGCTGATCTAAACCAGTGTTAATCACCACTGGGCTCGCGAGCCGTGTCTGTGTGAACACACACAATCTCAATTGTGGTGAGTTTGAACGTTACTCTCACCACAGATCATCTTCTTTGTTTTAGCAATGAATTAACGCACACGATTTTTATCTAGAGAGGGATAGATAATCTCGTGTGTGTGCCCAACACAAACGCAGCGGTTGAATTTGTTGTTGCTGGTGAACACTGATCTAAACTGTGTTGGTTTTTGAATTTTTTTGTTTTTTGCCAACAAACATCGTGGTACTTTTTTCCGTGCAATATTGAAAAGAAATTCAAAAAAGGCTTATTAAATGAAAAATATTTTTACATACATAAGGTCATTACCTAATTAATTGCAACACGCAACGTGAAAAAATAAATGTCAGTGTGTGGAAAAAGAGCCTCATGGCCCCGGCACATACGGTCCGTTGAAAGACGCGTTGGAAACAACAACCACATGAAAAATGTGTAAGTGATGCCAAGTGTGTTCTTAAAGTTTTCATGTGGTTCTTGTGCCGGGGCCATGAGGCTCTTTTTCCACAAACCGACATTTTTTAAAATTAAACGAGACTAACAAAGAATGACCATTATTGGCCCGCTTGCAACGAAAATTCAAATTGTCGCAATTGAAGTAGTCCAGAACTAGTTCTAATCCGTACTAGTACAAAACTGACCCCTAAGTAATGCGAAAGGAACCAATTGACAACTTTTTATCCCCGAGTAAACGACGAGGCGCCAGTTGCGACTATTTACTCTTAAATAAAATCTACCACTTTTTTAATGGTAGTGGTATATGACGGTAAACTTGGAACTAGTACATTACCATCTACAGGTAATGCATAGAGGGTCAATTGGTTAGGAGGTAACCATCCCCATGTTAAAGTTTAAAGTTGATTGCACTGTGAGGGTTCTTAAGTGGAACTAGTTACTGCAACCCAGAGAATCGACGAGTTTCCGATGCCGAACTAGTCCATCTTGCAAGCCGGGGAATAAAAAATAGGAAACAGTGCATGAAATACAAGAAAACATAAAGGGTAGGAAGAAGAACATGCTGATAAATCTTACCATAATAGATGTTTAAAACTGGAGGATGTGAAAAAAGCATATACGTATGTAGTATATATGTATAAGGAAGGAACAAATAGAAGCTATAAAATAACAACCTGTGCTACAAAATCGAAAACCAGGAAAAAGTGATAGTTTACAAATATACAGGATGTAATAGAAATTCGTCTTATTAATAAGTACCAAGTATTACTAATGATTCTGTTCCCTAATTAGTTCCAAACACACAGATTTAGAAATCCTACACAATTCAGGAGGAGGCAATTTTGAGTGCTGAAAGTAATTTTTGGCTTCTTGGTAAATGAGTTAATACCGTGCGCAATCAAAATCGAAAACCACCAAAAAGTGATATTTTACAAAAATACGGGATGGAAAATTATGGAAAAATCTATCGAAATATTGGCGAAACTGTAGGTAGAACATATTAGTATATACATAGAGTGATAATTAACTATAAACAAACCGGAATTTTTACGTCAAAACCCAGATCTGGGCATTATATAGGAACCAAAACCTTACAATCTCAGCAGTATGATTCGAAACGATATATTGTTGCAACCAAGTTCTTCTGCATTTTGGTTCAAATTGCGCTTCATGATGTTTAGGTAACCATACTTGTTCATTTTCGATTCAATAAATACAAGTCGGCCCACTCCAGAAGCTGCTACACACCCCCAAACCAAAATGGCACCCTCGACATTTTTTACAGTGTAAAACAAGATTTTGTTTTTCAAGCGCTGTTCCAGCTTTCTCCAAACAGCTTGAAGTCCTTTCATTGCAAACATATAGAACATGCTTCCGTCCGAAAATATGGCTTGATTCCGGAATACTGGAGGCTTGTTTATGTATTTATTAGCAAATTCAATATGCTTCTGCCTGTTCACTAGTGATATGTACGGCTTTCGCCTTGCGACTATACCGTGAAATCCAGCTTTATGCAGTAATTTTCTGGCGGTTTGTGCACAAATACTTTTTTTGGATGCCATTCTTACATTTTCAACAATTTTCGAAGTAATTATCGGAATGTTTGTTTTAACTATATTAGTTATGTTACGCTCCTCCCGTTCTGATAATATTTTTGACCGTCCAAAACTGAGTTTTGACCGTCCAGATCTGGGCTTTGACTTCAAAATTCCGATTTGTTTATAGTTAATTATCACTCTCTGTATGGACTAATATTTTCTACCTACAGTTTCACTAATATTTCGATCGATTTTTCCATAATGTACCTAGAATTTTCATTTTATCAATGCTAATTTCTTCGTCCTTGTTTTCCATTCTTGAATTAATTTACTTTCTTAAGTTAAGTGTGCAAACGACTTCACAGAATGGCCAGTTGTAACAATATTGATTAAAAATGGGAGAAAACTGCAAAAAAAATCAAAAACACTAACGGTATTGTTGCAACATACAAAGTGAATGCAGACTTTTTGGGACTCTAATTTAGCAGTTGTGACATTTTTTACCGTTATCTTCGTAATAATAATATATTTTCTGGAATTTTTCTTTTTATTCTGGTAGTAAATAGTGCAAATAATATATTTATGAAAGAAAGACTGATCTCATTTACCTATTTATTAAAGTTTTAGCATCGTTTTTGAAAAATAGTAAGGTGAACGCAGACTTTCTGGGCTATGTGTATATAATTACAGAAGATGTTGCATATCCTCTGGAGCCATGACTGATGACACCTCACAGATGTCCAGAAAAAGGATCTGTAAGGCCATGTTTATATTATAGCCTTTTGCAGGGATAACCTTTTTTATGAGGATTTATTTGAAATATATGCAATAGAATTGACATTTGAAAACCAGTGGGTTTGTTAAATCCGGTTATATATAAACGTACTATGAATATGAAATTTAATGAAATATATTCTAAGTCCCAATTTACATTAGGCGAGTTTACTTGCGGCAATTGTCAGTTTGATGGAGAGAGATGTGAGGTATATGGTAACCCTTTGCCTCTCAACACCCTCTCTCACCCACAAACTGACAATTGCCGCAAGTAAACTCGCCTAATGTAAATTGGGACTAAGTGCAGAAAGGTTATCAAAGTTAGTAATAGTGTTTAAAAAAATCGTTTTAAGGGTATTACACCACAAGGAAGGTTTTAATTTCTTTGGAGGAGGCTCATGAGCAACTTCAGCCTGGTCGACCTCATCAATATTCTCCGTCAACTCTGGACGTTCATTTTCTCCAGCTTTTTGGGAGGAGGATTTTTCCAATCCGAACGTGTTGGCCACACCTTGAAGTGACTCGTTCATTAATTATAAATCTCCTCTTCGATATCCTCTTGACAACAGGATTTCCAGTTGTTTTTAACCTGAAAAGCGTGCAAAACATTTTATTAATTTAAGAAATAGTCATACCCCCATTATTACAAGTCTTCTTTTGTTATATTCTGGATTTACCGAACAGATTTAGAGCGTTCCGCTTAAGTTAAAGTTAAAAGTGATGATTGAATTTCAAGGAGGAGCTTCTTGACATTAACTTTCAATATAAAAAGTATATTTTTAATGCCTCCAAATTGGTTTATTTTGCGTTTTCAAATACATCAGATAGTTAAAGAACACATATAATAATATATTTTTCGTATAACTATTTTTCATACTTACAATTGACGATTTTTTTAATTTTCAAACATCGTTCGGAATAATGTCGTATTATATTGGCCAACAACAGTTTAAAAGCCCGGCCTATGTATTAAGCAACGATACTTGTGCAAGCAAAACTCATTTAACATCTAGGGGCGAATATGTGTGGCTCTTGGATTTTGTAGGCATAACTTTCCGCTCTACAAAACTTTGTTATAAGCAAATTTTCAGCCCTGAAAATGTTAGTGTATTTTATATTAGTTCGGCCTTTCCAAGCGTGGTTTGCCAAATATTCTGCTGGGTTAACTTTAATGCATTTAGCTATTTGTTGATAATTCACTCAACTGGCTGCAGCCTGACTAAGAGGTAGTTTACATTATCTATCAATGGCATACGACACGAAAAAAAAAAAACATTCCATATCTACCCACGGAGGCAATGTGGAGGCGTAGTTTTTTACATTTTGGGTGGTGTGGACCCACAGAATAAATGGCGTTAGGAAAATCTCCAATATTGCACATATTAGCGAATATATAACGACGGAAAATTTCATGTCATATGACATTTACATATAGTGTAAACTACCCCTAAGAGGTAGTCTATTCAAATGCATTACATGCAATGCCTTTACACAGTATTCCTCAAAATACATTTTTTTATCATCATAACTGGCGGTGGCGTTTTGTCGAAGTGTGGATGCTAGACGTTGTTTTTTTTTTTTTTGCTGAGCAGTTAAAGCTTTCATAGGTTTTTAAGTTTGTTGAGCTATTATTTCCACTCGGCTAAGGCCATGTTTATATTATAGCCTTTTGCAGGGTTAACCTTCTTAGTGAGGATTAATTTGACGTATACGCAAAGGAGTTGACATTTGAAACCCAGTGGGTTTGTTAAATCCGGTTATATATAAACGTACTATAAGAAACAGGAATAAACGGAGTTTGCAGCTTCATAGGGAAATGGAAGAGGTTGATATTGCTCTTTGTATTAAAAAGCAGTTTAGAGTTTTTCCATGCAGTTCATGAACTAACAATTCAATGTAAAGATGTTTATAATTTTACGTTTTCTTTTTTTTTTTTTGCTAAAAATAAATCTGAATATTTCTAGACTCTTTATGTGGAAATAATTACGGTATTGATAAATTAGTAGTGACATTACGTATACGTAATATATTCAATTAACACGAAATAGTTTTGGGAGCGTATAAGTAGTGATGTTAAGTAAACGTTATGGTAGTCAATCTAACAAATGGGTTTTAGTAAATGCGCCATTTATGTTGTTTCATAAAATTTAAATGTCATTGTATTCCTGTCAAATAAATACCCGTTTGAAAAAAGGTTATCTGTTTGTTCTCCAGGAACATTTGTGCGAGTTTCAGTTGGTAAGTGTTCATTAAATATTTGTTGGTACATTGAATCAAATGTATTTATTTATTGACAGATCCGGAGTATAGAAATCCTGTCGCATCGAAAGTTGTTGGAATGAAGGAGTTTGATGAGATCGTGTTCTCTACAAATTATTCGGAAAGTGAAGAATCGGTGAATTGATGCTTCACTTTCTGATACCAAAAAAGAGTGGGTCTATTAAACTTTTGCTAGCCAAATTGAAGAAACTTAGTCTATTTATTTTTGGTTTAGTCTCATTTAAATAATGGGTAAATGGACATCCATTCAAGACCACCCAGTTAAAAGGAAAATATTTCAGCTTGGAGCGCCAATATGCCGGTTACACTTAACCGGATTAACCCAGTGGGTTTGGATTTCAAATGTCAGTTCCATTGCGCAAACATCAAATAAATCCTAGCGAAGTGGGTTCATGTTGTGATAGTACCGTTAGTTTTTTAATCTTTTGCAGTTTTTTTTCATTTTTTAATCAATATTGTCAAATTGATGGTTCTGTGAGCTCGTTTGCACCTTTAACTTAAAAGAGAGAATAATTTCAAGAATGGAAAACAAGGGCAAAGAAATTGATGAAAGAAAAATTATAGGTAAGTTATAGAAAAGGCTACAGAAGCTTTGTTCCAAAACTAAAAACTTTTTACAATTTTGCAACTTTTATACATTTTACTAGAAACCCCGTTCCTGTGCACAAAAAAGTTGTAAAATGTTCACTTCTTATTAAACAAAAATGGCGCTGAATTACGCTCTCTTTAAAAACTTTTTACTCGACGAATTTAAGCGTGTAAAAAATATTGACATGGTTGTCGGCGTCTGATTGGCTGGTACGCCGACTTTGACATTTGTTCCAGTTTTTTGACGTATTTTCCATTTTTCCGTTCCCGAACTATTTCAAAAACTTTTGTGTGAGAACAATTTTTTTACAGTTCTCTCTTTTACGAGTTTTACTACTAAAAAGTACGGGAATGAAGTAATGTAATATCAAAATTTTGTAAACAAGGTGAAACAAATTGAATTAGTTTGTAACTCTTGTGCCAGACACTGAAAATAACACATGACAATTTTTTAGCTTTTAGGAGAGGGCGGAGGTGGAAGAGCTCCCTTCCTCCCTATGAGCTCAAACCATTTTCATGAAAATGTTCATAGTCTGGCACAAGAGCATGGCATAATAAGAAGGTAATCTCATTTTAAAAAGCCGTCCTTGAGCTGCCAAATACAACCATGCATTCGAAACAATATGAAAGTTGTTGTTGTTTTATGTCAAAGACAACTGCTCTGTTCCAGAACCTGCAAGAAGCTACTACTTTTTACTACGATAACATTTTTTCCTTTATGTTATCGGAAAAAATAGTAAAAATTAGTAGATTCTTGCAGTACGGGAACAGACCAAACAATAACAAAATATTGTTTGTTTACGTTTTATTTATATTTTATTGGAACAAATATTTTAATATTTCGAGAGAATGTGCGTAATGTTTACTTTTCTGCGGCTGGAGAATAAAATATGTTCGTAATTTTGGGACAACATTTCAAAATACATATGTAGTAAGCAGTGCAGAAGCAGACCGAAATTTTATTTTCCTGTATCTTGGAAGAACTACCAGCAATAATATTCTCACTGATGTCAACGAATCCACCAAATGATTGTCCCGAGAGCAAAAGCATTTCGGCCAGCGGCTGTCAACCTTTGCAACAACAACAATCAATTGATGAGCGGCAACATAATTCTGATAGAAAACAAACTGGTAAGTAATAGGACTGAAGCGATGATGAATGCATTTGTATTCATATATTGAATGCGTGTTCCTTGTTACAGGTCACCAGACCTGTGCCGAATCATTGGGCACTGGTCGTGCTGTTGTGCGAATTCCCCGTGTCCGCGGGGTCGCTCTAGTCAGAATGCTTTTGGTAACAACTTCGTGGTGGTCATGATAAGGTCAATGCGAACAAACGAAGCTACGCTTTAGTCTATGCCATCCCTGTTTCTAGCGTCCCCACCCATGTCCAAGATCACATCATTAATGGCGCCTTCAATTCACCATTAGACCACATTCTATAACGGTGCAAGATATACGCAAGTGCGGTCAATCGCAACAATCTAAACCTATTGTGCCGGAATTGTTTTTGGAGCACACATCCAATATGTGTACATCGATTGTGGCCAAGAATGCAGCTGCTTTGGATATATATAGGTTTATGAGGAACTATATTAAAGGTTTCTTCACATTTAATACGAAATAAGAAAAGACAAACTGTTTCCATTTTTATATTTGTTATATTTATTAAATAAAACCTCTAAAATTTCGTGGTACTAAAAATCAGGTTCACATTGCTGAAGAAGAGGATAAAATTAAAAATTACGTTATTGGGGCAAGGACATCCACAGATTTTTCTCCTGTCGTTTTTATCCTTATTAAAATTCAATTCAAATTCCGAAACGTCATAAAACGGTTGTTTTTTTAGTTATAGCTAGTGCATTTTAAAAGTATTTTAAAATGCACACCGTTGCAAAATCTACTCTGCGTTTCAAATGCACAACAGCTACAACTACTACACTATACAATTTGTACGTAATCATAATTCTTACAACACTCGAAATAATGATCAGCTAAAGGTAGTACTCTGTCGAACCGAAACAACAAAACAACGTATCCAACATTTTGGTAGCAAAATGTTTAATGATTTACCAAATGATATTAAAAATATTACAGCATATGGTAATTTTAAATCAAAACTTAAAATGTATCTTCTTCGAAATATTGAAGAGCTTCTGGCATAATCTAAAAAGTGATATTTGAATATAAAGGAAATATTGTAAAACTGTTATAAAACTCTATTATTATTAAAATTTTAATTTTTTTTATATATTTAATTTATTCATATTGTATGAAAATGTACCTTGCCAACTTGCCTCTATAATGCCTAATGGCGCTGAGGCCTTTGAATATTGAAAGAATAAATAAAAAATGAGTAAAAAAAAAAAAAAAAAACAGCGACGTTATGAAATAGGATACCTAAGAAATTTACAAAGCAACTGATGTTTCGAAAGTCAACCATAGCCTTCCGCTTTTATATACCATCAGTCTTTATGGGCAAAATGTGCTCATCGTTTTAGACCCCAGGTATGTTTAGACGAAATCCGCTTCAGACAAGTTAGAGTCTATACGTAGTATAAGTTAGAAGATGGACCATATTGGTCCACACCTTCCGGTACCTAACCCAAAAGTTGAAAAATGTCGCTAAAATGGTGAATGAAAAAAGCAAACAATTTGATCCAAACTATGGATAATATTTTGTCCAAATTGACTTTAACTTCTAAAATGGTCCATATCGGGCTTCTCCTTATTGTACCTCCCCCACAAAAGTTCAACTTTTTTGTTGAAGTTCAGTTTAGGTAGGGTCTGTTCGAAGATCCTTTGGATATTTATACCGATGCTACTCATTGTGGAGCGATATTATGTTTTTCGTGTGTAGGTCCACGCTTTCTGACGTAGTGGTCCAAAAGCTCTAATTTATACGTTTACCAACTAAAAGTACTGGGCGCGACATCTATCGAAAAGAAAGTAGGAAGTGTTGTTTTCCACGGGAAAAAATAGTATAATGTTGTAGTCATGATTACAGTGACTACGCGCAATTTTGTGTGGAGGTACTCAAAGGACTGAAACGATATAGTCCATACCTGATCTAGTCCCGATATAAATGCTATTTTTGGACTATGTCAGTTGATCCGTTCGAGAGCACTATTTTAGCGAAAATACATATCTAATATTTTGTTATGGTGGTACCGGAAGATATGGTTCATTTTACAACCTAAACGAAGATAAAAAAATTACGATTCCCAAATTTTGAAGCAAATCGGTTGATCCGTTCAAGAGTTATCGTGCGCACCAGCCAGCCAGACAGACGGACATGGATAAATCAACTCCGAATCGTCTGAAAAGGATTTCGTCCAAAAAACGCATGGGATCTAAAACCATTATTTCGATGAGCACAAGTTTGACCTCAGCCTGCCTATTGGCTGAGGATATACACATTTAGTTTTTATGTGAAGCTGGAGACCAGACGTTTTAACCTCTGTAAAATTATTAAAAATACACAACTTTATCAATCAAAATATCTAATGGCTATATTACACCATATGTTTTTCACATATATGACATCAGCTGGTCTGTATATTAGTATACCCAAAGTGACAACAAACAAACTGGGTGCACCTGCGGTGCAATGGTATGCGCAACCGCCGTGCCGTGGGTTCGATTCCCCTGCCAGGCAAAAACAAAACCCTTTTCAACGGTGCCAAATACCCCTCAGTATAGTTGAGCTAACATGAATCGGGGTGCACTCATTGATATGTGAGAAGTCTCCCTTGTCCCTTATGGGATATTTCTGGAACAATTATATAAAGTGACAACATACATGTGAAAAAGCATATATAAAAATTTCTTATTTATACATTTGTTAGTATTATAGTACCGTTACATTAGATTTTTTTTTGCCGGGTTAACCCACTCCATGATGATTTATTTGAAGTTTGCGCTATGGAATTGGCATTTGCAACCCAAATCCGGTTAAGTGTAACCGGGGTATAATAATAATTGTTCCACAAACATCACATAAGGGACAAGGGAGACTTCTCTCATATCAATCAGTGCACCACGATTAATATGAGCTTAATGATATGGAACCTACAGTTTATCGCCGAGTCCGAACGGCGTGTCTAAGACATCACTTTTGTAGAGAAGTTTTACGGCTGAATACTCAGGAAATGTCGCCAACATTACTAAGGGGTATTTTGCCACTGTTGAAAAGTATTTTGTTTGTTGCCTAGCCGGGGAATCGAACCCACGACCTTATGTGTTCAAGGCGGGTGTGCATACCATAAAAATTTTCGTTTTGACTTCTGAAAAAGACGCCATCATAGTCCGTGTGTGAAACACAATCAGCTTTGGTTTAATTTAACATAAAACAATTATCCTGAATATTGGTTTACAATTTAATAAGTTGCTAGCAAAAAAAGAAATAGCCCAAGAATCGTTGGGAAAGATAAATTTGTGTCGCGCTGCGGCGAACAGCCTTAAGGCCTGCGTACATAAGCTGCCTTGCCTGCTTACCTTGCTTACTTCTGATACAAGAATAAAAAAGACAAGGGCAACCCAGTTCGAAATTTCCTCGGCCTTCTTTATTCTTTTATTTTTATTATGTCAAAAATGAAGCAGGAAAGCAAGGCAATCAGGCAGAGCAGCTTATGTACGCAGGCCTTTAGAACACGAGTGTGTATGGAGAAATACTTTTTTAATAGAGGATCTTAACCTCAATCGAATAATTAGCAGAAAATTGAATTGGCAATTTAAAAAAGCAAACTTAATCGTTCTTGAGGTGTCAAAAAAGAAAAAAAGTTTTATTCAAGAGTTGTCAACACCTAACCTCAAAATCGTGCAAAAGCCATATGTAAATGAAAGCGGTCGTAGTGTTAAAACGAGCGAGAAGCAAGACAATCGTTATTAATCAAAGTGATTCTTAAGAAAGAATTATCGAAATCAAGCTATTTATTAGCAAATAATATTAAAATACATCAAAACCATCAAAAATCATTAAAAATCATATAACGTGCATTATTGCATCATCATCAAATTCATCATCATCCATACTAACAAAAGTTTGTGGAAAAATTCCAGAAATCTAGCGGTATCTTAGTACCGTTAGTCTGGATCATTTTTATACTGGTATTAGTGTAGTATCTGGCGTACGTGCAAAAAGACGCAAAAGAAAGAGAAGACAATAGTCTATTCATGATCCTGGTGAAATGGAGGGAGGGACAAAAATCCACCACCTCCACCTTGGCCGTTGAGAGAGAGAGAGAGAGAGAGAGCGGCGAGGGACAATAAGGAATCTAGAGAGACGGCAAGAAGATATAGAAGCAATAGTAGAGTTACACAAGATGACAAGAAGCAGAGGCTAAATGATACGGCAGAAAAACAAAACAGAATGCAAGGGGAAATCAGTGCTAAGAAAGCTACAATTGAAGATGTCAGTCAAAACACAGCCAACATGGAGATTGCTGACTTGCAAGGAAACGCCAACCTAAGGGAAGACGCATGGTAGAACAAATACAAGGTAAAGTTAATACTACAGCAAATACAACTCGAACAACAACCACAAAGGAATTTGTTTTTGTTTGTAAACCTTAGTGTCAACGTAAATGTAAACAAAACAAGGAAATGTCTATAAATTATTGGAATTTAAAAAACTAATAATTTTTCACATTTGATTGAATATTTTGGAAAACGTGAATGAAAACTCGTTAGATTTTCAATTTGAATGTTTCCATATCATTCCACTAAATGCATAATTTCTCGCAGAAAGTAGAATACTTGCAAAAATGTTTCGGGTCGCTGGTAATTCATTGAAAAAAGAGAAGATGTTTCAATCATTTGCTTTTGAAAACAAAAAAGCACATGTTTATTAGGGATTTATTCTTTTCAAGTTTAACAAAATACCACACATATTAACAAATATTGTACCGCCTCTATAAGCGGTGTTTTAGTGTGCGGCATGTCGTTCGGACCTGGAGGAGGTTACTTGTCAATGATATGAAGCCGTCTTTATGGGAAATAGTTTTTTTTTCTGATGAATAAATTTGTTCTTCAAAAATATATATCCCTAATATACATCGAACATAGAAATAAATACATAAAATGTCGAATGGAATTTGACACTAACACTACAACCCAGTTCAGTCAGCTGGGTATTGCTGCTACCTTTTCTTGTTCTACCATGGGGAAGACGCCACCTATAATAATAGCCCAGGACAAAACATAAGCAATGAAGAGGCTTCCTCAGGTAAGAAGAACCTTTTTTGATTTTACGAAGAAGACCATCAAGGACCATTTATAGTGCATGTGGATAAAATCCAAAGAGAAGGTGCTGACCGCACAATTATTAACGTAGTTAACTTATCGAGATTGGTCGATAAACTTAAGTGTCAGGGTCTTATTTAAGATTGGCAATTTAGCTAATATTTTTGCTAGCAATACATATTTGTAAAAAGAGGGGTATCAACCCAAGATTTTTCTCATTTACTAGGCGTTTACCGCAGACAGTATTGGCAAGACAATAGCAAAGTTACAAACCATTTTCACCAATACATTCATAATTTTCTCTATACATATTTCAAAATTTATAAATGTATTTGTGAAAAAGGTTTGTATTTTTACTATTGTCTTGCCAATACTGGCATTTGTAAACGCCGGTTTAGTCTCGAAAATAGGAGTGATTTTTGGAGTTTCTATGGATATATCCGAAGAGGAACTGATGAATGTAGTTCAGACAGACGTGAAGTTTTTTTTAAAATCATACGGGTAATGCGAAAAGAGGCGGATAAATCAATCCCAACACAAAGGATAAAAATATTTTTCAAAGGTTCTGAAATACCCAAAGAAGTTAAATTTTATAACTATACCAAAAAGGAAGTCAAACATTTTGTTTCCTTCGGACAGTGCTTCAAGTGCTTATGATTTAATCATTATGCAGATCACTGCAAACAAAAGACGCAACTATGTGATTTATGCTTTAAGCCTCATGATAGAATTGAACAATGTGTTATGCCAGCAGAGTGTCCTAATTGAAGGGGTAGCCACAAGCCTTGGGACAAGAGATGTCCAGCGAGAGAGGTAGAATACCAAATAAAACGTATGATGACAATAGAGAATCTAACAAGAACAGAAGTACGTGACAGATACGGTTAGTACTTTTCAAATCGGTATTCAATCTTTGAAGAGCAAATTGACAAGGAATTTCCTGCCAGAGGTTCCAAAAGGTCGGAGTTAGTTAAGCCATCGGATGATAGAAACGTGGTGAATAACATGGAAGAATCCATGAGATGGATGTTTGTCAGGAATCCATTCTCAAAAGTCGTAAGAAGAAACACCATATCATAAAATGGCTTTATCATGGAATGGAGAACAGAACATTAATGCTGGGAGGTAAGAGTATTGGTATTCGGAATGGCATACCTCAGGGCAGTGGTTTGAGTCCTGTGCTATTTAATATTTATACAGCCAGTTTGCACCAGATGAGTACGGAAAATAGTAACCTATTTCAGTTCGCTGATGATTTCTTTATTCTATGTTGTGGTAGGAGCTTTGAAGACACCAAATCTTTACTGCGGGATAAGATTATTGAGTTAAAGGTTAAATGTGGGGATCTGAAGTTGCATTTCAATATGAATAAAGTCCATATAATGCACTTTAGTAGAAGACCAAAAATTCTAGCTTTAGCAATAGACGGCGACATTTAGAGACAGACTAATAAAATTAAGTATCTGGGAGTGCATATTATTTCAAGTGGGTCTGCGAAAGTTCATGTAGATGAAACATCAGCCGCTGTGAAAAGTGGTTGTTTGTGAGAATCCTTAGTGGATGTAAGTTGGCATCAAACCTGGCAGAGCCATACATATTTTTAAAACCTTTGTAAGATCCAATTTGGAATACGGGGCAGCATGTCTCTCAAATTTAACAAAGGCATCAGAGCAGAAACTTAAAACATGTGTAAACGACAACTTGCGTAAGGCGCTAGGCCTTATCAAATCCACTCCCATACTTATAATTTATAATCTATATGCTGAGTTGCCTCCTAGACACAGATTTGAATTGGCGACTGCTAAAGAACTTATTAAAAGCGTTGCTTACAATTTGCCTATAGTGGATCTGTTGAAAGAAAACAGTAATGTGAACACCAGCTGTGCTTTGGTATGGGGAAAGTACCATAATATACTCTCGGATGTGGCGGCTACAAGTGTCATGGGTCTTAGTTCAAATAAGGTAAAAACGTTTGGTGATTTCTTTGACAGTGCTGCAGTCAAAAAGGCAGAGGCGAACGAACTTATAATATCGTCATTGTGTAATGAGAAAGTTAACAGTCTTAGAGAAAGAGGACTGGACTGACGGTTCAGTGATGGTCGATGTCACTGGAGCTGCGTTTTATCACTTAGACTCTGACACCACCAAATCCTTTTATGTTCTAAGAGATTTTGATCGATGTCAGCAGAAATACTAGCTTGTTGGCAGGCTATAATCTTTGCTGAAGTTAACAATATAAAAAGATTGGCTATATTCACGCACAGCTTGAGTGGGTTGTAGGTATTGGGCAATAACAAACATAAAAATTTTATGATTGATCGTTTGATGAAGATAGTGGATTCCTCAATGGAACTGGTTGAGGTACAGTACGTACCGGGGCATTCAAAGATTACGTTCAATGAAAAAGTTGATAGGGCGGCCAAGGCTGCAAACTCGGAAGGGACTCTATTATCAATACAATGGCCAATAGGGTATGCCATCAATGCTGTGGCAAAGATTATTTGGGAGGATTGGGGCATTCAATATAGGCAAATAGCAATTCCCACTTCTATAAGATCTTTCCTGACATATCAAGAACACCGTGGTTTAAAAATTCAATACTTAGTTCAGAGAAGCAAAAGCTTATTAAAAGAATACTGTGCGGTCACTGCTTTTATAATGATACCCTTTCAAAAATGAAGGTGGTATACAACAATCTTTGCGAAGTGGAGGAGACAGGCTCACATATAATATTCAATTGCATGAAGCATGAAAGACTGAGGAGGTCCTTTCCTGTGCTTAGCGAGTTCTTCACTGTTGATGATCTCGTTAGATCCAGGGGCTTAGACAGTCTAAACACCGTGGCGGATTTTCTGCATAAAGCAAATGTTGAACTCTGAAGGAAAAATATATGGATTGGTTACAAAATGATAAATTCATCAACCACAAACAAGAATTGAAAGGAGGAATGAGGATTTAACAAGCAACCAGAATGTTTAATATCAATACCATCAAGATTCTTTTCTTTCTTTGAATAATAAGGAGGGCAAACAACAAACGTAGTCAGTCTACATACTTATTCGTGGATCCTTACCATATTTTTTGCACCATTTCATTTGGCTTTATGGTGGTAGCGGTGTGATCCAAGGGTTGAAGAAGAAGTTAAAAGCCAAAAAAATGAACGCAGACTTTTTGGTGCTCTCATTTAGCAGTTGTAACACATTTTTTACCGTTACCCAGCAAAAATTCGGATCCATTAGTCATTACGTAACCCATTACAAAGTAATGTAAACAAGCTTCTTTTCCCATTACAAGTAATCTGAAAAGTAATGGGATACTTCTTAAAAAAATTACAAGGCAAACCTACTTACTTTGCTCCTCACTAAGTAATGAGGACGGTGGCACAGTGAATGTGTGTCCGACTATAAATCCTAGGGTTGTGTGTTCAACGCTCACTGTCGGCACGCGAGTTTTTTTAATTAAAAAATAACAGTTCGTGTTGCACATGTGCACTGCACATTTAAGTTCTTAAGTAAACCTTAATGTTCGTGTGCGTGGCATAGTATGTAGTGTGTTTGGCTAGAAATCAGAGGGTTCGTAACTACAAACTGAGTGCGACATGCCCTTGTAAAAATAATTGGGAAGAAAGGGGGTTTGCGAGTAGTTACGGCTGCCAAAAATCCCTTACAAAACCCATGATTTTGGGAGGACTTTTTTTGCTGGGTATCTTCGTAATTGTAATATATTTTCTGGAGTTTTTCTTTTTATTCTTGTACTAAAGAGAGCGAATAAATATTTATGAATGAAAAATTGTTCTCATTCCCCGTGTATGTAATGTTTTTGTTTCATTTTTGAAAAGTAATAAGGTGGACGCAGACTTTCTGGGCTATGTGTACATACGTATTTGTATGAAACAAAATAAAGAGGTAATCTAATTTTTCATTTAATAATTGTTCCACAAACATCCCAGACCATGGTAGAACAAGAAAAGGTAGCAGCAATACCCAACTGACTGAACTGGGTTGTTATGTTAGTGTTAAATTCCATACGACATTTTATATATTTATTTCTACTTTCGATGTATATTAGGGACAAATTTATTCATCAGAAAAAAAAACTATTTTCCATAAAGACTCCTTCATATCATTGACATGTAACCTCCTCCAGGTCCGAACGACATGCCGCACACTTAAACACCGGTTATAGAAGCGGTACAATATTTGTTAATATGTGGGGTATTTTGTTAAACTTGAAAAGAATAAAGCCCTAATAAACAAAAGCAAACGATTGAAACAGCTTCTCTTTTTTCAATGAATTGCCAGCAACGCCAAACATTTTTGCGAGAATACTACTTTCTGCGAGAAATTATGCATTTAGTGGAATGATATGGAAACATTCAAATTGAAAATCTAAAGAGTTTTCATTCATGTTTTTCAAAATATTTAATCAAATGTGAAAATTTATTAGTTTTTTAAATTCCAATAATTTATAGATGTTTCCTTATTTTGTTTACATGTACGTTGACACTAACATTTACAAACAAAAACAAATTTCTATGTGGTTGTTGTTGAGTTGTATTTGTTGTAGTACTTATTTTACCTGGTTTGTCCCAATTTACATTAGGCGAGTTTACTTGCGGCAATTTTTCTCGTTCCCTTTTAAACTCGCCTCTTGCATTTATACAAAGGAATTCTGTTCCGACAAGTTTTGTTTTCAAAACAATGAAAATAATGTCAAATACGAAAAATATAAAAGGAATTGCCATTTCCATTCCCCATACATGTCTCTCCTACAAACAGAGACTTGCCGCAAGTAAACTCGCCTAATGTAAATTGGGACTTTGTTCTACCATGCTCCAGACGGACAGACTTCTCTCATATCAATGAGTGCACCCTGATTCATATTAGCTCAGTGATGTGGGACCTAATGTTGATCGCCGACGTGTCTATGGCAGGAAATGTCGCCAACATTACGGAGGGGTATTTTGTCACCGTTGAAAAATGATTGATGTTGTTAAGCAAACGTAGTATACTTTCTACGTAATGAATAGACATCGGATTTTGCATATTTGCATATTTTTTAATAATAAAGATACGAAGGTTCTGATTGGACCAAAATTCGTTTCAAAGAAATCTAAATTCAATGGCAGGGTCATATTTTGTATTTATTTTGCATATTTGCATATGCACAAAATATGCAAAAAATATGCAAAATATGCAATCAGTTTTTGGCCGAAAATCGTCATAAAAGTCGTAAAATTGACAATTAAAGTTGGAAAAAATCTTCAAAACAACTTCAAAGTGTCCTAAAATAGGATTGTTGGCCGTTTAACGTTGCTTTTTTGCAGATTATTATGCTATTGAGACCCCTTACCACAGTGTGGATATAAAAATATGGTTATATGTATATTGTAATACCATTTTTTTTTTATTTTTAACCTACTAAAAAATATAAAATTTGTTATTTGAATACTCCACCTTAAGCAATTTGTTAAATTGTCAAATATTTTATGTAAAATTCAATATTTTCTTTGTCTTAATTTGTTGCATTAGATTTTAAGATTGTTAAAGTTTGAGCACCTCGTAATTATGAAAATCTCGATTTTTTGGATATTTGAGGACTTCAGCGAACCATATCTATGAAACGTTTAAAGCTATTTGCCCGTGTTATGCTTTAAATTAAATGCCACACTTTTCTTGATATTTCTTGAATTCAAGATAATAAAGTCAATGTCCTGAAAACGCCTTAAGGTGAAAATGGAGTCTATTGTAAAAGAAAACCCTTTTTACAGTGTTTTATTTAACTTGTCTGTTTAGTTCACATCTAGTAACTTATTTTCCACACAGTTGTAGTTGACGAATCGAACTAAAACTTTGCACACTTCTCAGACTTGGATGACAATACATGAATATGAAACCAAAACCAATATGGATCCATGTTTTCTTAGAGCCCCCATATAGCGGTACCACCCGATTTAAAGTATTTTAATATCCTAGACAGACGGCAGCGTTAATTTGCATTAACTGCCTTAATTCAAATTAATTAGTGCATTATCCACATTCTTAATGCACAAAATCAAAGGAAATTTAAACTGAATTTAGCAATTTCAATCAATTGTCATTTGTCAAATTTCCATGTTTAAGAAACTAAAAAGCGAAAGCAAATCAGCAATTTTCTCGTTTCTTCAAAATAAGTAGTGGTCTTTCGAGAGTAGAATAGCAGCTAATCGTTTTTCACGCCTTCTAACAAATCTCTTTTTCAAATTTTTATTTTCACAAACAATTTCATTACCCACCATACCAATTCTATCGAAAATTATATCTTCCTCAAATTTTTTTTTAAAGTTTTGCAATATTTTTATAATATTAAAAAGACTCAAAAATATCGCGAATAAATTACATTTATTTTTGCTTCATCGTGGTGAAAAGGTAGAAAGTGTATTTGTTTCGCATATTTTGGGTTGGCATTGGTTGATCCGACAGTGCAAAATGTCGTAAAGAGTCAAATGGCGACAAAAATCTTAACAAAGCGAAGATGAAAACTTCTCCGAAAATATTCGACCCAAACTTACAAGAGAACAACTGTTCGAAATTCATAAAAAAGTCACATTAACTCCGAGTCGAGCTCACCACAGATTACATCCAAGTAGTTCGCTGTACCAAGTAGTCGGCTGTACCCAGATAGGCTCCATTGTCGCCCTAAGGCGTACGTAGTCACGTTAATCGGGACACTGGCTTTCTATGTCGAATTCAGTAATACTTACGCATTTTGTTTTTGGACATAACTTAAAGGCCATTCTTTAAGTTAATGCATAATACGGGCAAATAGCTTTAACCGATCCACAGATATGGGTCGCCGAGAGAGACGAGATTTTCATAACTTCGAGGCCCCAGTAGCACGTGTTAACTTATTCCAATGGTGCTCAATTGACAATCTTAATCTTAAATGCATCTAAAATCTAATCTATGTAAACAGTTTAGGCGGCACCCTCGCCTAAAAAATATCCGACATCGATTTCTTCCCTTTGAGTTGAAACCAGCCTAAAGCTACAAAGAAAATATTGAATTTACATAAAATAATTGCTATTTTATCAAATTTTATATTTTTGAATAGTTTAACAATAAACAAGTGAGAAAAGGCTATAGTCGGTACGGGACCGACTATGTGATACCCGACACCACTACCTCTGTGAATAATCTTTTCACTTGAAAACATTTCTTTTATGGAGATACCAAAGTTTTCACCTATCTGGCTTTATACCAAATGACTTAAGGCGAACTGAACCAAAATAATTAATATTTTATTTTATATTTGACTACTGTCGACATCACCAACATCAACAGGCTTCAATCTCTGTGAGAAAATTTCGTGATGATCCGATCAAAATTCCGACCTGTAGTATGATTGCAGAAAAAGTGGAAAAAAGGGATGCATTAACGACTATTGCGATATCTCTATTCTTTGACTACCTACGCCAACCTACTTTGCATAATTTCAAAGATGGGATTTTCTACTTTTAGGCTTTGCTGTTAGAAGGTCCCAACCAAAGGTGTGATATCCGTCATTATTATTAAAATCGCAAAAATGAGAAGTTGGGTTTTATTAGCGACTATTGCGATATCTTCGTTGCTTTTTGTAGACCCCTTATAGACGCTGAGATATTTGCTTTGGAATAAAATGTTGACTTTTCTCCAAATAAGTTTTTGCTCATTCCAACCCCAAAATATTATCCGACCATCATCAAAATCAATAGACTTCTTCCTCTGTGAGACCCACATTAACACTCGAAATTTCGTGACGATCCGATCAAAATTGCGCCCAGTAGCGTGATTTCCAAAAAATTGAAAAAAATGGGATGTATTATCGAATATTGCGATATCTCCGTTATTTGGTTACCTACGCCGACCTAGTTTGCGTAAAGATAGGATCTTCTACTTTCATAGTAAAGCTTTGCTTTTGGAAAGTCACTAGCCAAAGCTGTGATATTCTTCATTATAACTAAAATCGCAAAAATGAAAATTTGGGGTTAATTTGCGACTATTGTGATATCTTCGTTGTTTGATCACCCACGAGAACCTACTTTACATCGTTAGAAAGGTGATATTTTTTACTTTCATTGTCAGGTTTTGCTTTTGGTATACCCCTTATAGAAGCTGAGATATTAGCTTTAAAAAAAAAACGTTGTCTTTTTATCCAAATAAGTTTTTTGCCCATTCCGACCCCTAAAATTATTCGACCCTCACCAAAATCAATAGACTTCTTCCTCTTTGAGATCCCCATTAACTCTCAAAATTTCGTGACGATCCGATCAAAATTGCGGCCTGTAGCGTGATTTCCAAAAAAATGGAAAAATGGGATGAATTACCGACTATTGTGATATCTCCGCTATTTGGTCACCTACGCCGACCTAGTGTGCATCATTGTAAAGGTGGAATCTTCTACTTTCATAGTCAGGATTTGCTTTTGGAAAGTCTCCAGCCAAAGCTGTGATATTCGTCATTATAACTAAAATCGCAAACATGAAAATTTGTCGTTGTTTGATCACCCACGAGAACCTACTTTACATCGTTAGAAAGGTGATATTTTATACTTTCATTGTCACGTTTTGATTTTGGTATACCCCATATAGAAGCTGAGATATTCGCTTTGGGAAAAAAACGTTGTCTTTTTATCCACATAAGTTTTTTGCTCATTCCGACTCCTAAATATTATCCGACCATCACCAAAATCAATAGGCTTCTTCCTATCAACACCCAAAATTTCGTGACGATCCGATCAAAATTGCGACGGACGGACGCACATAGCCAGATCGACTCAGCTCGTCGAGAAATTCATTTTGATATATACATATAAGTATGGGTCTACGACCATTATTTCGATGCGTTACAAACTTTTTGGCCAAAACCAACTTATAATACCCTCCCCACACAGTGGTGTAGGGTATAAAAATAGTATTACAATATCACATACCCTACACCACACTGTCGTAAGAGGTATCAATAACATAATAATCTGCTAAAAACCGACGTTAATTGGCCAACAGTCTTAATTTAGGACACTTTAAGGTCTTTTTGATGATTTTTCCAACTTTAATTGTAAATTTTACGACTTTTATGACGATTTTCGCCCAAAAACTGTTTGCATATATTTTGCATATTCTGCATATTTTTTGCATATTTTGCATATTTTTTGCATATTTTGCATATTTTTTTTTTAATATTTTGCATATTTTCCATATTTTTTGCATATATTTTGCATATTTTTGATATGACCCCAAATATCGAAAAATGGACCCTTCAAACGCCTAGATCCAAAATTTGAGTTAAATCGGATAAGAAATAAAAAACATGCAAAAATCCAATGTCTAGTAATGAATATAGTTCTACATTTATCGTTTATTACGAACAAAAAAATCAATAAAATATGTAAAAGTTATTACTATCGGTGTTGGTTTTGTTGGTATACAAGATTAAAACTTGTTATACTGGATTTTCCACCATGTTGTCCTATTTGTCAACACATAGTCCTCAAACACAAATATGTAAACTCACAGAGACTCACGTGCCACAAATGTTTATTATGTGGCCCTTCACATGGATTTTTTCCTGATGTCTACAGTCTTGTTTGATTTATTCCCATCCTCCCTACGATACCACTTACTACCATACCTACAATGATGTCTGTTCCAGAACCTGAAAGAATCTACGAATTTTTACTCGGATAACAATTTTTCTTTTATGTTATCGACAAAATAGTAGAAAATTAGTAAATTCTTGCAGTTCTGGAACAGACCAATGATTGTTACTAGTCATCGTTGTAGCTATCATCGACGTAACCATCAACGAGACAATCTTTGATGGAAATTTTTATAGATGCCGTTGAAATTGTGTTGTCTCCATGTTTTTCTATGCAGTTACACCTTGTCCCGAAGACAGTAACAACAACGTGTGATATTATTGTTGCTAGTAAATACCTTTAGAAAAAACAAGAAATGTCCTGTTTCCTTTCATTCTTACAGCTGTGATACACAAAGCTTTTTTTATTTATAGACATGTATTGTACAACATCTGCAACAAAATGGGGTGTTCCTCCTCTACACATATACACTTATGTCTATGTATTTCCCTCGAAGTAACATCAATAAAAGATGACTTGGCAACAACATTTACCTGAAGCAACAGCAATGGCATCAGCGCTAAAATAGAAAACTAACTAGGATGTCTTTCAAATGACTTTATAATCCAATTATCTTTATTACATTTATTTGCTTCGATTTAATCTTCATCAGCAATCAAAGGTAATTTTGGCCAAAGGGGAAAACGAATACACACACACAAATAAACGACACAAGGAAGATGGTAAATACCAAGCAAACCAAATGTCGGATGTCCGACACGTCTGAACAATTTCGGAAGCAACGTCGTTCAGATTTCGTTCCGATTTCTAAACGATTTTTCGGAGCGGAAATAGTACAGATTTTGTACCGATTTCGTTTCGATTTCGGAACTAATGTCGGAAAGAAATTTCCTTTCCGAATTTCCCAAGGATTTTCTTCAGATTTCGTTAAGAAATCGGATCGAAATCGATACGATGTCGCTCCGACATTTCGTTCCGAAATTATGTCAACCACTTCATACAACTTTCGTTAAGATATCGTTACGATTTCGGATCAGACATCGGACGTATCGTCCGAATTTTGTTCCGATTTCGTTAAGATGTCGGTACGATTGGTTTGCTGGGTAGATGGTGGAATTTGTTTCAAATACAAGCAGAGAAGAATTGTTGCTATATCTGTCATTTACTCTCAGGTTTGAAGAGGTAATGCTGCTTTATGTTAAGGGGATTTTAAGGAATTTAAATAATTGCTATTTATGATGTTTTATCATTGGGATAGTATTTATACCCTCAGCATTTAGCCTAACGAGGGTATGTGCATATATACACTTGGATATGACCTAAAATATAGCTCATCCAAATCAATGTTTTAGACCCCAAGTATGTTTGAATGATTAATTAGGAGTTGATTTAGACCTGCCTGGCCGTTACCATACGGTAACCAACTAAAATGCCTACAGCGCTAACGTGCATTGTTGAGACATCAAATACTTATAATACGTGTACATATAACCGGATTTATTGAACCCACTGGGTTTCAAATTGCGTATACGCAATTCTATTGCGTATACATCAAATAAATCCTCATACACAACGTTAACCCGACAAAAAGATATAATATAAAGAGGCTATTATTGAGTTTTTTATTGTTTCGCTTATCTTAAATTGCTTAAAATGTTCATTTTTGTTTTAATGAAAATATTTTTTTTGGTCAATGCAAACCTTATATGAATTTCTTAGTTGTAAATTTTAGTATTAAAATTGTATGTAAATCTCCATGAAGTTAGCTGTAATTAGAAAGGAAATAGGAATAAGGAAATGAATTAAAACAAAACGTTAATTCTTGTCAACTTACCTACCAACTACAAGCGTTTTTTAATCATCTTCTTATATCGTTCTCTCGCCGTCAAACAAATCTATTGAAGTTAATAAAAAATATTAGTAAAAATTATAAATAAATAGTGTCTTGATTTGTTTTATTTGTGATTTGTTAATACTTACTTACTTAGCTGGCCCATTACAGAACATTTGTTCCATAGGCCGGACTAAGAAAAGATCTCCAATTCTCTCTATTTGTTGCTTCGCACTCTGGATACCCCGCCTTTTCATCTCTTTATCCACTTGTTTGCGCCATTTATTCTTTGGCCTGCCAATTCTGCGTGCACCGCCAAGCGGTTCGTATTTATACGCCTTTTTAGCGGGTTTATCTTCGCCCATTCTTATGATATGGCCTAGCCAACGCAATCGCTGCATCTCGTTGTATAGCAGATACAGCTCGTGGTCCATGGTCAACGCAGATTGGTCCGTAGATCTTTCGAAGAATTTTCCTCTCAAACACACCAAGCACTGCCATGTCTGCTTGCGCAAGTACCCAGGCTTCGGAGCCATACATCAGCACGGGTAGTATCAGCGTTTTGTAGAGCGTTATCTTTGTTTGACGAGATGTGGCTTTGTTTTTAAACTGCTTACTTAAACCAAAGTAGCATCTGTTGACCAATACAATTCTTCTTTTTATTTCACAACTGATGTCGTTTGTTGTGTTTACGGAGGTGCCGAGGTAGACGAAGTCTTTTACTACCTCAAAATTATAGGAACCAACTTCCACAGTTGGTCCGAGTTCAATGGACGCATTGCGCGTCGACACCATCAACTTGGTCTTCTTACCCTTTACCGCCAGAACCACTTTAGCAGATTCTCCTTCGACCTTCACAAAGGTATCGTTTACTTCTTTTACTGATCGTCCCATGATGTCTATATCATCAGCATAAGCAAGTAACATGTGACTATTGCTGTAAATTGTGCCACTTCTTTTGACGTTTGCCTCTCGTATAACCTTTTCCAGCAGGATGTTGAAGAGATCACACGAAAGGCTGTCTCCTTGTCTGAAACCTCTTTTGGTACCAAACTCTTCGGAGAGGTTATTTCCTATTTTAACTGAGGACCTCGTGTCAGTTAAAGTTATTTTACAAAGCCGTATGAACATTGCGGGGATACCAAATTCAGACATGGCTTGGAATACCTTTGAACGCAGCGGGCTGTCGAAGGCTGCTTTATAATCGACAAAAAGGTGGTACGTGTCGATCTGCATCTCTTGGGTCTTCTCCAGGATTTGCCTCAGGGTAGATATCTGGTCTATGGTGGACTTGCCAAGTCTAACGCCGCATTGGTATGGCCCAACTATCTCGTTGACCATAGGCTTTAGTCGTTCGCACAATATCCCTGACATGATCTTGTAGGCAATAGGGGGTAGACTTATGCCCCTATAGTTAGGGTACTCGTTCATCTTGCCAGATGGTGCTAACTAGTAGAGTTGCGTCGTTCATGAACGAACCGGCTCAAAGGAACGATTCCGTGAAAAGAACGAACGGATCCGTATCCAGCCCATTCTTTTATATCGTTCATTTAGATCCCCGATGGACGAGTCATTGCTGCTTACAAAATTAGCAGCATTGGTTTTGCAGTCAAACTCTAAACAAACGCTGCGTTAGCGCAAACAGCACAAATTTCCACACTAAACAAACAATGATTGAGAGAGCTACTCTCGCTCAGTAACTCACCTCGTTCAGTTCGTTCTTTTGCATCACTCGTTCATCTGGTTCTTTCATGTCAAAACCACCACCACTACGTTCAGAAACAAAACCACCCCCATTAGCACACAATGTGTCATTCGTGAACGAACATTTTCAAAAGAACGATTCGGTGAAAAGAACGACAGAGTTATATGCAGCAGAGAACGAACGACTGCAAAAGAAAATAATAAAGTCAAATGTATTGTTGAACGAAAAAGAGCCAACGAACGAAGTAAACGACCCGGATCTTTTTGTTGAACGGAATGAAAAAGATCGATCCGCTCCATGAACGAGATTGCCCAACAATACTAACTAGATGATGAATACACCTTATCATCGTGTCGCCTCCGGTTTTGAACAGCTCGGCTGGTAAGCCATCGGCTCCTCCTGCCTTATTATTCTTTAGCCTATTTATTGCTGTCGTAACCTCATCCTGGCTGGGCGGTATACATTCAATACCATCTTCTGGGATTGGGTCTGTGGTATCTTCGTCGTCGTCGCTGCTATTAGATACCAACAGTTTTGAAAAATCGTCTTTCCATATCCTGAGCACACTATCTGTATCAATTGCCAGATTACCTTGCTGCTCTCTACAGGAGGATGTGCGAGTTCCAAAGCCATCAGTTTGATGTTTCACTCTTTGGTAGAATTTTCGGGCTTCATTCTGTCTCCTGTACATTTCTATTTGTTCACACACCCGCTTTTCCATCTCTCTCTTTTCTGCGGAAAAGACGTGCGCTGCGCGTTGCTACTGATTGTAGAGTAGCCCTATATGCCGCATTTTTCTCTTCGGTAGCAGCACGACACTCCTGATCATACCATGGATTCCTCGGTGGAGGTCTCTGGTATCCAAGTATGGATTTTGCGGCTCTTTGCATGGAGTGGGAAATACTTTGCCATTGCGCTGATATGTTATCGGGATGAGGAGTGCTTTGATTAAGCAATTGGGCTAGTTGAGTGGAATATGCTGTGGCTATCCGTTGTGATTGCAGCTTACCGATGTCTTACTTTCGTGTTGTGTCTGTTCGTACTTTGTTTGCTACGTTTAATCGGGTGCGTACCTTTGCTGAAACAAGATAGTGGTCCGAGTCTGTGTTTGCTTTTCGGAACGAACGCACATCCAACACACTCGATGAATGTCTTCCATCTATCACAACGTGATCAATTTCATTTCTTGTTTTCTGATCTGGAGACAGCCAGGTGCCCTCATGGATGTGGAGATGTTGAAATCTGGTGCTGCTAACTACCATGTTTTTTTTGCCGCTGCGAAGTCTATCAGCCTTTTACCATTGTCAGATGTTTCACTGTGGAGACTGAATTTTCCGACTGTTGGGCCAAAGATATTCTCCTTTCCGATTTTGGCATGAAAATCGCCTAGTATAATTTTTATGTCATGGGCAGGGCAACGGTTATAAGTTTCTTCTAATCGCTCGTAAAATATATCTTTGGTCTGTTCGTACTTTTCTTCAGTGGGAGCATGAGCGCAAATAAAGCTGATGTTGAAGAATTTTGCTTTTAATCGAATTGCAGCGAGTCTTTCATTTACTGGGGTGAAGCTGGAGACCAGATGTTTTAACCTCCGATCAACTACAAATCCGCATCCAAGCTCATGCTTTACGTCATGGCAGCTATAATACAGTGCGTCACCTTTAGGCGTTGTTGTGACGCCTTTCCCACTCCATCGTATTTCCTGTATGCCAGTAAAGTCGGCCTTGTACTTTTCAAGTACATCTACCAAAGCGTAAACTGCACCTTCTCTATAAAGAGTGCGAACTTTCTAGGTGCAGATTCGCAGATCATGGTCCTTAAAACGTTTGCGGGGGTCGTCAACTTTTGAGGGATTTGTTGTTCTTTTCCTTTGTTTTTACATAGTAGGCTGCTTTTTCTAGGGGAGGGTTACAAACCCTGCGCCCAAACCCAAGCTATTAACGTTCTTATGGGTGAACGCGCGGCAGATTCTAGCTCACTACCTTTTGTCAAAAAAAAAAAAAAAATACAAAAAATTACGAAATACTCGTAGAAGGTAGACTAAACTTTTTTGCGAGTAAGTTTTCTTTCTTCCGGAAACACAAAATTCCCATTAACAACCAATTCGGTAGAAAAATGTTACAAAGATCTTCAAAAATGTTTAAATTGGGCCAGCCTTATATGGGAGCTATACCAAAACGTAGACCTATTCGCAAAGGACGCTTTGTACCAAAAAAAGTTTTATACCCCCAACGAAGCCTGAATACCAAACTTCAGCCATTTTAGTGCGTAAATGTCGCATTTAGGTCACAAACTTCAAAAATACCGAAAATAGGGATGTACCCCTCTATGGAGCCTATATGAAGGAGTGAGCCTATACCGACAAATTTCAGGTGGAAAGTTATATACGCCCAACGAAGACTA
The DNA here is from genome assembly GCF_047663935.1 of Musca autumnalis. Lineage (NCBI taxonomy): Eukaryota > Metazoa > Arthropoda > Insecta > Diptera > Muscidae > Musca > Musca autumnalis. The sequence continues at coordinate 242,043,323 of NW_027411866.1, read as the reverse complement.
AATACAAAATTTCAGCCATTTCGGTGGGATATTGAGGCAACAACCTTCAAAATACCGAAAATCGGGAGTACCGTTCTATTGGTGGCTACATGAAGGCGTTGACTTATAACGAGAAATTTCTGGTGGAACATTTTATATCTCCCACGAAAAATTAAGTACCAAATGTCAGCTATTTCGACAAACAGAATCTGTCAAGGCATCTGGATAACGTGGATAAAGTATTATTTTGGATAATGTTTATATGTCATTTGAATAATTTATCAGTCATTTGGATAATGTGGATTATTTGAAATGTGTTTAGATAACGTGGATAATGTTCCTAAGCAATTTGGATAACGTGGGTAATATTTATGTATATACCATTTGGATAACGTGGATAATGTTTATCTGTCATTTGGATAACGTGTATAATGATTATATACCATTTGTATAACGTGGATAACGTTTCTAAGTTATTGGGAAACTCTGATATTGTTTCTATGTTATTTGAATAAAGTCGTCTGCTCCGCACACTGCGAAATATGAGCACTTTAGCGGAACTTTACTAATAACTTTTAAAGGAAAAGGTGCAGATTCCTAACATTTTGCACAAATGTTTATTATATTAGTGGACAGTGTGGGGCTCAAATTGGGCCACATAGACCCGCGGTTTCCTGTAGCGCTCATGTAACGGTGGCTGTCGTTTTTACGTTTTACATTCATTTTTCAATCGATTTTGATGCAAATTGGTATATTGAGTTTTCAGCGGATAGAAAACTTATGTACAAAATATTTTCAATATAGGTTCGCGTTATGGAATAGCCCCCACATGCCGGGTTCCCTCATATTGGGTATTTTAAAGGTTAAAGACAAAAATTGCAGCCAATTTTGATGCAAATGTAAATTTTAAGATGTTAGCGAATAAAAAAACCTCCTCACGCAAAAGCTGTCAACATAGGTCCACTTCTGGGCGAAGCCCCACAACCCTACACATCTATTAAGGAGTAAAATGTCAATATTTTTTGTTTTCATTTGTATCTATAATGTTTATTGGTCCATTCAGCAGGTCTGTACCATTAATTTTGTTAATAATGCCTTTCAGATCAAGTTCAGGTCTGCACTGCATTACAATTTTTAACGTCTTTTGGTATTTGCACCGCAGCATCTAAAAATGTTGCACTATATGTAAATCACCAACATTTACAGGTCAAAACTATGAAAAATTGCGAGAGGTTTCTTAATTTTACAGAATTTATCATTGTTAGAATTAGTGAGTCCATTTCTTCAAAACACAGTCAACAATGGCGTTCATTGTCGCGTTTACCTTCCACTTTTGGAAAATGCAACTGAATGAAATTTCTGAAGTCTTCTTAGAAAATCTTGAATATCTCCAAAGACCGCGCGATACCGCAGCAGTTTTATAGCTTTGTGAACAGAGGAGAATCCAATCTTTCAGATTATATATATCTTAACACGTGAAAGTACGTAATTCACTTTTGAAATGTCCACGGAAAATAAAAAATTATAATTCGAAAACTTCAAAAAATCACTTCTTTCCGACTAAAACTGCACGAAAACAATAAGGGTTTTTTGCATTTTTTAAAGTGTAAAATATCATAATTGTTTTGTAAAATATGAAGAAAAATAAATCATGGCATACTGGCTTACCATTTGTCCGCGCCACTCCATGTATTTAATGAATCAAAAATACATTTCTTACAAAAAAAAAATTATTTAACAAAAGTGCAACTTTAAGTGCATTTTTAAGTCGTTTCGTGGAATAAATCGGTAAACTGAGTATAGACCATTTGCAGTGGAGTACTTAGCTAACGATTTCAATAAAAGTTTAATTAATTTCATGTACTTTGAAAATCCCTTAAAGTTCCACTAAACTTCCCAAATTTCGCACTGTGCTCCGTCGGAAAAGGTCGTAAGTCCCTCTCAGTAAATTTTTCAGGAGGAAGAAAAAACATTCCAGCGCTTTCTGTATTAAAGATTTTATTATGGCGGTAAAGGCAGTATTCTTCGTTTATTTATTCCGCTTCAATACCTGTACTTTGTTTAATAAAATTCCGTCGCGTTTGGGAGATAATTGGATGTCTTTGGACTTACGACCTTTTCCTTGTAAGTTTTATAAGTTTGTTTATAAGTTTGTTTTGTCCAATATTCGTGTAACATCGCGAAGTATTCGTCGTAGACCCCCTCCCCTTGCCATTTGTTCATATCTTGCCGAGATAAAGCGATCTAGCTATGTGTGTCCGGCAATCCATTAACAATTGTAATAAAACTCCAGGCCTCAATTTTGGACCGATCGTCACGAAATTTTGTGGAGAGGTCGGGTTCCGACAAGAAGTGACCCCATTAGATGTTGGTTATGATCGAAAGATGTGAAATGGACCAAACCCACAAATCGCAGTAATATTTCGATCGGAGCGAAATTTTAAGAATGATTTGAGTTTAAGACAAATAATTAGCTTGCAATTTAACATGGTGATGAGATAATTATTAGCGGGTTTAATGAACCAAAACTTTTGTGTGAAATCTTATATATAAAAGACAATGTGTGTATGTTCCGCATAGACTCAAAAACGGCTGAACCTATTTTTTTTTTTTTGAAAATTTCAGAGAATATACAAGGAACAACCGAGGTGAAAATAGGCTTGAAGCTCGGAGGGGGCGGGGTCAGGCCCTATTTTTTTAAAAATCGCTTTTTTGCAAAAGTTATGAAGTATCGGTCAGAAAATTAATTTGCGAGGCAACGGTTGTTGAATCTCCGACCCTAAGAACTTATTCCATGTAATTTTCAGATTATGCACAGGGATGTCCCTTGGCTATATATTTTGTTGAATTTCGAAGGAGCGGGTCACACCCGTGCCCTATTTTTTAACTGCGCTATATATATAAAACTTACAACGATTCCGTTTCCCCAATCCTGGGTACATATTTTAGCAAGACCCGACCAGAGTAATATTCTAAGTCGGTATAACCATGACCGTCTGTCCGTCTTTTGAAATTAAGATACAACTCGCAATTTTTATACCCTACACCACTATGTGGGGAGGGTATTATAAGTTGGTTTTGGCCAAAAAGTTTGTAACACATCGAAATAATAGTCGCAGACCCATACTTCTATATACCAAAATGAATGTCTCGACGAGCTGAGTCGATCTGGCTATGTGTGTCCGTCCGTCAGTCCGTCCGTCCGTCTGTCCATCTAAACTTTGTAATCACGCTACAGGTCGCAATTTTGATCGGATCGTCACGAAATTTTGCATGTTGATAGGGGTCCCGGAGGGGAAGAAGCCTATTGATTTTGGTGATGGTCGGATAATATTTAGGGGTCGGAAAGGGCAAAAAACTTAGGTGGATAAAATGACAACGTTTTTTTCCAAAGTGAATATCTCAGCTTCTGTATGGGGTATACCAAAATCATAAATATCACCTTTCTAATGATGTAAAGCAGGTGCTCGTAGGTGATCAAACAACGAAGATATCACAATAGAAGCAAATAAAACCCCAATTTTCATTTTTGCGATTTTAATTATTTTGACGAATATCACAGCTTCGGTTGAAAACTTTCCAAAAGCAAAGCCTGCATATGAAAGTAGATGATCCCGTCTTTACAATGATGCAAACTAGGTCGGCGTAGGTAACCAAATAACAGAGATATCGCAATAGTCGGTAATACATCCCATTTTTCTATTTTTTTGGAAATCACGCTACAGGTCGCAATTTTGATCGGATCGTCACGAAAATTTGAGGGTTAATGGGGGTCTCATAGATGAAGAAGGCTATTGATTTTGGTGATGGTCGGATAATAATTAGGGGTCGGACTGGGCAAACACTTATTTGTAGAAAACTCAACATTTTATTTCAAAGCCAATATCTCTGTTCCTTTAAGAGGTATATCAAAAGCAAAACATGGCAAGGAAAGTAGAAAATATCACCTTTACAACGATGTAAAGTAGGTTGTCGTAGGTGGTCAAATAGCAGAGATATTGCAATAGTCGATAATTTGTAATCACGCTACAGGTCGCAATTTTGATCGGATCGTCACGAAATTTTGGGGGTTAATGGGGGTCCCAAAGAGAAAGAAGCCTATTGATTTTGATGACGGTCGGATAATATTCAGGGGTCGGAATGGGCAAACACTTATTTGGAGAAAGGTCAACGTTTTATTTCAAAGCCAATATCTCTGTTTCTTTAAGAGGTATATCTAAAGCAAAACCTGGCAAGGAAAGTAGAAATAAAGCAGGTTTTCGTAGTTGGTCAAACAACAGAGATATCGCTACAGGTCGCAATTTTGATTGGATCGTCACGAATTTTTTGGGAGTTGATGAGGGTCCCACAGAGGAAGAAGCCTATTTAGTTAGGTGATGGTCGGATAATATTCAGGAGTCGGACTAAGCGAAAAGCTTATGTGGAGAAAAGTCAACGTTTTTTATGCGAATATCTCCGCTTCTGGTTGGAGTATTCCAAAAGGAATACCCGTCAATGGAAGAAGAAAAGATCTCGTTTATATTGATGCAAAGTATGTTGGCGTAAGTGAGCAAACCGAGATATTGCAAAATTCAGGCAAAGCCTGTCAATGGAAGAAGAAAATATTACCTTTACATTGGTGTAAAGCAGGTTGGCGAAGGTGGTCAAACAAGGGAGATACCACAATAGTCGGTAATGCACCCAATTCTTCCATTTTTTGCAATCAAGCTACAGGTCGTAAATTTGATCGGATGGTCACGAAATTTTGGTTGCTTATGGGGGTCCCAGAGAGAAAGAGGCATATTATTTTTGGTGGTAGTCGGATTATATTCCCTAAAAGAAATGTTTACCAGTGAAAAGTTTATGCACAGGGGTAGTGGTGTAGGGTATCACATGGTCGGCCCCGTCCCGACTATAGCCTTTGCTCACTTGTTAAGATAGATCTTCGTGATTTGGTATAGAAGTTTCTATTACTTCTAGGATGTTTGGTATTGACGCCTTCATATAGCCCCCATAGAACGGTACCTCCCTATTTCCGGTGTTTTGAAGGTGTGTCCTCAATATTCCTGCGAAATGGCTGAAATTTGGTATTTATTCTTCGTTTCGGGTATAAAATTTTCTCCATAAATTTGTCTATATAGGTCCACGCCTTCATAAAGCCCCATAGAACGGTGCCTCCCAAATTTCGGTATTTTGAAGGTTAGCCACATGTTTTACCGAAATTGCTGAAATTTGGCATTTAGTCTACTTCATAAACGAAAGGAAACTAATTGAAGTAAAATTCAATACAAGTCATGGTGGAGGGTATAACAAGTTCCGCCTGGCCGAATTTAACGACGTTCTTACTTGTTATTGGTATTCACTTGAATATCCCAACTAATTTGCGATGCAAAAAAATTTAATTGACATAAGAAAAGGTAAAATAAACTGTTTCAAGGACCAGCAACGTGGACCGGTTCGGCTAATATTTAATATAAAACATGACACGTTGTACTTACGACCTTGTATTTTTGCCTTACGACCTTCTCCTTCAATTAAATTTCATGATTAATTCCGTTAATGTACGTGGTTTCTTAGCTACATTGTAGTTCCAAAATTTTCTTTTTTGACTTCCCAAGTATTTCTGCCCCAACTCACTGCATCTTTTGTTTTTGTCTGCAAACCATGTAGAATCTTCAGCATGTAACGTCTTCCTGCGTTTAGGAAGTTTATCATCAGAGCTTTCAGAATCACCATGAAAACCATAGGGAACTAGACCCATGACACCATAGTCTAATTCCATTCCAAATTTATACTGCTCTTTGTTAGCAAAAATCATGATGCCTTCTTAGTTTAATATCATTTCAATCAATTATTATTTTAGAATCATTTAATAATATAAACATGGCACTTACCCGTCCGTTAGAAGGTATTACTTTATTAAATTCAGAATACAAACTAATCTCGTTATGTGAATAAATGTCCCTAGAGAAACCACAAATTACCAGTTGATAAAGTTAAGTAAGATATACGACAGTAAAAATTTTGATTTTTTTTAACAAATTTTTCAATATATGAGGTATTTAAACACATACAGCATCCCAATTTGTATGAATGAAAAGGCCAGAAGTCCATCTTTCATAATCAGTTCGCTTATAGGGGAAAATAGATTTCAAATGTAAATTTTCGTTGCAATATAGAAATTATCACATTTTTGTTCAAAAGTTTGGTCCACAGGCTCCGCCAAATATCATCCGATTATCATCCAAAGGTGTAGGCTAGTTCTTTACATTGTACCCCAACCATGGATGACGTTAAACATTATATCTGAACTACATTAGCTGTAGTATTCTTTTAAAGTATACATTTTCCTGTGGACTTACGACCTTTCCGTACTCAAATTTGTACGTTTTGTGGACTTACGACCTTTTCCGACAAGGGCAAAACATATAGAAAAACGCGACATACTACCATTTTCTTTGTATCATACGGCGTGTTTTGACGTGTACTATCATCCTGTAACAAAAACGCGATTTCCCAAAAAAGTGGACTTACGACCTTTTCCGACGGAGCAGACGAGTGTATAATGTTTTATGGTTTTTAGATAACGTAGGTACTGTTTTTAGGTCACTTGGATAACGTGGATAATGTTTTATGTGTTTTGGCAAGGATAATGTTTGAATAATTTCCATAATGCTTTTATACTATTTGGATAAGATGAATAATGTTTGTACGTCATTTGAATAATTTGGATAATGATTCTATGTCATTTGGGTAGCTTGGATAATATTTTTATGCAATTTGTATAACGTGGATAATGTTTTTCTGTGTTTTGGATAAAGTGTATACAGTTTCTATACCATTTGGATAACGTGGATATTGTTTGAATAACTTGAATAATGCTTTTATACATTTGGATAACATGGATAATGTTTTTACAACATTTGAATAATGTGGATAATGGTTCTATGTCATTTGGGTAGCTTGGATAATATTTTTATGATATTTGTATTACGTGGATAATGTTTTTCTGTCTTTTGGATAAAGTGTATAATGTTTTTATAATAATTTGGATTCATGGAAAATGCTTCTATGTCATTTGGATAATATTTGTATGTGTATGGGATAACGCGGATAAAGATTTTTTGTTTTGTCATGGATAATGTTTTTGTGTCAATAGTATAACTTGGTTAATGTTTCTATGCCATTTAGATAATGTGAATAATGCTCCTATGACATTTGACTAACGGGAATAATGTTCCTATGCCATATGGCTAACGTGTACAATGTTTTTATATTATTTGTATAAGGTGAATAATGTTTCTATGCCATTAGGATAACGCGTATATTATTTCTATGCCATGTGAATAAAGTGGATAATGTTTTTATGTCTTTTGGATAATGTAGGTATGTATTGTTAAGAATGTAACTGATAGATTTAAGTTAATTTAGTTTAATTTCCGTTAATTTAAAAATTTGAATTGTAACGTAAAGTTTTATTACGCAGTTACTTTATTTAAGCAACAACAACTACCATGTAGAATTCTCTTCATCATTCTAGATCTTACTTTACCTTTATTAATGTGCTTTTGTTTGTTTTGCCATAATCATGTAATTATCGTTTAGTTTGCTCATTCTTGTATTTCTTGCATTTGTTTGTTGTTGTAATTACGTCGTTAGTGTGCTTGTCCACTTGTATTGATCTTCGCCCATGTATGTGACTATGGTTGTTCGATTAGTGCGAATGTGCATCTGTGTGTTCGTTGCACAGATTCGAGTTGTTACCAGATGTTCTGGATAATTCCTGAACAGGGAGATTTTGGGATAAATACAGGTGGAATCAGCAACGGCGAGTTAGTTGTGTTTTAAGCGATGAACTGAACAGATCGGTTAAAGAATAGCTGCGTGGTAACTACAGACAAGCTTAAAGTTGGTTCCGAATAAGTGTAATAAAGTAAATAAAACATTGCAGAAATGTAATCTGAAACGAACCCTGTTTTATTTGGTACAAATCGTACTGGGGAATAAAACAACGTTTACACGGAGATTAGTTAAATCTAAATTGGTGTAAGGAGTGAGATTACTATAATCCTACAATGAAGTTTAAGGATCTGCGAGTGGAAGACATGAAGAAGGAGTTAAATAAATAGGAGTTGTCATCTACGGGCAACAAGGATGAAATACAAAAACGCTTATTGGAAGAGTTCGAGCGCCGTGGAATGGATATCGACGCATATGAGTTCTACGGTAAGGAGGAAGTCGAGTTATCGGCAAAAGGCGAATCCAGCGTTGAGGAAGACTTTTGGCGGAAATGAAATCTGACAACTGTAAGATGTTAGAAGAGATTTCTAGAAAGAATGAAGAAACTTCCAGACTTATGATGGAAATGAAAGCAAAAAAATGTCGAATGAGCGAAGAAAATTCCAGGAAATTAGAGGACAAATTAGAAGAAAACTGTAGAAAAATCGCTAGGGGCATGGAAGAGAAATTAGAGGTAAATTCTAGAACAATTAACGAGAAGCTCGAGAACATGGTGATTGAAAAGAGAGTAGAAAACGTGGAGGTACAATTTAAAGAGTTGGATAAAAAGATTCTGTCTGTTAATGAGAAATTTCTGGCTCAAGATGAGAAGATTCTGGGCATAGAAAAGAAAGTGTGGGAACTGGAAATTAAAGGCAGTCCAGTATGAGCTATTCATAACACGTTAAAAATCAAGCCTCCTGTGTTCGACGGCTCTACATCTTTCGAGACAGTGGCTGCTAGATACTCTTGGAACGACAACGACAAGGCGATGTCACTCCTTATGGCATTTAAGGGTGATGCTGCTGACGTATTACATAGTATTCCCGCCGCTTCTAGGAACAACTATGGAGATATAATGACTGCTCTTGAACGTAAGTACGGTAGCGAACACAAGCAAGAGATCTACCGAATGGAACTGAGGGGAAGAGTCCAGAAGCCAAATGGGACCTTACAAGACTTTGCGGCTGAAGTAGAGCGGTTGGCGCAGTTGGCATATCCAGGAGAGACACCTCTATTGGTGGACCGCATAAAGATTGAGACATTTGCTAGTGCTATTCGAGATCCAGATATAAAATTTGCGACGTATGCGGCACCGATGGGAACATTTGCAGAAATCGTGTCATTTGCGCTGGCCCAAGAAACCGCGAGGATGCTGGTGAAACCTAAAGCTTACAACGTGCGGAGGCTGGAAGTTGAGGACAACAATTCCCAGACCGTTGTCGACCTGCTGAAAGATGAACTAATGCTTGTGAACCGAGTCAAATTGCGGACGGCCACAGTGAGACTACAACGGTGCATGGATAGACCTACCAAAGGCTGAGCATGGGTAGAAAATCGGTAAATTTCGATTTTATAGTGGACGAAGTTATACTCGGTGTAGACTTCATGATTGCCTTCGATATCAACCTGGACATAAAGCACCGTGTGATGGATTGGTCCAATGTGGAAATACCGATAAATGTGGGCTACAATTAGAAGAAAAGCATGCATTGCCCAAATGCAGTATCCGGAGAGATCGATGTCGATGTCCGTACGCTGAAGGTGGAAGCCGCCTACAATTAGTCCGTAGGAAAGGGGAAAAATCCAACAACGAGGAGGAAAAAGCGAAGATGTACGTCAAGGAAAGGTCCACCGAAAAGTGGTCGTACAGCAAGGAAGGACAAGAGGAACAGGCTCAAGCGGGAGGCAGTGTTACCAATGCCCATACCACAGAGAGGGACGAACAGGCTTAAGCGGGAGGCAATGTTACGAATGTAACTGATAGGTTTAAGTTAATTTAGTTTAATTTCCTATAATTTAAAAATTTGAATTGTAACGTAAAGTTTTATTACGCAGTTACTTTATTTAAGCTACAACAACTACCATATAAAATTCTCTTCATCTTTCTAGTTCTTACTTTACCTTTTATTAATGTGCTTTTGTTTGTTTTGCCATAATCATGTTATAATCGTTTAGTTTGCTACTTCTTGCTACATTTTGACAACGTGGATAATGTCTCTACGCCATTTGAATAACATGTATAATTTTGCTGTGTTATTGGTATGACGTGGATAATAGTTTTATGCCATATGAACAACTCGGATAATGTTTATATGCAATTTGGATAATCGGGATAATGTTGTTATGCCATTTGTATAAAGTGGATTATCTTTTTATGTGTTTTGGATAACGCGGAAATTGTTTCTATGCCATTTGAATGACATGAGTAATGTTGTTATGCGTTGTGGATTACATGGATAATGCTTTTATGTCATTTGGACAGCGTGGCTAATGTTTTTATGACATTTGAATGGCGAGTACAATGTTTTTATGCAATTTGGATAAACGGGATAATGTTTTTATGCCACTTGGATAACGTGGATAAACTTTTTGAATGACATGAGTAATGTTGTTATGTGTTCTGGATAACACGGATAATGTTTTTATGCCATTTGGACAACGCCGTTTTAATAACATGGATACATTTGCTATATAATGTGAATGACAAGCATTGTCCGCGCTTCCCACATGACATTAGGCATTTGAATAGTGTGGATAATTTTCTATGCCATTTGGATAACTCTGATGATGTTTTTATGTGTTTTGGATAACGTGGATAATGTTTATATGCCGATTGGATAGCGTGGATATTTTTTTTATATCATTTGGATAACATGTGTAATGTAAAGTCTTTAAGCTATTCGGATAACGGGGATAAAGTTTTTATGACTTTTGGATAAATCATAAAACAGTTCAACTATCAACCGGGTTTCTGCCAAATCCTGGAGAGGACCTTATGAACACAAATAGAATGGATGAATGTATCAAAGGAGCCAAAAAGTCGTTTAAATACGAGCAAACTGAAGGGAAAGGCAATAATTTCGCTAGAACATTTAAGTGATGTGGAACATTTGGAAATGGAGTTGGAGTGGTATAAAGGAACTTCACGTGACATGCCACAACCCCTTGCCAAGCTTTTCCGTCTTTGAAATGTTTTTTTTATTATTCCTTAATAATTGCTTGAGTTGGTGTATTCCCCCAATGGCTCAACTTCATTCTATTCAAGAGAGTAATGTTTTTCAAAACGAACTGACAGTTTTGCAAAATTTTACTGTTCGCTACCTTAATAATAATATTTTCAGATTAATAAACATTTCTTAATTTCATTATTTTAAAAATCAAAAGTTCTACCTTCTGCACAGAGCTGACTCTGTTTGCCGAAATAACTGATACCTTTGTGAACTTTGTTATATTAAACAAAATTAATAACTTCCAAAAGCCATGAAATATTATTTGTGTCATAAACATGCCCATATAAATTTGACCTTTATAGCTAATCCACATAAACACACATATTTATATGTGTGTATGTACCAATATTTATGGTATTTTGGTATAAAAAAGTAATATCCTGTCAATAACGTTATTAATTTCCTTGAATATAATTTTTCTCTTTAAAGTTACATTCAGTATGGCGTTTTTTTCAGAATTTGTCTTTTAATAACAGGTTTTGAATGTGTGTCTGTGTGTATTTTATGTTATGAAAAAAAATGTGAACAGAAAAATTACATTATCTCCCCATAGAGTTCATGTTCATGCAAAAGATCAAAAGGATATATATTGGAATACATGAAAGCTAATTTCGTAGCATAAAGTACTATGGGTAAAACATAATCTATATATAAATGTGTATGTGTGGATTTATATGAGTGAAAGTGAGGAAGAAGACATATACATACAATTATGGCATAAACTTTTATAGTCAGATGATGGTTCTCTTGGTTGGAAGGCATTAAGTTAAGTGAGGAGAAGGGAAGATTTAATAAAGATTATTAGGCAATAATTCGGAGAACTATATAATAAAGGAGATATGACAGGTATGAAAAGAGCGTGGTTTATTTTAACATTTTTTCATAAGCGTGGTTTATTTTAATATTTTTTCATAAGCGTGGTTTATTTTAACATTTTTTCATAAGCGTGGTTTATTTTAATATTTTTTCATAAGCGTGGTTTATTTTAACATTTTTTCATAAGCGTGGTTTATTTTAACATTTTTTCATAAGCGTGGTTTATTTTAATATTTTTTCATAAGCGTGGTTTATTTTAATATTTTTTCATAAGCGTGGTTTATTTTTATATTTTTTCATAAGCGTGGTTTATTTTAATGTTTTTTCATAAGCGTGGTTTATTTTAATATTTTTTCATAAGCGTGGTTTATTTTAATATTTTTCATAAGCGTGGTTTATTTTAATATTTTTTCATAAGCGTGGTTTATTTTAATATTTTTTCATAAGCGTGGTTTATTTTAATATTTTTTCATAAGCGTGGTTTATTTTAATATTTTTTCATAAGCGTGGTTTATTTTAATATTTTTTCATAAGCGTGGTTTATTTTAATATTTTTTCATAAGCGTGGTTTATTTTAATATTTTTTCATAAGCGTGGTTTATTTTAATATATTTTTTCATAAGCGTGGTTTATTTTAATATTTTTTCATAAGCGTGGTTTATTTTAATATTTTTTCATAAGCGTGGTTTATTTTAATATTTTTTCATAAGCGTGGTTTATTTTAATATTTTTTCATAAGCGTGGTTTATTTTAATATTTTTTCATAAGCGTGGTTTATTTTAATATTTTTTCATAAGCGTGGTTTATTTTAATATTTTTTCATAAGCGTGGTTTATTTTAATATTTTTTCATAAGCGTGGTTTATTTTAATATTTTTTCATAAGCGTGGTTTATTTTAATATTTTTTCATAAGCGTGGTTTATTTTAATATTTTTTCATAAGCGTGGTTTATTTTAATATTTTTTCATAAGCGTGGTTTATTTTAATATTTTTTCATAAGCGTGGTTTATTTTAATATTTTTTCATAAGCGTGGTTTATTTTAATATTTTTTCATAAGCGTGGTTTATTTTAATATTTTTTCATAAGCGTGGTTTATTTTAATATTTTTTCATAAGCGTGGTTTATTTTAATATTTTTTCATAAGCGTGGTTTATTTTAATATTTTTTCATAAGCGTGGTTTATTTTAATATTTTTTCATAAGCGTGGTTTATTTTAATATTTTTTCATAAGCGTGGTTTATTTTAATATTTTTTCATAAGCGTGGTTTATTTTAATATTTTTTCATAAGCGTGGTTTATTTTAATATTTTTTCATAAGCGTGGTTTATTTTAATATTTTTTCATAAGCGTGGTTTATTTTAATATTTTTTCATAAGCGTGGTTTATTTTAATATTTTTTCATAAGCGTGGTTTATTTTAATATTTTTTCATAAGCGTGGTTTATTTTAATATTTTTTCATAAGCGTGGTTTATTTTAATATTTTTTCATAAGCGTGGTTTATTTTAATATTTTTTCATAAGCGTGGTTTATTTTAATATTTTTTCATAAGCGTGGTTTATTTTAATATTTTTTCATAAGCGTGGTTTATTTTAATATTTTTTCATAAGCGTGGTTTATTTTAATATTTTTTCATAAGCGTGGTTTATTTTAATATTTTTTCATAAGCGTGGTTTATTTTAATATTTTTTCATAAGCGTGGTTTATTTTAATATTTTTTCATAAGCGTGGTTTATTTTAATATTTTTTCATAAGCGTGGTTTATTTTAATATTTTTTCATAAGCGTGGTTTATTTTAATATTTTTTCATAAGCGTGGTTTATTTTAATATTTTTTCATAAGCGTGGTTTATTTTAATATTTTTTCATAAGCGTGGTTTATTTTAATATTTTTTCATAAGCGTGGTTTATTTTAATATTTTTTCATAAGCGTGGTTTATTTTAATATTTTTTCATAAGCGTGGTTTATTTTAATATTTTTTCATAAGCGTGGTTTATTTTAATATTTTTTCATAAGCGTGGTTTATTTTAATATTTTTTCATAAGCGTGGTTTATTTTAATATTTTTTCATAAGCGTGGTTTATTTTAATATTTTTTCATAAGCGTGGTTTATTTTAATATTTTTTCATAAGCGTGGTTTATTTTAATATTTTTTCATAAGCGTGGTTTATTTTAATATTTTTTCATAAGCGTGGTTTATTTTAATATTTTTTCATAAGCGTGGTTTATTTTAATATTTTTTCATAAGCGTGGTTTATTTTAATATTTTTTCATAAGCGTGGTTTATTTTAATATTTTTTCATAAGCGTGGTTTATTTTAATATTTTTTCATAAGCGTGGTTTATTTTAATATTTTTTCATAAGCGTGGTTTATTTTAATATTTTTTCATAAGCGTGGTTTATTTTAATATTTTTTCATAAGCGTGGTTTATTTTAATATTTTTTCATAAGCGTGGTTTATTTTAATATTTTTTCATAAGCGTGGTTTATTTTAATATTTTTTCATAAGCGTGGTTTATTTTAATATTTTTTCATAAGCGTGGTTTATTTTAATATTTTTTCATAAGCGTGGTTTATTTTAATATTTTTTCATAAGCGTGGTTTATTTTAATATTTTTTCATAAGCGTGGTTTATTTTAATATTTTTTCATAAGCGTGGTTTATTTTAATATTTTTTCATAAGCGTGGTTTATTTTAATATTTTTTCATAAGCGTGGTTTATTTTAATATTTTTTCATAAGCGTGGTTTATTTTAATATTTTTTCATAAGCGTGGTTTATTTTAATATTTTTTCATAAGCGTGGTTTATTTTAATATTTTTTCATAAGCGTGGTTTATTTTAATATTTTTTCATAAGCGTGGTTTATTTTAATATTTTTTCATAAGCGTGGTTTATTTTAATATTTTTTCATAAGCGTGGTTTATTTTAATATTTTTTCATAAGCGTGGTTTATTTTAATATTTTTTCATAAGCGTGGTTTATTTTAATATTTTTTCATAAGCGTGGTTTATTTTAATATTTTTTCATAAGCGTGGTTTATTTTAATATTTTTTCATAAGCGTGGTTTATTTTAATATTTTTTCATAAGCGTGGTTTATTTTAATATTTTTTCATAAGCGTGGTTTATTTTAATATTTTTTCATAAGCGTGGTTTATTTTAATATTTTTTCATAAGCGTGGTTTATTTTAATATTTTTTCATAAGCGTGGTTTATTTTAATATTTTTTCATAAGCGTGGTTTATTTTAATATTTTTTCATAAGCGTGGTTTATTTTAATATTTTTTCATAAGCGTGGTTTATTTTAATATTTTTTCATAAGCGTGGTTTATTTTAATATTTTTTCATAAGCGTGGTTTATTTTAATATTTTTTCATAAGCGTGGTTTATTTTAATATTTTTTCATAAGCGTGGTTTATTTTAATATTTTTTCATAAGCGTGGTTTATTTTAATATTTTTTCATAAGCGTGGTTTATTTTAATATTTTTTCATAAGCGTGGTTTATTTTAATATTTTTTCATAAGCGTGGTTTATTTTAATATTTTTTCATAAGCGTGGTTTATTTTAATATTTTTTCATAAGCGTGGTTTATTTTAATATTTTTTCATAAGCGTGGTTTATTTTAATATTTTTTCATAAGCGTGGTTTATTTTAATATTTTTTCATAAGCGTGGTTTATTTTAATATTTTTTCATAAGCGTGGTTTATTTTAATATTTTTTCATAAGCGTGGTTTATTTTAATATTTTTTCATAAGCGTGGTTTATTTTAATATTTTTTCATAAGCGTGGTTTATTTTAATATTTTTTCATAAGCGTGGTTTATTTTAATATTTTTTCATAAGCGTGGTTTATTTTAATATTTTTTCATAAGCGTGGTTTATTTTAATATTTTTTCATAAGCGTGGTTTATTTTAATATTTTTTCATAAGCGTGGTTTATTTTAATATTTTTTCATAAGCGTGGTTTATTTTAATATTTTTTCATAAGCGTGGTTTATTTTAATATTTTTTCATAAGCGTGGTTTATTTTAATATTTTTTCATAAGCGTGGTTTATTTTAATATTTTTTCATAAGCGTGGTTGTTTATTTTAATATTTTTTCATAAGCGTGGTTTATTTTAATATTTTTTCATAAGCGTGGTTTATTTTAATATTTTTTCATAAGCGTGGTTTATTTTAATATTTTTTCATAAGCGTGGTTTATTTTAATATTTTTTCATAAGCGTGGTTTATTTTAATATTTTTTCATAAGCGTGGTTTATTTTAATATTTTTTCATAAGCGTGGTTTATTTTAATATTTTTTCATAAGCGTGGTTTATTTTAATATTTTTTCATAAGCGTGGTTTATTTTAATATTTTTTCATAAGCGTGGTTTATTTTAATATTTTTTCATAAGCGTGGTTTATTTTAATATTTTTTCATAAGCGTGGTTTATTTTAATATTTTTTCATAAGCGTGGTTTATTTTAATATTTTTTCATAAGCGTGGTTTATTTTAATATTTTTTCATAAGCGTGGTTTATTTTAATATTTTTTCATAAGCGTGGTTTATTTTAATATTTTTTCATAAGCGTGGTTTATTTTAATATTTTTTCATAAGCGTGGTTTATTTTAATATTTTTTCATAAGCGTGGTTTATTTTAATATTTTTTCATAAGCGTGGTTTATTTTAATATTTTTTCATAAGCGTGGTTTATTTTAATATTTTTTCATAAGCGTGGTTTATTTTAATATTTTTTCATAAGCGTGGTTTATTTTAATATTTTTTCATAAGCGTGGTTTATTTTAATATTTTTTCATAAGCGTGGTTTATTTTAATATTTTTTCATAAGCGTGGTTTATTTTAATATTTTTTCATAAGCGTGGTTTATTTTAATATTTTTTCATAAGCGTGGTTTATTTTAATATTTTTTCATAAGCGTGGTTTATTTTAATATTTTTTCATAAGCGTGGTTTATTTTAATATTTTTTCATAAGCGTGGTTTATTTTAATATTTTTTCATAAGCGTGGTTTATTTTAATATTTTTTCATAAGCGTGGTTTATTTTAATATTTTTTCATAAGCGTGGTTTATTTTAATATTTTTTCATAAGCGTGGTTTATTTTAATATTTTTTCATAAGCGTGGTTTATTTTAATATTTTTTCATAAGCGTGGTTTATTTTAATATTTTTTCATAAGCGTGGTTTATTTTAATATTTTTTCATAAGCGTGGTTTATTTTAATATTTTTTCATAAGCGTGGTTTATTTTAATATTTTTTCATAAGCGTGGTTTATTTTAATATTTTTTCATAAGCGTGGTTTATTTTAATATTTTTTCATAAGCGTGGTTTATTTTAATATTTTTTCATAAGCGTGGTTTATTTTAATATTTTTTCATAAGCGTGGTTTATTTTAATATTTTTTCATAAGCGTGGTTTATTTTAATATTTTTTCATAAGCGTGGTTTATTTTAATATTTTTTCATAAGCGTGGTTTATTTTAATATTTTTTCATAAGCGTGGTTTATTTTAATATTTTTTCATAAGCGTGGTTTATTTTAATATTTTTTCATAAGCGTGGTTTATTTTAATATTTTTTCATAAGCGTGGTTTATTTTAATATTTTTTCATAAGCGTGGTTTATTTTAATATTTTTTCATAAGCGTGGTTTATTTTAATATTTTTTCATAAGCGTGGTTTATTTTAATATTTTTTCATAAGCGTGGTTTATTTTAATATTTTTTCATAAGCGTGGTTTATTTTAATATTTTTTCATAAGCGTGGTTTATTTTAATATTTTTTCATAAGCGTGGTTTATTTTAATATTTTTTCATAAGCGTGGTTTATTTTAATATTTTTTCATAAGCGTGGTTTATTTTAATATTTTTTCATAAGCGTGGTTTATTTTAATATTTTTTCATAAGCGTGGTTTATTTTAATATTTTTTCATAAGCGTGGTTTATTTTAATATTTTTTCATAAGCGTGGTTTATTTTAATATTTTTTCATAAGCGTGGTTTATTTTAATATTTTTTCATAAGCGTGGTTTATTTTAATATTTTTTCATAAGCGTGGTTTATTTTAATATTTTTTCATAAGCGTGGTTTATTTTAATATTTTTTCATAAGCGTGGTTTATTTTAATATTTTTTCATAAGCGTGGTTTATTTTAATATTTTTTCATAAGCGTGGTTTATTTTAATATTTTTTCATAAGCGTGGTTTATTTTAATATTTTTTCATAAGCGTGGTTTATTTTAATATTTTTTCATAAGCGTGGTTTATTTTAATATTTTTTCATAAGCGTGGTTTATTTTAATATTTTTTCATAAGCGTGGTTTATTTTAATATTTTTTCATAAGCGTGGTTTATTTTAATATTTTTTCATAAGCGTGGTTTATTTTAATATTTTTTCATAAGCGTGGTTTATTTTAATATTTTTTCATAAGCGTGGTTTATTTTAATATTTTTTCATAAGCGTGGTTTATTTTAATATTTTTTCATAAGCGTGGTTTATTTTAATATTTTTTCATAAGCGTGGTTTATTTTAATATTTTTTCATAAGCGTGGTTTATTTTAATATTTTTTCATAAGCGTGGTTTATTTTAATATTTTTTCATAAGCGTGGTTTATTTTAATATTTTTTCATAAGCGTGGTTTATTTTAATATTTTTTCATAAGCGTGGTTTATTTTAATATTTTTTCATAAGCGTGGTTTATTTTAATATTTTTTCATAAGCGTGGTTTATTTTAATATTTTTTCATAAGCGTGGTTTATTTTAATATTTTTTCATAAGCGTGGTTTATTTTAATATTTTTTCATAAGCGTGGTTTATTTTAATATTTTTTCATAAGCGTGGTTTATTTTAATATTTTTTCATAAGCGTGGTTTATTTTAATATTTTTTCATAAGCGTGGTTTATTTTAATATTTTTTCATAAGCGTGGTTTATTTTAATATTTTTTCATAAGCGTGGTTTATTTTTTTAATATTTTTTCATAAGCGTGGTTTATTTTAATATTTTTTCATAAGCGTGGTTTATTTTAATATTTTTTCATAAGCGTGGTTTATTTTAATATTTTTTCATAAGCGTGGTTTATTTTAATATTTTTTCATAAGCGTGGTTTATTTTAATATTTTTTCATAAGCGTGGTTTATTTTAATATTTTTTCATAAGCGTGGTTTATTTTAATATTTTTTCATAAGCGTGGTTTATTTTAATATTTTTTCATAAGCGTGGTTTATTTTAATATTTTTTCATAAGCGTGGTTTATTTTAATATTTTTTCATAAGCGTGGTTTATTTTAATATTTTTTCATAAGCGTGGTTTATTTTAATATTTTTTCATAAGCGTGGTTTATTTTAATATTTTTTCATAAGCGTGGTTTATTTTAATATTTTTTCATAAGCGTGGTTTATTTTAATATTTTTTCATAAGCGTGGTTTATTTTAATATTTTTTCATAAGCGTGGTTTATTTTAATATTTTTTCATAAGCGTGGTTTATTTTAATATTTTTTCATAAGCGTGGTTTATTTTAATATTTTTTCATAAGCGTGGTTTATTTTAATATTTTTTCATAAGCGTGGTTTATTTTAATATTTTTTCATAAGCGTGGTTTATTTTAATATTTTTTCATAAGCGTGGTTTATTTTAATATTTTTTCATAAGCGTGGTTTATTTTAATATTTTTTCATAAGCGTGGTTTATTTTAATATTTTTTCATAAGCGTGGTTTATTTTAATATTTTTTCATAAGCGTGGTTTATTTTAATATTTTTTCATAAGCGTGGTTTATTTTAATATTTTTCATAAGCGTGGTTTATTTTAATATTTTTTCATAAGCGTGGTTTATTTTAATATTTTTTCATAAGCGTGGTTTATTTTAATATTTTTTCATAAGCGTGGTTTATTTTAATATTTTTTCATAAGCGTGGTTTATTTTAATATTTTTTCATAAGCGTGGTTTATTTTAATATTTTTTCATAAGCGTGGTTTATTTTAATATTTTTTCATAAGCGTGGTTTATTTTAATATTTTTTCATAAGCGTGGTTTATTTTAAATATTTTTTTCATAAGCGTGGTTTATTTTAATATTTTTTCATAAGCGTGGTTTATTTTAATATTTTTTCATAAGCGTGGTTTATTTTAATATTTTTTCATAAGCGTGGTTTATTTTAATATTTTTTCATAAGCGTGGTTTATTTTAATATTTTTTCATAAGCGTGGTTTATTTTAATATTTTTTCATAAGCGTGGTTTATTTTAATATTTTTTCATAAGCGTGGTTTATTTTAATATTTTTTCATAAGCGTGGTTTATTTTAATATTTTTTCATAAGCGTGGTTTATTTTAATATTTTTTCATAAGCGTGGTTTATTTTAATATTTTTTCATAAGCGTGGTTTATTTTAATATTTTTTCATAAGCGTGGTTTATTTTAATATTTTTTCATAAGCGTGGTTTATTTTAATATTTTTTCATAAGCGTGGTTTATTTTAATATTTTTTCATAAGCGTGGTTTATTTTAATATTTTTTCATAAGCGTGGTTTATTTTAATATTTTTTCATAAGCGTGGTTTATTTTAATATTTTTTCATAAGCGTGGTTTATTTTAATATTTTTTCATAAGCGTGGTTTATTTTAATATTTTTTCATAAGCGTGGTTTATTTTAATATTTTTTCATAAGCGTGGTTTATTTTAATATTTTTTCATAAGCGTGGTTTATTTTAATATTTTTTCATAAGCGTGGTTTATTTTAATATTTTTTCATAAGCGTGGTTTATTTTAATATTTTTTCATAAGCGTGGTTTATTTTAATATTTTTTCATAAGCGTGGTTTATTTTAATATTTTTTCATAAGCGTGGTTTATTTTAATATTTTTTCATAAGCGTGGTTTATTTTAATATTTTTTCATAAGCGTGGTTTATTTTAATATTTTTTCATAAGCGTGGTTTATTTTAATATTTTTTCATAAGCGTGGTTTATTTTAATATTTTTCATAAGCGTGGTTTATTTTAATATTTTTTCATAAGCGTGGTTTATTTTAATATTTTTTCATAAGCGTGGTTTATTTTAATATTTTTCATAAGCGTGGTTTATTTTAATATTTTTTCATAAGCGTGGTTTATTTTAATATTTTTCATAAGCGTGGTTTATTTTAATATTTTTTCATAAGCGTGGTTTATTTTAATATTTTTTCATAAGCGTGGTTTATTTTAATATTTTTCATAAGCGTGGTTTATTTTAATATTTTTTCATAAGCGTGGTTTATTTTAATATTTTTTCATAAGCGTGGTTTATTTTAATATTTTTCATAAGCGTGGTTTATTTCAATATTTTTCATAAGCGTGGTTTATTTTCATATTTTTTCATAAGCGTGGTTTATTTTAATATTTTTCATAAGCGTGGTTTATTTCAATATTTTTCATAAGCGTGGTTTATTTTCATATTTTTTCATAAGCGTGGTTTATTTTAATATTTTTTCATAAGCGTGGTTTATTTTAATATTTTTTCATAAGCGTGGTTTATTTTAATATTTTTTCATAAGCGTGGTTTATTTTAATATTTTTTCATAAGCGTGGTTTATTTTAATATTTTTTCATAAGCGTGGTTTATTTTAATATTTTTTCATAAGCGTGGTTTATTTTAATATTTTTTATAAGCGTGGTTTATTTTAATATTTTTCATAAGCGTGGTTTATTTTAATATTTTTTCATAAGCGTGGTTTATTTTAATATTTTTCATAAGCGTGGTTTATTTTAATATTTTTCATAAGCGTGGTTTATTTTAATATTTTTTCATAAGCGTGGTTTATTTTAATATTTTTTCATAAGCGTGGTTTATTTTAATATTTTTCATAAGCGTGGTTTATTTTAATATTTTTCATAAGCGTGGTTTATTTTAATATTTTTTCATAAGCGTGGTTTATTTTAATATTTTTCATAAGCGTGGTTTATTTTAATATTTTTTCATAAGCGTGGTTTATTTCAATATTTTTCATAAGCGTGGTTTATTTTAATATTTTTCATAAGCGTGGTTTATTTTAATATTTTTTCATAAGCGTGGTTTATTTTAATATTTTTTCATAAGCGTGGTTTATTTTAATATTTTTTCATAAGCGTGGTTTATTTTAATATTTTTTCATAAGCGTGGTTTATTTTAATATTTTTTCATAAGCGTGGTTTATTTTAATATTTTTCATAAGCGTGGTTTATTTTAATATTTTTCATAAGCGTGGTTTATTTTAATATTTTTCATAAGCGTGGTTTATTTTAATATTTTTCATAAGCGTGGTTTATTTTAATATTTTTCATAAGCGTGGTTTATTTTAATATGTTTCATAAGCGTGGTTTATTTTAATATTTTTCATAAGCGTGGTTTATTTTAATATTTTTCATAAGCGTGGTTTATTTTAATATTTTTTCATAAGCGTGGTTTATTTCAATATTTTTCATAAGCGTGGTTTATTTTAATATTTTTTCATAAGCGTGGTTTATTTTAATATTTTTTCATAAGCGTGGTTTATTTTAATATTTTTTCATAAGCGTGGTTTACTTTAATATTTTTCATAAGCGTGGTTTATTTTAATATTTTTCATAAGAGTGGTTTATTTTAATATTTTTCATAAGCGTGTATTTTGTAATCTTCATAAGCAGGGTAGAGTCGATAGGAATGTAAAGCATGATATCCTTGCTTTATGATATAAAAACCTAGTCGGATTAATTGATACTCATTTCCTTATTTACAATTCCAAATCATAAGCCACTCATATCATTTTTTGTCATTTTGTTTTTCCTCAGTTCTTAATTCAGCTTTTAGTATTTGGTCAAGTTTTTTTAGTAATTCCTTTTGATTACTTATTTATAGGCTTCTGGTGCAACATCAAAGGCGAAGGCAAGTGGCCATGCCAATATGAAAACTATTCAGTGGCAGTAAAAAGGATTGCATGGAAGTTTTAAAATTTGTAGATATTTGGCCTATGCATACAAATGAAATGGAAGAAACGAAAATCACATAAAATGAGGAAATAATGTACAGTGGTTAATTCGTACTTTTTCTGCGCTATTCAATAAAAAACACAATTTCCACGGCCGTTCAAAATGATATAAAACCTCCTTCTTATCGCCGAGTACCCAAGTAAGGTCGACACAAGTTGTGGAGAAATTTAAATATTCAGGAAATGAAAGCCAACATTTCTCTCAGGGGTTTACCTCCGTTGAAAAACATGTCTACAGCTCATGCTAACCACTTCACCACAGTGTTAAATATAGGACGAAAGAAGGAAAATCTTCAACAGAAAAAAAGAGTATCATAAGTCAATGACAGCATTAACGGCAAATACTTTATACTTGAATGATTCACAAAATCTCAAATGCAATTTTGACTTAGTATCAAACCACCAGATGTTTGGCAATATGCTTAAGCGGCAACTGCACCATCACCAACAACGACTGAAGCAGGAACATCACTACCATTAGACGGAGTGCATGAAGAACATCAGGGACATCTGCTTCAATGTATTTGAGCGGCTCAAGAAAAAAGAAATCTACTCAACTTTTGGTGATTCTCAATGGCAATGAACGCAAAATTATGTTAAATGATAGAAACGAAGAGGATGAAGGTGCAAAAGGGGGGACATGATAAATACCACATCCAGCAGTTAAAGTTGAGAAAAATTTCCAAAAAAAAATATATATTCGAAAGTATTATCATTTGAAATTTATGTTTATCAAAATATGTTGAACATTTTAAAACAGTTCTTGATGTAAGGAAAAAGGGTAAAACAAAAGAGAATGATGTTCTAAAATAAAAAAAATCGACGCTTATGAAAAAAAATATTAAAACAAACCTTAACATATTATAATAAACCACGCTTTTGAAAAAATATTCTAAAAAACCACGCTTATAAAAAATATTAAAATAAACCACGCTTTTGAAAAAAAATATTAAAACAAACCTTAACATATTATAATAAACCACGCTTTTGAAAAAATATTCTAAAAAACCACGCTTATAAAAAATATTAAAATAAACCACGCTTATAAAAAATATTAAAATAAACCACGCTTTTGAAAAAAAATATTAAAACAAACCTTAACATATTATAATAAACCACGCTTTTGAAAAAATATTCTAAAAAACCACGCTTATAAAAAATATTAAAATAAACCACGCTTATAAAAAATATTAAAATAAACCACGCTTTTGAAAAAAAATATTAAAACAAACCTTAACATATTATAATAAACCACGCTTTTGAAAAAATATTCTAAAAAACCACGCTTATAAAAAATATTAAAATAAACCACGCTTATAAAAAATATTAAAATAAACCACGCATATAAAAAATATTAAAATAAACCACGCTTATAAAAAATATTAAAATAAACCACTCTTATAAAAAGTATTAAAATAAACCACGCTTATAAAAAATATTAAAATAAACCACGCTTATGAAAAAATATTAAAATAAACCACGCTTATAAAAAATATTAAAATAAACCACGCTTATAAAAAATATTAAAATAAACCACGCTTTTGAAAAAATATTCTAAAAAACCACGCTTTTGAAAAAATATTCTAAAAAACCACGCTTATAAAAAATATTAAAATAAACCACGCTTATAAAAAATATTAAAATAAACCACGCTTTTGAAAAAAAATATTAAAACAAACCTTAACATATTATAATAAACCACGCTTTTGAAAAAATATTCTAAAAAAACACGCTTATAAAAAATATTAAAATAAACCACGCTTATAAAAAATATTAAAATAAACCACGCTTTTGAAAAAAAATATTAAAACAAACCTTAACATATTATAATAAACCACGCTTTTGAAAAAATATTCTAAAAAACCACGCTTATAAAAAATATTAAAATAAACCACGCTTATAAAAAATATTAAAATAAACCACGCATATAAAAAATATTAAAATAAACCACGCTTATAAAAAATATTAAAATAAACCACTCTTATAAAAAGTATTAAAATAAACCACGCTTATAAAAAATATTAAAATAAACCACGCTTATAAAAAATATTAAAATAAACCACGCATATAAAAAATATTAAAATAAACCACGCTTATAAAAAATATTAAAATAAACCACTCTTATAAAAAGTATTAAAATAAACCACGCTTATAAAAAATATTAAAATAAACCACGCTTATGAAAAAATATTAAAATAAACCACGCTTATGAAAAAATATTAAAATAAACCACGCTTATGAAAAAATATTAAAATAAACAACGCTTATGAAAAAATATTAAAATAAACCACTCTTATAAAAAGTATTAAAATAAACCACGCTTATGAAAAAATATTAAAATAAACCACGCTTATGAAAAAATATTAAAATAAACCACGCTTATGAAAAAATATTAAAATAAACCACGCTTATGAAAAAATATTAAAATAAACAACGCTTATGAAAAAATATTAAAATAAACCACTCTTATAAAAAGTATTAAAATAAACCACGCTTATGAAAAAATATTAAAATAAACCACGCTTATGAAAAAATATTAAAATAAACCACGCTTATGAAAAAATATTAAAATAAACCACGCTTATGAAAAAATATTAACATAATCCACGCTTATGAAAAAATATTAAAATAATCCACGCTTATGAAAAAATATTAAAATAATCCACGCTTATGAAAAAATATTAAAATAATCCACGCTTATGAAAAAATATTAAAATAATCCACGCTTATGAAAAAATATTAAAATAATCGACGCTTATGAAAAAATAAATAATCGACGCTTTTGAAAAAATATTAAAATAATCCACGCTTATGAAAAAATATTAAAATAATCCACGCTTATGAAAAAATATTAAAATAATCCACGCTTATGAAAAAATATTAAAATAATCCACGCTTATGAAAAAATATTAAAATAATCCACGCTTATGAAAAAATATTAAAATAATCCACGCTTATGAAAAAATATTAAAATAAACCACGCTTTTGAAAATATATTAAAATAAGCCACGCTTTTGAAAAAATATTAAAATAAACCACGCTTTTGAAAAAAAAATTAAAATAAACCACGCTTATGAAAAAATATTAAAATAAACCACGCTTTTGAAAATATATTAAAATAAGCCACGCTTTTGAAAAAATATTAAAATAAACCACGCTTTTGAAAAAAAAATTAAAATAAACCACGCTTATGAAAAAATATTAAAATAAACCACGCTTTTGAAAAAGTATTAAAATAAACCACGCTTATGAAAAAATATTAAAATAAACCACGCTTTTGAAAAAAAATATTAAAATAAAAAACGCTTTTGAAAAAATATTAAAATAAACCACGCTTAAGAAAAAATATTAAAATAAACCACGCTTAAGAAAAAATATTAAAATAAACCACGCTTTTGAAAAAGTATTAAAATAAACCACGCTTATGAAAAAATATTAAAATAAACCACGCTTTTAAAAAAAAATATTAAAATAAAAAACGCTTTTGAAAAAATATTAAAATAAACCACGCTTAAGTAAAAATATTAAAATAAACCACGCTTTTGAAAAAATATTAAAATAAACCACGCTTTTGAAAAAATATTAAAATTAACCACGCTTATGGAAAAATATTAAAATAAACCACGCTTTTGAAAAAATATTAAAATAAACCACGCTTATGAAAAAATATTAAAATAATCCACGCTTATGAAAAAATATTAAAATAATCCACGCTTATGAAAAAATATTAAAATAATCCACGCTTATGAAAAAATATTAAAATAATCCACGCTTATGAAAAAATATTAAAATAATCCACGCATATGAAAAAATATTAAAATACACACGCTTATAAAAAAATATTAAAATAAACCACGCTTTTTGGAAAAATATTAAAATAAACCATTCTTATGAAAAAAAATCCACATTTACTTTGAGACACCCTTTCCTAAATTTGACAATCACACACACACACAAAAATTGGCACTTACATCTCCAGAAAGTGTTTTTTCCTGTGGTATATTTTTTCTTAACCAAATTGCATTGCATTCTACTACATTTCCCAAGCAGTTTTACCAAAACTTTCAAAGCAAAACGCAATGATGACAAATTATAAATTCCCATTTTCAGCTAAGTTAAGAAGGGTCCTCCATTCATAAAAAGATAAACTTTAATTTAAGAAAATCGTTTTATGGCACAACTTTATCCATTTCTTTTTTGAGTAAGAAATATTTCCTAAAATAAATGAGATGGAGAAAAAAAGTAATTCTTGAAATGTCTTTCATGGATTTTCTGTTTTTCTTCCCTTTTCACATGACTTCCAATACTGAATGACATCAAGAGTAACGGCATCTATATTAACGGCATTGCTATTTGGTTAATACAATCACGTCTATGGCCAGTTGTAAATTAAAAGTCTTCTTGAAGAGCTCTTATTTTGCTAAGAAAATGATTGTGGTTAGAATGAAGGAGTTAGTTGCTTCTGCCTTTGGTAAAGCAATAAAATAAGTTATTTTCTTCTTAAAAAAGTAATTTCATATGAAGAATGTTACTAAGTAAATATTTGAGTCATTCTGAAAAGAGCCATTGCAATAAATTTCAAATCCAATACCGGATATCCTCTTCAATTCGTTGAAATCGAAATCCAAAAATTAATGTTTACCCACGTAAGTGTTTACTTTGAATTGTGGGCATTGCCTTGAAGTATGCCAGATAAAAAGGCTTTTAATCGTAAAACATATGTGATGCTCCTTAAACTATGCATTAGACATAATGAAGCAGTGTGCCACGTAAAAGGTTTGAACAAAGAGAATGGAACTGGTGTTATGCGGGTTATAATAGTTTGGAAATTGCCACAGTAACCCTTTTGGTAGTTTATGGGAAACATTTATTTGAGAGCTTTAATTAAATTCTCTATAATAATAAAAATGTAACATAATAATTAATGGAGGTAGCTAATAAATTCCCGTAGTTAATAAATTTCACACCATACACCTTTCAATATTCACACAAACATACGACAATATTTAGAATTTATTTCTATTTCATAAACTTTATTTCCTCCTTAATTACCTACAATTTATATTCTCTCCTAATTAATACCCACATTAATGATTTATTCGACAACTGTGTCTGCATCTGGGAGTTGCTTTTGTGAGAGTTTATTAATAAAGTCATGAGCTTACCATGCAGTCAATGTGCCAACAGTAGCTGCCAGAAATCATATCACAGAGCTATAAATCTCTCGCTTTATTGTTTTATTTTGCAACAATTAGCAAAGCAAGGCAATACAAATTCTTATATTCAGTTTTCATATTCAAGCATAAATTTGTGGTTAGCCGAAAAGTACCCACTAGGGACATAATTGATATTAGACAGAGTCAAATTAGAAGTAAGCAATAAATTAATGGTTTTTATTGTGAATTTTAATCATTGTGATAGTACAGCAAAAACTTGGAAAATGTATCTCAGTTAGAAGAATGAAATACTGAAAGAATAAGTATGGAAGTATTTTTGTTGGGAAAAGCCCAGGATTTATCTTCGTCCCTCTTTCATCTCAAGTGGAAACTGACCTCTCCGTGGTGTCACCTGGGGAACTGCCTTTAACGCCCGTTAAAGGTAGTGAGCTAACATGTGCCGCGCGTTCACCCATAAGAACGTTAAAAACTTGGAGTTGGGCGTCGGGCTAGTAACCCTCCCCTAGAAAAACAGCGTATGTGCAATGAAAAAAACGAAAGAAAAACAAACCGCTCTAAAGTTGACGAACCCCGCAAACGTTTTAAGGACCATGATCTGCGAATCTGCACCTGGAATGTTCGCACTCTTTATAGAGAAGATAGAGATAGAAGTACAAGGCCGACATTACTGCCATACAGGAAATACGATGGGTTGGGAAAGGCGTCACAACAACACCTAAAGGTGACACACTGTATTATAGCTGACATGACACAAAGCATTAGTTTGGTTGCGGATTTGTAGTTAGTCGGAGGTTAAAACATCTGGTCTCCAGCTTCAACCCAGTTTAATCGCTGCAATTCGATTAAATGCAAAATTCTTCAACATCAGCTTTATTTGCGCTCATGCTCCCACTGAAGACAAGGACGAACAGACCAAAGATATATTTTACGAGCGCTTAGAAGAAACTTATGACCCTTGCCCTACCAATGACATTAAAATTATACTAGGCGATTTTAATGCCAAAGTTGGAAAGGAGAATATCTTTGGCCCAACAGTCGGGAAACTCAGTCTCCACAGTGAAACATCTGACAATGGTATGAGGCTGATAGGCTTTGCAGCTGCAAGAAACATGGTAGTTAGCAGTACCAGATTTAACCCAGATAAAGCCACTGGTCCTTTAAACGCCACAAAAAATGGTTGCAAAAATTGACGTAAAACTCTGGTCTTTTTCGAATATTTTTGTGGGGTTTTTTGCATTTTGTTATAGTTATGTCTGTTTACTGTAAGTTCACGCTGATAATGCTTAATTTGACCTACGCATTTCCACGCAATTGGCCAAAAACCCAAACTATTCAAAAAAATCGACTTTTTTGTAATTTTCGACTTTTGATAAACAATTTAAATATGCGATTAAAATTTAATCAAAAATGTTAGAATCATATAAAGTCAGGGATTTGTTAGGAATATGTTAAGAGTATTTTCTCAATCAAAAACCAAGGGATTGGCATGTAATGATACACCTATATTACCCTCCAAAGTTTTTGGAACTTTTAAAAGAAGGCCCGATTGCAGGAAAACTATACGTTTTAGAGAAAAAAGTTATTTCTTAAAAAATGCATAAAAAATCTCAAAAATATAATTTTCATAAAAAATTTTAAGTTTTTTCGCAAAAAATAAATTCTCGGCGCTAAGTGGGTTAAGCATCTCGATATTCATAAGGGCACCTGGCTGACGCCAGATCAATAAACAAAAAAAACAAATTGATCACGTTGTGATAGATGGAAGACATGCATCAAGCGTGTTGGATGTACGATAGTTTCGAGGTGCAAATATAGACTTGGATCACTACCTTGTGGCAGCAAAGGTACGCACCCGGTTAAACGTAGCAAACAAAGTGCGAACAGACACAACACGGAAGTTGGACATCGGTAAGCTGCAATCACAACAGATAGCCACAGCATATTCCACTGAACTGGCCCAAGTGCTTAATCAAAGCACTCCTCATCCCGATAATATATGAGGACAATGGCAAAACATTGCCCACTCCTTGCAAACAGCCGCAAAAGCAGTACTTGGATACCAGAGACCTCCACCGAGGAATACATGGTATGACCAGGGGTGTCGTGCTGCTATCGAAGAGAAAAATGGGGCATATAGGGCTACACTACAATCAGTAGCAACGCGTTGCGCACGAGAGAGGTATCGGGAGAAAAGGAGAGAGGAGAAACGTATTTTCCACAGGAAAAAGAGAGAGAGATGGAAAAGCGGGAGTGTGAACAAATCGAGATGTACAGGAGACAGAATGAAGTCGGAAAATTCTACTAAAGAGTGAAATATCAAACTGATGGCTTTGGAACTGGCACATCCTCATGTAGAGACCAGCAAGGTAATCTGGTAACTGATACAGATAGTGTGCTAAGGATATGGAAAGAGCATTTTTCCAATCTGCTGGTATCCAATAGTAGCGAAGTCGACGAAGATACCACAGATCCAATCCCAGAAGATGGTATTGAATGTATACCGCCCAGCCAAGATGAGGTAAAGACAGCAATAAACCGGCTGAAGAATAATAAGGCAGCAGGAGCTGATGGCCTATCAGCCGAGCTGTTTAAAACCGGAGGCGACACGCTGATAAGGTGTATGCATCAGCTAGTTAGCTCCATCTGGCAGGAAGAACGCGTACCCAACGATTGGAACCTGAACAACCTGTGTCCCGTCCATAAGAAAGGAGATAAGACTTTATGCCCTAACTGTAGGGGCATAAGTCTTCTCCCTATTGCCTACAAGATAGTGTCAGGGATATTGTGCGAACGACTAAAGCCCATTGTCAACGAAATAATTGGACCATACCAATGCGGCTTTAGACCTGGCAAGTCCACCATTGACCAGATATTTACCCTGCGGCAAATCCTGGAGAAGACCCAAGAGATGCAGATCGACATCTACCACTTTTTTTTTGTCGATTATAAAGCAGCCTTCGACAGCCCGCTACGTTCAAAGGTATTCCAAGCCATGTCTGAATTTGGTATCCCCGCAAAGCTTATTCGGCTTTGTAAAATGATTCTATCTGACACAAGATCATCAGTTAAAATAGGAAAGAAACTCTCCGAAGAGTTTTGTACCATAAGAGGTTTCAGGTTAGGAGACAGCCTTTCGTCTGATCTTTTCAACATCCTGCTAGAAAAGGTTATATGAGAGCAAACGTCAAAAAAAGTGGCACAATCTACACCACTAACCACCTGTTACTTGCTTATGCTGATGATATAGACATCATGGGACAATCAGAAAAAGAAGTAACCGATACCTTTATGAAGGTCGAAGGAGAATCTGCTAAAGTGGGTCTGGCGGTAAACGGCGAGAAGACCAAGCTGATGGAGTCGACGCGCAATGCATCCATTGAGATCGGACCTACTGTTGAAGTTGGTTCCTATAATTTTAAGGTAGTAAAAGACTTCGTATACCTCGGCACCGCCGTAAACACAACAAACGACATCATTTGTGAAATAAAAAGAAGAATTGTATTGGCCAACAGATGCTACTTTGGCTTAATTAAGCACTTTTAAAACAAAGCCACAACTCGTCAAACAAAAATAACGCTTTACAAAACACTGATACTACCCGTGCTGATGTATGGTTCCGAAGCCTGGGTACTTGCGCAAGCAGATCCTTATCTGTGCTTGGCGTGTTTGAGAGAAAAATTCTTCGAAAGATCTACGGACCAATCTGCGTTGACGGTGAATATCGACGCCGTATGAACTGTATCTGCTATACAATGACTCAATATAGTTAAACGTATCGGGTTCCTGTTGCGTCCATAAAGAATCAGAAAAGACAGGTGAGTGAGGTTAGCTGGCTGGGGAGCTGAACAAATGCAGTGTATCTTGTGGTACCAATCCACATGACGGGTATGCGTTAGGTATAGTGTCATCAGCTCAGGCCCAATACGAATCGTCCGGATCTTAACTGTGGTAAAACCACTTGTGTTTGCCTTGCCAGCTGGCGTTCTTCTGCTGCGATGGATCGGGGTGGTCCCCAAGTACGGCATTCACACTATACCTCTGCACTGCCTACGCGACTACATTAGTGTGAATGATATCCAAGCCTGTCTGATAGGTTCGTTGGTCTAGAGGTTCCCGTTTATACCTTTGGGCCTCTCTCTCTCTCTCTAAATCATGAAGATCCCTAATGACGTGCCTGCGTGGGCCTTTCTATTAAATCGTGACAGGGATGCTAACTGCGATAACACCCAAACAGATACTGCATTAACAACATCCTCTTGTTTTGATGCATCGATAAAACCATCGTCTCCTCATGAAGGTGATCCTTTTGTGTCATGAGGAGGCACCCTATTCCATATCATACTGGCGCCGAATAGCTTACCACAGACCGGCCTATTGCTTTATAACAGGCCAACAAGGTTTCTTTGTCAGCATCACAAGTGCTGCTGGCCAGCAAATTGAGGACCTTACTATTATTTCTGATCTTATCGCAAATAGCTGTGGCTTGCGCGGAGGACTTAAACATGCTATCGAACGTTACTACCAAGATTATGGGGTAGTTAGTTAGTTGTTGTTGTAACAGTGTTTATTTTGTTTGTATGTTCGTTCTTCAGTTCAATCTGGCTCTGAGTCTATCTCCAGTTCCAGGAAAGTGGCTGCTTCGATGGGATGTAACCACAGATCCACTGGAGTTAGATGATTAGGTTTGGCGGGCAAGTTAAAAGTGTTTTGTGTAGTGCTAGCACATGTCGCATACTGGGCAGATGTCTTGCACGGCGCGGTCCATTTCCGCCCAATAAGAATTTAGGCGACTGCAATATCCCGAGCGTAGTAGAGCCAAAACTACTCTGGTTTATCGTGGCAGCTGACGCTCCTCAGCTGCGATAGATGGGGGATGTACTCCGA
Source organism: Musca autumnalis (assembly GCF_047663935.1). Classification (NCBI taxonomy): domain Eukaryota; kingdom Metazoa; phylum Arthropoda; class Insecta; order Diptera; family Muscidae; genus Musca; species Musca autumnalis. The sequence continues at coordinate 242,010,502 of NW_027411866.1, read as the reverse complement.
GGAATTTATGCACACTATATTTGCTTATGGTCTTAGCAATTGCATCCGTGGGAATACTATTTAAACCTCCTTGATATGCCTGTTGATTCAGGGTTTCTCTCCTATATTGTTGGACCTCCCTCTCTAGAACATAAATATCCTTCCTGATTGATATGCCTGTATGTGTCGGGCCTAGCCAGCAGATAGTGATTGGGTTGGCTCTCACGGTAACACCCAAGCAAGTACTGCAACGAAAGCATCTCATGGTGTTGCTATGCTGGAAGAATTTTTGCCTCCTCATGTAGATGGTCCACTGAAGACTTGAGGAGGCAGTCTGTTGCTGTTCTCAGCGCGGCATTCTGACAAGGTTGAATCTTTTTCCAATTCGTATCACATAATCCCGGGGACCAAACTGGAGCCGCATAGCTTACCACAGACCGACCTATCGCGTTATATGTGGCCAACAAGGTTTCTTTAACTGCACCCCAAGTGATGCCGGCTAGGGACTTGAGGACCTTGTTCCTGCTTTTCAGTTTGCCGCAGATAACTGTGGCGTGCGCGCATGACTTGAAAGTAGTGTCGAATGTGTGTGGTTGGAGCAATTTGTGGTTGGAATTCTGATACCGTCGACCAAGACATTCAATTCTCTTCCAAACTGCGGTTTTCATGGGGTGAACAGAGTGGCTGTAGATTTTGTGGCGGAAATCTGCATATTCCTCGCATGGAAAAGGGTGGTAAGATCGGTTAAATAGGAGTTCAGTCTCTCACAGATGTCATCAGGGAAAGTACCTGACGCCAGGATCGTGCAATCATCCGCATACGTTACGATCTCGATGCCGTCTGGAGGGGGCGGAATACATAAGAAGTAGAGGTTAAACAGTTTCCGAGATATCACCCCACCTTGGGGAACTCCCTGTTTCACTCTACGGTGTTTGGACTTGTTGTTCCTGAATTCCACGTACGACTGGCGTCTACACATATAGTTGACTATCCAACGTTTCAAGCTTGGCCGGAGGGTTGTCTGCTCAATGTCCTCAAACAGCGTGGAGAGCTTTTGATAAATCAAAGGCTTTTGATAAATCAAGCGCCACCATCACTGTTCTATTACACGGCGGTCTCCGGTTGAGTCCTTGACAAATATATGTGGAGATGACGTGGAGCGCTGTTTTCGTGCTGTGCTGCTTACGAAATCCATGCGGATGATCGGCAACTCGTTAGCTATTCCTGATACTGGGGTGGACTAAGGCCTCAAGGGTTTTTGCTACGGGCGACAAAATGGATAGATGTCAGCAGTGATGATGTCTCGGAACGTCCTTTGCGCTATCTGAACATCCGAATGATTGGGCAGTTCTCTGAAGCGGTGTTTGGTGAACTCTCTGAAACTCGGCCAATCAGCTTTCCTATGATTGGCGAACGTGCGGCGTTCAGAGGTGATAAAATCGGCTGGTCTGCTAATGGAGACAATCTGATCTGATCCAATGGAAATGACGGGTTCCCAGGTGACGTCATTTGTCAGACCAGGTGACACGATGGTTATGACTGGCGAACTGTGACACTCTCATCTAATTCTGGTAGGGGCGTCCTCATTGACCGTGCAAAACGTAGAGCTATCAATTTAGTTTGTTGGTATTGCTAACAACAGCAATAAACCAAACTTTTGACAGCGCCTGGTCTCACAATTAGGAGGGTTGGCGTTTGTTATTTGGGATGATTACTTCTATTTTGTTTTTCAAAATAGTCAGGCTTAATCCCATAGTCGTTGTTTTAATATTTTATTAAAAAACTTTAATTTATTAGTGGGAAAAAATTGGCTATGTTTACCAAGGTCGTGCCAAAGAAATTCTCGATCAGAGTGTTTCTTTAGATACGTATCTATTTGAGCTAGCAATTGACACTTGGGTATAAAAAGTTTCTTGTTGAAAAACAAGAAACAAGGGAACTGATGAAGATCTGTGGCGAGATCTGAAACTATAGCCTTCCCTGCCTTACCCCTTGGTAAACATCGCCAATTTTTTCCCACTTATAAATTAAAGTTGTTTTAATACTCTCATTTTTCTCCCTTAGCTATCATGTTTTTTATCATTTCATGTAAATGAATTTTTAAAGAAAAAATTAGGATTTTTGTCACAAAATATTGAATTTAGACACACTCTGCGGCGAGGTCTCCTATTCCCACGACTAAGTTGGGGGCACTTTAAAAAATGTTCTGTCATCAGGTAGTAACCTAACTCCTATAACAGCAGTCCTGAAAGCTGCTAAGACATATAGAGACTGATGAATATGTCCCTATTACGATGAATATGTCCCCGTTTAAGCTATGTATATTTTTTCTCAGTGTATAATATTCATTAAATACCATTGTTATTATTTCTTCCTTCACGCCAACGAAAATTGCGTCAACTGTTTCATTGGGAAGTTTTGTAACGAAGTACAGCTGTCAATTTGAGATGATTATGTGGTGTGGCACGAAACCATAATCTCATTAAATCATTACGATTCGCATTTCATTGGAAAATTGTCAGTCATATTTCATGGCACGGCATCATCATCAACAACAACGGTATTCAGTGAATTTAGCGTTCCAACCATTATATAAGTTCGGCATGGCAACGAATGCGTACCTGTCAATTTCCAAGCATTATGGTGGAGCAGCAGCAGCGTCGTGCAATTGCATAAGGAAATTGTGTGCAAAACCATCAATTCTTTTTGAAATTTGTTGTCTTTTCAGTTGCAGTAATTTGTAACCTTTTTCCCTGCAGATAACATTGCCAACAGATGCAGGTAGTAGCAGAGTAGTAGTAAACAACAAACGATACTTGTCATTCGATGAAGATGAAAATGAAAAAAAAACGAACGATATTAGGAAACAGATAATGTGGAAGGTTGGAGGAAAAAATCGAACTATGATGCACAATCAGCATGATGATGATATATGTCACAATTGATTTTGCAACTGCATGCCAGGGAAGTAAGGTACGTCAGTCAATCCCCAACGAATTGATATTTGTTTGCAAGGGAATATTCCATGCTTTTACCTGCAACACAAAACTGCTGCAGCTTCATGGCTTAAGGCACAGGGGGGGAAAGTAGTGGAGAAACAAATGCTTTCCGTTTCCTTTGAAAGCGTTGAGCAACAAAACATAAAACACACAAAAAGCTAAAATGCATTGGCAACTACTATTCGTTTCAATTCTCCCCCACCATTACCACCAGCTCCACCAAATATCTAGTGATGCGTGTTGTACATTTGCCGGCTTCATAACTAGTTTTGGTGCAATTTAAAAACGTCAGCTGTATGGAATGAATGTGTCTGACTACTTGCCAGTCAGTCCGTATCTTTCTCTTTGAGTTGGAAACTGTAAAAGCGGAAAAATGGATTTATGCTTTGATGCATTCCGGGGCTCTGTTAGAAAGCAATTCCCCTAAATCTATTTCTGAAAAGTGATGCGAAAGATATTCAGGTGGGTCGTGTTTTTTTTCAGTAAAAATACACTCAAGAACAGCATTGAAGGAATACAGAGCAGAAATATTCTATTGAAACGGAGAAACTTGTTAAAAAATTAATTATTGGCAATGAAATGAGAAAAAATGCAAATCCATTCTTAATACCCTTCCTTAATGCATCTTCTGATATTTTCGGAATTTCTTTGCCTTTAGCAGTTTAGCAAAATAGTGGTGTCTGGGCAAATAAAAGTTAGTATTTTGTATGCACTGTGGTACTTGTAAATAAGAGAGTTTGGCTGGTTCGGAAACCAGTCATCTGTCCGAAAAAAGAACTGTAGTATACAGCTTAACATATTCTGCGATAACAATAAAAACAACCCGTTAGTACTCTAAACCTGACACCACACCATAAAATTGCAGAATGTGTCAAAAAACTGCATATATTTCCAAACTACAGAAGGTGCAAAAAAAAAACGGGAAAGGCGTCACAATAGAAACTATACACGGTGCTCTTGAAACAATATTAAATGGAAGGTGCTTACACCTCGGAAGTTTTTGCGGATTCTGAAACTACAATGTTTATAGATGAGAAAAATCAAAAAACGAAAAAAACCGCAGGAGCGCTTTTTAAATAAATCGCGATTTAAGTTGACATTTTTAGGGGTTGTTTAGTAAGCTCCTTCCATTTAAAATTGTTTCAAGAGCACAGTGTTGTTCGAGGATCCTTTCGAAATTGTTACCGAAGGTGCTCCTAGTGTCCCTGTTTACAGCGATAATATGTTTTCGTGGGCAAGTCTCTCCAAGATTTGGAGAGAGCACACCAGCCACTACATTTGCTGGTCGTGGGGTTTTTACAGCTTTCGGGTTATTTTCGCAAGAAGTATGGACTAGCCACTCAAAAAACTTATACCATCGTAAAAGGGACCTTGAGTGAAAGCCGTTGCAAGAGAAATCAAAACGATTCGAGAGGAGGTCCTAAACTGCACTTTTCAGAAATTTTTAACCTGATCTATGTCTCGTAGAAATGTCACGATGTGCAAAGTGTGAACCAAATCGGTTACTGCCTGCCTGAGTTATAGTCCTTTCTAGCCAGCCAGCCAGACATACCGACGGACGGAGATTGCCGAATCGGCTCCAAATTGTCTGAAACGGATTTCACCCACACATACTTGGTGTCTAAAACCACCACACGGTGCTCTTGAAAAAACTTTAAATGGAAGGTGCTTACACCTGGGAAGTTTTTGCGGATTCTGAAACTACAATGTTTATAGATGAGGAAAATAAAAAAAAATCGCTGGAGCGTTTCAAAATTCACATTTTAGGGTTTTTTAGGTTTTAACGATTTTGCTTGGAAACCGCAATGATCGAAATGAGATTAGATAAAATGTTGTAGCAGTTAAAATTCTCTACAAAATTGACTTTTATGATATTATTTTTAAGACATAGAAGTTCAAATAGGGACAATGCACTGACTGTATCGCCTCTTTATAAAACAATCTGGAATATCCATGGTTATGCTGAAGCAGTTGGATAAGCCGGGAGTATCTCACTAATGTTCCCAACTTGTCGCTAGCCACCCTCATTGCTCCTGAAGTCTTGAAAATAGGCAGAGTGGTCCTGCTACGGAAGCCATGCAAGGATGACAGCAAAGGTGAATCGTACAGACCGATTTCGCTTTTGTCGCCCGTAGCAAAGACCCTTGAGGCTTTAGTCCTCCCCAATATCAGGAATAGCTATCAAGTTGCCGATCATTAACATGAGTTACGTTAGCAGCACAGAACGACAACAGCGCTGCACGCCATCTCCACATATATGTATTTGTCATGGACTCAACAAGAGACCGCCGTGCCTTTGATACAATCTGGCACTCCACGCTGTTTGAGGACATTGAGTAGACAACCCTCCTGCCAAGTTTGAAACGTTGGATAGTCAACTATATGTGAGGACGCCAGTCGTACGTGGAATTCAGGAACAAGAAGTCCAAATCCCGTAGTGTGAAACATGGAGTTTTCCAAGGTGGGGTGATATCTCCGGAACTGTTTAACATCAACTTCTCATGTATTCTGCCCCCAGACGGCATAGAGATCGTAACGTATGCGGATGATTGCACGATCCTGGCGTCAGGTACCTTCCCTGATGTCATCATGTGATGTGAGAGACTTAGGAGTTTAACCGATCTTACCACGTTTTTCCACGCGAGGAATATGTAGATTTCCGCCACAAAATCTACCGCCACTCTGTTCACTACATGGACAGCGAAGTTTGGAAGAGAATTGAATGTCGCGCTCGACGGTAGCAGAATTCCAGCCACAAACTGCCTCAAAATTTTACAGTTCACCTTCGAGACTACTTTCGAGTCGTGCGAGCACGCTGAAGCTATCTGCGACAAACTTAAAAGCAGGAACAAGGTTCTCAAGTTCCTAGCCGGCAGCACTTGGGATGCAGCTGAGGAGCGTCAGCGATGTTGCAGACGTCACCCGGAACGCGAAATCATCCAAAATGTCCAGTCCGCAAGGAACGTCAATGGTAATATTTAGGCAGCTGGATGAACCCAGAGTTGACAATTTATCATTAGCCACCCATATTGTACCAGAAGCCTGGAAAGTTGGCAGGGTGGTCCCGCCACTAAAGCCTAGCAGGATGCCAGCAGAGCGGAATCGTATATTACGGGGATCGATAGAACGAGTATTCCGGCTCCAATGATACTGCTACCGAACATCAGGGTTGGTCGATCTCTGAAGCGATGAAAAATAAACTCTCTGAAGCGAGGCCAATTAGTTTTTTAATGTCTGATGATGTGCGGTGTTCAGAGGTGATTAAATCGGGCGGTCACTGATGGAGACAATTATGGGGAGATGGCGGCATTTGTCAGACCAGGTGATACAATGGTTATATCTGTGACACTCTCCGCCAAATCTGGTAGGGACGTACTCATTGACGGTGCAAAACGCCAACTATCAATTTGCTCAGCCAGCACTTTATCACTTTCGATCATTGCCGAGGATCCAATGCCACAACTCATGAAAAGGACTAAAGTCTTCCAACTACTTTATTTTGACCATCGAAAAACGGTCTAATTTTGGGCCCAGAACCTGGAATACAGCTATTTATCGGCGGGATGTATACGTTAAGCAACTTTTAATTGGCAGTTCCGCACCTGACTGCTACGCCCATACAATCTATATATGTATGGACATTAGGCCCAGCCTCAAGCAATATAGGTCAGTATTGAACAGACTGGTGCAAAAGGAAAGGTAATCCCCCATCCCACTTCTGGTGTTATCCTTCCTCAGCATGTTATAACAATCACAACGCTGTAAAGGGCAGTTGTTGTTGAGCTTGGTTTCCCTAGCAGTTTGAGTTTGATGTATACGTATGGGACAAACTGAGCACATCCATATTGGTACTGAGTTTTCCTCCGTCCCGCCACGGGTCAAAAGAATCCGGAGAAGACATTCCAGGATATGCTGCTCCCAACACAGAAAAACACTACAAATGCAAACATAGGTACACTGACTTGGAAGTCGTTGGCCGGGAAAACTGGGGTTGTGTGGTTCCGGGGCAATCCGGTACCGAAGAACTTGCCGTCGTGGGATTGTGTTCTTATATGTTGTTGTTGTTGTAGCAACGCAAATGTGTTCAATCGTTCAGCAACTTCGACTGGTTGCGTCCATATAGAATAATGAGACAGGTAAGTTGGGTTAGCTGGGCAACTAAACAAAAGTCTCGTGTCGTGTGGTTCCAATCCACATGGGATCAATTTGGGCCCGATAGGAATTGAGGCGGCTGCATCGTCCGGATTTTAACTGCGCAAAAATCACTCTTGTTTGCCTTGGCAGTTGGCGTTCTACTACTGCGATGGATGGAAGTGTGCCCCTAGTACGACATTCACACTATATCTCTATACTGCCTGTGTGACTGCATCAGTGTGAATGCTATCCAAGCCTGCCTGATAGGCTCGTTGGTCTAGAGGCTCTCGATTATACCTCTCTCTCTAGTTCATGAAGATCTTTCCTGGCGTGCCTGTTCGCCGAAGCCTGGTCCTTAAATCGTGACAGGGATGCTGTTCCACATGGCATCAATTCGGGTCCGATACCAATTGAGGCGGCTACATCGTCCGGATCTTAAGGGGTAACTGTTTGCCTTGGAGGCTGCGTTCTACTGCTGCGATGGATGGGAGTGGTCCCCAAGTACGGCATTCACACTATATCTCTATACGGCCTTCGTGACTGCATCAGTGTGAATGCTATCCAAGCCAGCCTGGTCTAGAGGCCATTGATTATACCTTTGGAGCCCTCTCTCTAGTGCATGAAGATCTCTCCTGACGTGCCTGTGCCTTAAATCGTGACAGGGATGCTCACTGTGATAACACCCAAACTGTTTCGACAACATCATGTTGTGCTGATGCATCGGTAAAACTTTCGTCTCCTCATGAAGTTGGTCCACTGGTGTCATGAGGAGACATCCCGTTGCAGTCACCAGGGCGGCATTTTAGAAAATTCAATATTCTTCCACTGAGCAGCTTATTGCTTTGTAAGAGGTCAACAAAGTTTCTTTGTCAGCACCTAAGTGCTGCCGGCCAGCGACTTGAGGATCTTGTTCCTATTTCTGACCTTAGCGGTTGGAATCAGTACAGCCATGACTTTCCGGTCGCACAGCTTATTCCGTTTCAGTTCTCTACTGATATATGTATGTATGTAGATATAGCGTGTAATGCTTTTGTAGTACTATAAATATTCCGAAATCCTCTAGGATCTTTGCTACTGGCGACATGAGTGACATCGACCTGTACGATTCACCGCTGCTGGAATCCTTGCCAGGCTTCAGTAGCGGGACCACCCTGCCAACTTTCCAGGCTTCTGGTAAACTCGAAACTCACGATCTCAGGATCTCCATCACATTTCTTACTATTAAATCATTCCTTTTATAATATACCTCATTCTGGATAGGCACTTTGTATTCAATACCTGTGAATTGTGTCTAGATTATTTTTGTCACCGCTATAACTTTCTAAACTACTGTTCCAAAATCATTTTGGGAATGCCACTGTTTTAGTTGCTGCTGTTAATATTATCAGTGATACATTTGAAGTGAAGCTGAATAAGCTGACGCTGATGGAAACTCGAAATGCTATGTCACTATCCCCGCTGTTGTTGTTGTTGATGATTTTGTAGCTGACATTTTTCTAACAAGCGACATTCAACGAATTCTCATGCAAACATATTATTGGCATTGTTGCCTCCCCTGCGAACTTCTTCCACTGGCATGCCTTTTCGCCTTCAAACACTACCCTTCACTCTTGAGTGTAAATGTAACAACATGTGTGTGTTGCTGATGTGTGTGTTCAAAAGATGTGATGATGGATGGAAAAGCAAAGGGGGGACTGAAATATAGTATCTGTACACGATTTGGCGTTTTGAATGATTCAACATTATTTGCTTGCTGACATGATTCGTATCGATTCTATGCGATTCGTTTCGATATGTGTAGTTTCGCGTATTGTTGTTGTAGTATAACAATTTAGAGCTACTAAGTATGTATGCAATGCTTATGTTCGTGTGAGTGTGCGTGTGTTAGGGAATATTTGCTTAAAGCAATCATGCGAAAACATGTTCGACGTTTATTACGTTTTATATCGTTACCACAAACCATAAATGTTCGGATCTGGATAATTTTCTGTTTTTCTCTTGTTTCCGTTGCCCTTTGGCAAATGTAGGTAACGTTAAATGTACGGGGATGAAATGTGTGTGTTTGTGTGTCTGAAGCGTTTGAATGGCGATAGTAGTTGCAATGTAAACTGATGGTTGGAATTCGATTGAAGGGTAATATAGTGCGTATACACAATATTCAATTATTAATAATATTTCATACGACCGATGCACAGTGTCGATTTTCCAAAAAAACTGGCCAAAAATCGAAAAAAATTATCAATTTGCCCTAAAAACGGTCAGATATTGTTAGTAGGATCCCAGTGCGTGTAGTTATGAAAAAATATATACATTTTTTGTTTAATAAGTGGGTATAAAAGCAGGTCGAATTTTATTTTTTTTAATATTTAAGTTGTTTATAAATCTATGATAATAAGCAAAATAAACAACGGTTTTTAAATATTTTCTTTTTGTAATTGTAATGAAAGGTATGTGAAACGTATTTGAGATGTTCAGTGTGGCCAATGAATTGTGCGTTCTTTAATAATTGATGTCCGTACTTCTTAAATTTTTATACCCTACACCACTATGTGGGGAGGGTATTATAAGTTGGTTTTGGCCAAAAAGTTTGTAACGCATCGAAATAATGGTCGTAGACCCATACTTATATACACCAAAATGAATGTCTCAACGAGCTGAGTCGATCTGGCTATGTGTGTCCGTCCGTCCGTCTGTCCGTCTGTCCATCTAAACCTTGTAATCACGCTACAGGTCGCAATTTTGATCGGATCGTCACGAAATTTTGGATGTTGATGGGGGTCCCGGAGGGGAAGAAGCCTATTGATTTTGGTGATGGTCGGATAATATTTAGGGGTCGGAAAGGGCAAAAAACTTATGTGGATAAAAAACCAACGTTTTTTTCCAAAGCCAATATCTCAGCTTCTGTATGGGGTATACCAAAAGCAAAACCTGACAATGAAAGCAGAAAATATCACCTTTCTAAAGATGTAAGGTAGGTGCTCGTGGGTGATCAAACAACGATGATATCGCAATAGTAGCAAATAAACTCCCAATTTTCATTTTGGCGATTTTAATTATATTGACAAATATCACAGCTTTTGTTGAAAATTTTCCAAAAGCAAAGCCTGACTATGAAAGTAGAAGATCCCGTCTTTACAATGATGCAAACTAGGTCGGCGTAGGTAACCAAATAACGGAGATATCACAATAGTCGGTAATACATCCCATTTTTCTATTTTTTTGGAAATCACGCTACAGGTCGCAGTTTTGATCGTATCGTCACGAAAATTTGAGGGTTAATGGGGGTCTTACAGATGAAGATGTATATTGATTTTGGTGATGGTCGGATAATATTTAGGGGTCGGAATGGGCAAAAACTTATTTGGAGAAAAGTCAACATTTTATTTCAAAACCAATATCTCTGTTTCCTTAAGAGGTACATCAAAAGCAAAACATGGAAAGGAAATTAGAAAATATCACCTTTACAACGATGTAAAGTAGGTTGTCGTATGTGGTCAAATAGCCGAGATACGGCAGTAGTCGATAATGCATCCCATTTTCCGATTTTTTTGTAATCACGCCACAGGTCGCAATTTTGATCGGATCGTCACGAAATTTTAGGGGTTAATGGGGGTCCCACAGAGGAAGAAGCGTACTGATTTTAATGATGGTCGGATAATATTCAGGGGTCGGAGTTGGCAAAAACTTATTTGGAGAAAAGGTCTACGTTTTATTTCAAAACCAATATCTCTGTTTCTTTAAGAGACATATCAAAAGCAAAATCTGGCAAGGAAAGTAGAAAATACCACCTTTACAAAGATGTAAAGTAGGTTGTCGTAGCTGCTCAAACAACAGAGATATCGCAATATTCGGTAATGCATCCCATTTTCCGATTTGTTTGTAATCACGCTACAGGTCGCAATTTTGATGGGATCGTCAGGATTTTTTTGGGAGATGATGCGGGTCCCACCTAGGAAGAAGCCTATTGATTTTGGTGATAGTCGGATAATATTTAGGGGTCGGAATGGGAAAAACTCATTTGGAGACTAATTCAAATTTTTATTTTTTGTGAATATATTGGCTTCTAGTAGGGGTATCCCAACGGCAAAGCCTGTCAATGGAAGAAGAAAATATTACCTTTACATTGGTGTAAAGCAGGTTGGCGAAGGTTGTCAAACAAGGGAGATACCACAATAGTCGGTAATGCATCCAATTCTTCCATTTTTTGCAATCAAGCTACAGGTCGTAATTTTGATTGGATGGTCACGAAATTTTGGTTGCTTATGGGGGTCCCAGAGACAAAGAGGCATATTATTTTTGGTGGTAGTCGGATTATATTCCCTTAAAGAAATGTTTACCAGTGAAAAGCTTATGCACAGGGGTAGTGGTGTAGGGTATCACATGGTCGGCCCCGTCCCGACTATAGCCTTTGCTCACTTGTTTCAAGATCAATTTTCACAATAAATTATGAAAACAGTTGTAAGATCGAGTTGGGCCGCGTAATTTATCATTTCATAAAAAAGGAAGGGTTTTTTACCAATTTCCATCGAAACATCGTGCACATATTTGCACTTTTCGTTTTTATGTGATATTTTGTCTTGCAGGTATATACAGATTTTCTTTCATTCAGAATGTCAGAATATAGTATAGGGTCACTTTCTGGCGTTTGGGCATAATTTAGAGTTTTGATATATTTTAAGACCTATAGTAAAATTTTATGGCGAACAAATTTCTAGAAAATTTTGGTCTGATCCGACCACATTTGATAGGAGATTTTAAAGATTTGTGGAAAAAGGGACCAAAAGGACCCCTTTTATGACTCGCACGAGGGTTAATTTTTTTAAGACAAATATTCCTTGCATTCTTGTCAGTAAAGTTGCCAAAGACATTATACACCTAAAGTGCAAGGATTCCAAGTGATCTTAACTCAAATATTTCCAAAACTGTAGAAATTGTGAAAGCTTGCACCCCTATTTTAGTTTCATGTTTTTTTTTGGCAAAATTGATACCGATATTTCCTTGGTATGTAATGCAAATAGAGATTTCATTTCTTTGGTGACTTATAGTGAAATTTAGCTGAGAACATTTTTGTCTTTGACGCCATTCTTCTAAAATAATGCTTTGTATGACAATTTTACCAAAACTTTGATGAAGTACGACATTAACCCTAAAATGTTGTTCTATTTTGCATATTTCTGGAGTTAAGGTAAGATATAGAGTTTTGGTGTATTCTTGGACCTATAGTAAAAATTGATGACGAAAACATTTGTGGAATATTTTGATCCGATAAGATCACATTTTATAGGAGGAGGGACCAAAAAGACCCCTTAAATGACCGCCTGAGGGTTAAATAATATCAAAAACGTAATCAGCGGCCCGAAAAACATAAGAACCAAAGGTTAGGTCAAAATCCATTCATTTTTAGAGTTTTGGCCAGGTTTTTCGGAAAATCGGACACTGTGCGATGGTCGTTTTAATGAAGTTTTGTGGAATTTGCAATGTAGAATCTTTATAAATAAAAATCAAATGTCGTTCGTTGGTAATGGCATCAGTTGGGAACGGCTGGACCGATTTGAATAATTCTTTTTTTTTGAAATGTTCGTCATAACCCAAATTGTGTTTTTATGCAAAGAAAAATTGACCACGCCCACTATTTTCAGTTTTAATCTTTTCTACAAAAACTACTGAACTGATTTTCCTGAAATTGTCAGGGAATGTACAGCGATGGCCCCCGGTGAAAATTAGCTACATATTTCGTTCAATTTCGGAAAGGGCGGGGTACTTCCCCTATATCCTATTTTAAAACAAATGCTGTATTTACAATTACAGCATTTGGAAATTAATTTGCCAGACAATTGTGGTTGTGTATCTAAACATACGTACTTATTTGAGACCCAAGGACCTGACAACGCCCACTTTTTTTCATGAAATTTTGTGGAATGTTTTGTGGTACATGTAGGCATCAATTTTGAAGGTGGCACGGTATCTCCCCTATTAAGAAAAACGATATATTTACAAATTTCCTTAAATGGTGAAGTTCAGCGGCTTGTCAGTCATAAAAAACTAAAAACATATAAGTCTCCATAAGTGGGAGAATTAGACTTTGCCATTTTTTAACTTTTATAATTAGATCGCTTTATGACAAAGATAGGGGTCATGGACTACGGTTCGGCTTCTTGTCTCTGAATTCCACAAACGACTGGCGTCCGCACATATAGTTTATAACCCAACGTTTCAAACACGGCTGGAGAATAGTATTTTCAATATCTTCAAACAGCTTGGCGTTGGCATTCGATAGGTCAGGAGCCACCATGACTGTTCGGTCGCACGGTCTGTTCTGCTTCACTCCTCTACTAATATGTGTGGATATGGCGTCTAATGCTGTTTTAGTACTATGCATTTTCCGGAATCAACGTTGGGCAATTGGAAAACAGCTTCTCATTGTGGGGAGGAATAGTGCCTTTAGGATATCTGCTACTGGTGACTGGAGTGAAATCATCCTTGACGACTCACCTCTGTTGGCATCCTTGCCAGATTTCAGTAGCGGGACCACCCTTTCTACTTTCCAAGCTCTTGGCACAATATGGGTGGCTAACGATGGGTTGAGGACACTTGTTAAATATTCAACTCCGGGTTCATCCAGTTGCTTAAGCATTACCATTGAGATACCGCGTATGTCCAACGCTTTGTATGATTTAGTGATTCCAATGAAGTCTGTAGCATCGCTCATTGTAAATTGTGGTGGTATCTTCTCGGCTGTGAGGTCTCTAAAACGGCGTAGCACACTCCTCTTTGCTGTATCACTCTTGTAGTGCTCTATAAAGTGCCGGTTAAAATAACACGCACATCCTATGGGTCAGTTACTGTCACGCCGTTGAAAGTTACAGCCGTTCTATCTTCCTTCTTTCCCGGGTTCAAGAGAGTGATTTAACCGTTATCCACAATTTACTTAATCCGGTATCAATGTTACATTGCCTTAGGTGGCCTTTTCCGCTTATGTTCGCCTAGTAGCCCGTTGACTTTAAGGGTAAGTTCTTTAACTCTTGGGTATTTAGGGTTAGTACGAAGAAGTTTGACCTGTACGTATGTAGCGGGGGGGTGTAGCAGTGGTGATTGGTAAAATCTCGGAACCCTTGTCAATCAGCTTTCCGTGGTTCTGAAAAGTATGGCGGTAAGAGGTTTTGATGTCGGGTGGCCTATTTACTGAGACAATGATCCCAAGATGGTCTGACCCAAGGGTGTTGCCAGGACATGTCATTTATCAGATCGGTTGCCAATGTTGTTGTTGTATAAGCATAGATTTGAAGCTGGGTTGGTAACCGTTGACCGAAACACATTTTGGGTTTTGGGTCAATTTGGTACAAAGAACCCGATACCGTGGAATTGTCGGGTACCACAATTGTGATGTCGGGCGAGTTGTGACAATCTCCTCTTATCCTCGGCCAGAGCTGTATCCCCCTGGTCATTGCCTAAGACGGCGGGCCGAACCTTATGATGGGCATTGAAATCCCTTAGCACCACACGGATATTGCCCTCCAAAAGCGAACTAATGTCGGGCATATAAAGCAAGACACAGCTATTCATCGGCGAAATGTTCACATTAAGCAATTCTCCCTCGGCAATTCCACACTTTACTGCTATACCCATACATTCCCTGTTTGTGTCACTACATAGAGTTAAGATCATGCGAGATTGGTCTGTACCGGACAGACTGGTGTATAAGGAAGGCAAGTTCTCCTCCTGCGCTTCTTGTTTGATCGTTCCGCAAAGCATTGTAACCATCGCTACGTTGCAAGCTACAGGGGAAGGTGAATTTTGTTTCCTGGCTCAAAAGTTCCTCCGACTCAAAAAGTTAGCGATTTCGCTGACTTTGTTACTAGGACCGCTTCAATTGAATTGCAGGAGTGATGCATTTTCGGGGCGCTGAACAACAACATGCGGTGTTAGATACTGCATTTGTTGTTGTTGGGGAGGTTGCAGGGATGTCTTGTCTTCCGACGACGAAGATGAAGACACATTGGGAGATGTCGTGGATCAGTAAACAGGAATACAACATCTGTCGCAGCAGTCCTGGACTCGACCAAGGCCTAAGCGACTTCGGGAAAGCACACATTCAATACATCCTTTACATCTTACCGAAGTTTATACGGTGGATGAGGATCTGGCGACTGTAATAGAGCCATAGTCCGGGGTTCTTCCCTATCCCGGCATGAACCAAAAGAGTTCGCAGCAGACATTCCGGGATATAATAACGGTCCTATGGTGAAAAAATTATCACAAACACATAATTGTTGTGGTAACGGCTCCTGCGCGAAGTTTCCTCCGAGGCAATGCGGTGTATAGAACCGGTCGCTGTGGGATTGAGATTAATACGTGGTGGTTTGTGGCAGCCAAATATAGATTTTGGGGCAGTTTATCGAGAGTTGTATATTCTTTGTCAATGTGCTTCCACATTATCGGGACAAGTAATGTCCTCTACCAGTATTTGTTTAACCTAAAGGGATACGACCTTGGCTACTTGTTGAGTTTGTATTATCTCGACATTCAGCTTTTGCGGGCACACATGATGTGAAAGAACTTTGATTTTATAAATTGTAACAACTTCATCATCCACAGGAATGAAAGAGGACTCCAGATTTTGAATTCCCCTATTTACCATATATCCAACACCTACATTTATAACTCATGTTTCCTTTAATGGCAGCTACAATAGAGGGCGCAGTCATTTGTGATCATTACTTCGATCCGATTTCATGACATTTCCTGTAGGGACTATGTAAAGAGTCCGGACATTCAACGTGAAGATTCGTTTTTATACCCTCAGCATTTATGCTAGCGAGGGTATATGGTAATATTCAAAAATGTTTTACAATCGTTGAAGTTGAGGTTCATTAAGGTTATTAAGTCGCGAACTGTCAATATATTTTATACAATATGAATATATTTATATCAATTGAAGTGTTTTAGCCGGGGTCGGATAAAATGAACCATAACAAATAATTTATGTGGAAGCTGTGCTGGTGGTAATATTAAAAAATGGGTAAAAATGGGACCTGAGCTCGAAGAAAGAATTGAAGAATACCCCTTGGGCAACATGGTTCTAATGTATGACTTTTCAATATATACACTGCATCCTCCTAAAATCGATGCTGACATTTTGAAGTTTTGAAATCTGGGTTTTTTGAATTTTTCTTATAATTGGAGGGCGCAACCAGATAATTACACAAACTATTTATTGAATTGTAGAACTCGTGATTTCACGTCGTTTGATGTATATCTCATGAGTGTGCTTCATACAACTCCCTAGTAATAGGGGCCCAAACTCGAAATTTTGGTGCGTAAATTTTCTTTAAAAACCGATTTTTTGGCTTCAAAATTTACAACTGTGACTCTGGTACCCTTGAACCCCGCGTGATTTTAGTTTTTTTACGCGCCGGATCTAATGAACCCTTCCGCTTTCAAATCCATCCACTAAAGCGGCGGTTATAGATACCTTGAAAGTAGGAAATTCTGCAAAAATTATATTTTGATGATTCCGCGCATTAAACCGCGATTTTCTTTGGTTATTTTTACATAAATGGAATCCTTTATACGCGATTATATTATTTTCCAAAACCGTGTAGCATAAATTACCGAGATTCTGGAGTAATATTCGTATTTCGTATAAAATATAATTTGGTAGCACATCCGCGGTTCTTGACGAATTTGTTTAAAATTTGTTATAATGACGTATTTGTTATAGGCGGTCACTGAAATCGGATGCGCCTTATAATCTTATGTACATCGCGCAATTTTTACCCACATAAAGGTTTTTTGAACAGTAGGGTGCAGCTGACGGCACACTTTGGCCGCTGAATGAAATGTGGAAAAAATCGCTACATATTGATAGAGATGCACTCGCTGTATCTGAAAAGCGTATGCGCCTTAACTGATTTTAACGAATTCGCGAATTATACGTTTTTTAACTTTTATGTTTTTTCTTTGGATGTAATTTCAATATTACTTTCTATTTCATAATCCTATTGTTTATCAAAGTAAGCAATTACACTTTCGGGTTTGTCATTGCATTTTCCCTGAAGAAGTTGCAGCGAAGTCCGTCAGTCCTTGCATCGAAATGGTACAATAACTCCCAAAAAAGTTTTTTCTATTTTTCGTATTAAACAAAGAAATATATTTTTGAAATAATATTCCAACAATAAGTTTTCGCCTTTTGTTGTTGCTGTAATATGGCAGTTATAAATCCCATCGTTAAGTTTTTGGTATCATATTTTTCTACGCGTTGTCTAGAATCTGTACGTATTTTTAATTTATTTTTTCGAGTTTTATTTGGACTCTAAATTAGAATAAATTAAATTTACTCCAAGATTTTTTCAGTATTTCTTGATTTTCCGCGAAAATAGAAATACATTTAGTAAATATTTAGGCATCTACGGATATATATTAAATGCTGTTAACGCTTTATATATAAATTTTCTTATTACAGCAAAAATGGAATTTTTAAATATTTGTTCTTTATAAGGGAATAAAACCTCCCATAACTTTGGAGCGCAGCATCCAATTTTGTGAACGCGAACAGATTTGAAACCACGACTTTTTTTCTTAATCTATGTTCCAAAAATTGCGGATGTGCTCGCAAACAATTTTTTAACATTTCTTCCAAAGGAATTGCAAAAGAAATTTGAAATTTACCATATACACTTTCATACGGGAAAAATGTGCCTCATCGAAATAATGGTTTTATACTTCAAGTATGTTTGGTAGAAATCCGATTCAGACAATTTGGAGTCGATTTAGCAATGTCCGTCCGTCAATGTCCGCACCTTAACTCTCAAACGGATTAACTGATTCGGTCCAAAATTTGTCGTTCGTAACATTTGTTCCAAACTTAGTTTAAGTTCGAATATGGATGATGTAATATCTAAAGCGCACGATAACTCTCGAACGGATCAATCGATATGGTCCAAAATGTGGTGTTTGGAATACTTTGTTCAAGCTTAGTTAAGGTTCCACTCCTTTAGGTACCTCCCTCACAAAAGTTCAACTCATTTCGCTGAAATGATGCTCACGCTAACTCTCGAAGGCAATTACCGATTTGGTCCATACTTTGCACATCGTAATATTTCTACTAGACATAGATGAGGTACCAATACGGATTATATATGTCATCTCCTTCAGGTACCTCCCACACAAAATTTTGGAAAATTTCAGTTTGTGACCTGCTCTCGAATCGCATTGATTGTTTTTATAGCAAGTTGTATTCGTGTTTCCCTTAGCACGGGCAAGTTCACACTTCCTGAGAAAATAGGCCGAAAGCTGGAGTGCACGATAACTCTGCCGGATCAGCCGATTCGGTCCAAATCTTGGCCTTTGTAATATTTTGCCCAAACTTAATTTATGTTTGAAGGTGGACTCCTTTCGATTCCTCCCCCTCAAAGGTTCAAAACTTTTCGATCAAATTTCGGAAAAGTGCAGTTTAAGACCTGCTGTGGTTCTTTTTTCAACAACTTGTGTTCGCTGCACCCATTACGAAGGTACATATTTTTTCAGAGGCAAGTCCATACTTCCTGAGAAAATGGTCCGAAAGGTGTAAAAAAAGTTATATGGCAAAGTGAGTAGTGGCTGGAGCGCACGACAACTCTCGAACGTATCAGGCGATTCGGTCGAAAATTTGGTTCGCAATATTTTGACCAAACTTTTGAAGATAAACCATATCGGTCCACTCCTTCCCGTTCCGCCCCCTCAAAAGTGCCAACAAAATTAACTTAAATGATACGCAGGATTTTCTTGAACGAAGCTACCGATTTTGTCCAAACTTTGAATCTCCTAATATTTTGTTCAAATTTGGTTTAACTTCTAAAATGGTCAATATCGGTGAATATCTCGAATATCTCGAACGTATCGGGCGATTCGGTCGAAAATTTGGTTCGCAATATTTTGACCAAACTTTCTTTATGTTTGAAGATAAACCATATCGGTCCACTCCTTCCCGTTCCGCCCCCTCAAAAGTGCCAACAAAATGTACTTAAATGATACGCAGGATTTTCTTGAACGAAGCTACCGATTTTGTCCAAACTTTGAATCTCCTAATATTTTGTTCAAATTTGGTTTAACTTCTAAAATGATCAATATCGGTCTTCTTCTTAGGGTACCTCCCCCACAAAAGTTCAACATTTGTGTTTAAGTGCAGTTTAGGATCTGTTAGTGGTCCTGTTTACAGCGATATTATGTTTTACGTGGGCAAGTCCATGCTTCCTCACGTAGTGGTCCAAAAGCTCTAAGTTATACGGTGACCAACTGAACTGTAAGGGGTTTTTCTTATGCTTTTTTGGTTTTGTTGTGGTTTTTTTTCAACGTACCCAGCAAAAATGCTCATTACTAAACCCCCTTTCAACCCATTATTTTAACAAGAGCAAGTCGCTCAAAATTAGTTGTTATTTTTTACCATTTATATAATCAGTTAAATAAGTAGTTACTTAAAGTCGCAACTACTTATTTACCTACTTATATAAGTGTTCAAAAAATAACTACATATTTCGAGCGATATGCTCTTGTTAAAATAAAGGTAGGGGGCTTGGTAATGAGTATTTTTGCTGCGTGGGTTTATTTCCAGAGATGAGTTAACAACCCAACGCCCATATCCAAATTGTTATCGTTTTTTTTATTGTATCGTTTTAATTAATTCATCATTATTGTGAAACGCTGTGTACGCTTGCTAAAAATTGAACCACAATCTCTACATTTCTGCCACTTAATGACCCTTAATTCTCAACCTCCCCACCAACATTACATTTTATTTCCATTAAAAATATACTCAATATTCTTAATATGATTGTCTACAATGTTGTTTTTAATGTAAAAACAAATTAAATTGCCGTTAATGTAATTCCAACAACATAATAATGTTAATTTATAACTCCGACCATATGTGTGTTGGCTTTCAACTGTTTACATGTGTCTGGACCAGATGCAAATACACTTTACCTTTGCATCGTACTTTTTTTTAATAAAATATGCTTGCTCGAAAACATGTTGCTCGTTCGTTAACTGCAGCTTCCACAAGTGTATGTACGCATCCATTACATAGTATACTCAATAGAGGCTTGTGCCCTCAACGTATGTGGTAGCGCATTTAAAGTTACATTAACTTTAGTAAAGGGGCAGGCTGGCTGCCTTTCTTAACGATAAAAGTTTATTCCTCCCAGACCTATGCAAATATTGTTTATTCCACCTGCTTTACTTCCATCCGTATTATTTTTATGTTTGCCCTTATCTAATAAAATATCATAAATTTCAATATTTGTTGGCTGCAATAAATATTATTTACCATAGCAATATTTTTAAATTTGAATTATTAGATGGCCGAAATAAGATCAAGGTAACATATAACAAGGCTTAATGGATCTGTGGTGATATATATTAACACAGGTGGAAGTATGCCTTAAGAGCGATTTGCGTGTTGTTAATGGCTGATACAATTAACAACCCATGCTGAGCTTATAATTGCTTTTAATGTAAGAAGTCTATATTTTATATCAATTGGGGACACTGAAGTCCCGGCGATTGCACCGAGGATATTTACAATTAACAGCAGTAGATTCAGAAAATATGATAAAATACTAGGCTTGACTATATAGAGCCATGTGCGGAGACGTTACAATCAATAGTTGTTTCTGAGTATACATGAATGATCGATACACCTTTTTGATTATTACCTCCCCGTTATAGATCAAGTTCGAATTTAGACTATATGGGTCCACTCAAAATATGGACAGTGCAGATAAAGCTTCCACTGAATGGGTCAATAATTGGGAGCAAAAATTACGTCGAATTAAGTCGAGAATAACACTTTTAAATGCGATTTGGAGCTATCTTTGGTAGTATTTCAGCCCTTAGCAGCAGCTCGTTTTATTTATTTATTTATACTTTTAATTTTATTTATTTATATGTCCAATGTATGTATGTTTTCATACAAACATCGTAAAATAAAATTAATACCTTTTCATATTAATGTAATAAGTGCAAAAACCAGTAAAAAAGAGAACACATTTATGACTCCAATAACACGTTTTTATGTTGCTGACCTTTTCCACCATCATCATAAAATCAATGAAACGCGTTAAGTTTATTCCGATGAAGCCAATTCAGTAAAGGCGTAAAAATAAACTAAAAATATGAAAAAGAGGGAAATAAAAAACATTAGGGTTTTTTGGGAATGAATAGTACAGGAAAAAGGCAATTGACTTATCATTAAATTTGAAATTGCCACCAATTTAATAAAATAAAGAATATCAGAAAAAACACTCATACGCAGAATTTGGCTAAGGATATATGAGGAATATGAGGAAAAATGGAAAGCAAAAGTATGGACTTGGTTTAATGGCATAGATGCACAAAATGATATTTGTGACTTTAGTGGCAGTACCAAATTTACCCTGCGATTGAGCACAAAATTTAAAAATGTTTTTTAATGGTTTTTCTTTACTTGTTTAAAAAGGTCAGATCAAAGGCGGCATATTAAAAATCTAAACAATAAATTTAGTAAGAACGACGTTGAGTTTGGCCGGACCGAAGGAATGTTTTGTACCCCTAGCTATAACCTACAAAATATCGCAAATCCGTGAGTAGAACGGCATATGTGGATAATATAAAGACCAATACCGACAAATTTCAGGTGGAAAGTTTTATACCCCAAACGAAGAGTAAATACCAATACCAATACCGGTGGGATATTGAGGCCACAACCTTCAAAATATCGAAAATCTTGATATATGAACAAATTTCACGTGGAGAGTTATATCCCCCAACGAAGACCAAATACCAAATTTCAGCCATTTCAGTGGTATACTGAGGCAGGCCAAAACCTTCAAAATACCGAAAATTGAGAGGTAGCGTTCTATCGGGGCTTTATGAAGACGTGGACCTATACCTACAAATATCAGGTAGGAAGTTTATACCCCCAACGAAGAACAAATACCACATTTCAGCAATTTCTGTGGGATATTGAGGCTAAATCATTCAAAATACCGAAAATCGGGAGGTACCGTTCTAGAGGGGCTATATGAAAACGTTGACCTATACCGACAAATTTCAGGTGGAGAGTTTTATATCCCCAACGAAGACTAAATTTCAGCCATTTCAGTGGTACATTGAGGCCGCAGCCTTCAAAATACGGAAAATACGGAGGTACCGACAAATTTAAAGTGGAACATTTTGTATCCCCGAAGACTAAATACCAAATTTACGCCATTTCAGTGGAATACTGAGGCCACATCCTTCAAAATGAATCCTTTTTGCACTTTAACTGCACCGGATTCCGAGAAATTTTGGATTTTATGAGTCAAAAAACTACCAACAACGTTTCAACCTACTGAGGAAGGATCGTCCTAGAGGTGCCGGTGAGGGATTTGCTTTCCTATTGCACCAGTATGTTAAATACAGATCTGTTGGTCAACCCAATGACCCGTACATGGAATATATAGAGGTAGCTGTTAGGTGAGGAACTGCCGAGGTAGAATTGCTTAACGCATTCATCCCGCCCATAAATAGCTGTACTCCTATATATAGGCCCAACTTTAGATCGCTTTTGGAAGGTCATAACCATTTCATCTTGGGGGACTTTAATGCTCATCATGAGTTATGGCATTCGGTCCTCGGATACGACCATAGGGGTATAGTGCTGGCTGAGCAGATGTTAAGCTCTACGTTGTACACGGTCTATGAGGACGCCCCTATCGGAATTACTGGAGACTGTCACAGTTCGCCAGACAGTGGGTTCTCTCATACCGGATTGTTCCGAAACCATAGTGTTTCGGTCAGCGGCTACCAACCCAGCATCAAACCTCTGCTAGTTCGTAGGTATCTACGCTGTTACAACAACAACATCATGTCACCTGGTCTGAAAAAAGACTTCACCTGGCGACCGTTAATTTCTCTTGGATCAATCCCAGTAACCCCAGAGTTAGGGAGCTGACACTGGTTACTGGTTGCTGTGTAAATATAAGCGGAATAAATGGCTAAATAATATTAAGATTTGCAACATTGGAGCCGGAATACTGTCACTCTCTGGAAAGAAGGAAGATAGAGCCTCAGTCACGTTTGGCGACGTTATGCTGATAGAACCGAAAAGGTGCCCAATTTATTTCAATCGACAGTTTGTCGTGAATCCCAGGAATGATGGTGCAAATAGAAGAGCACTACGCCGCATTAGATCTCTTCCTGCCGAGAACATCACAATTTACAATTGTTGATGTTGCGAATGCCATCAGGAACGCTAAATAATCCAAACCGTTGGATCCTGATGGAATCTCCATGGTAAGACAGGTAAGGATGCCAGCAAAAGTGAATCGTACAGGCCGATTTTGCTTTTTTTGTCCGTAGCAGAGAACCTTGAGGCCTTAGTTCTAACCAGCGTCAGAAGTAGCCATCCCGTTGCCGATCACCAGCATGGCGTACGCAGCACAGCATGACCACAGCCCTGCACGCCATCTCCACGCATATTTGTCGAGGACTCAACCAGAGACCGCCGTGTGAAAGAACAGTGATGGTGGCGTTTGACTTATCAAAAGCCTTTCATACTGTCCGGCACTCCACGCTGTTTGAGAACATTGAGCAAACAACCCTCCGGCCAAGATTGAAACGTTGGCTAATCAATTACATGTGTGGACGCCAGTCGTACGTGGAATTTAGGAACAAGAAGTGCAAATCCCGTAGAGTAAAACAGTGAGTTCCCCAAGGTGGGGTGATATCTCCGGAACTGTTTAAGCTCTACCTCTCCATGTATTCCGCCCCATCCAGACGGCATCGAGATTGTAACGTATGCGAATCACTGTACGATCTTAGTGTCAGGTACCTGTGAAAGACTGAACTCCTATCTAAACGATCATAGAACTTTTTTCCACGCGAGGAATATGCAAATATCCGACATTAAATTTACGGTTACTCTGTTTACACATGTACGGAACAGATGAGAAGAGAGTTGAATTTCGTGGTCGATGGTAGCAATATCGCAACCACAAACTGCACCAAAATTCTAGGGGTCACATTCGAAACTACGTTCACGTCGACCGCGCATACCGCAGGTATCTGCGACAAACTGAAATGTAGGAACAAGGTCCTCAAATCCCTAGCCGGCAGCACTTGGGGTGCAGATAAAGAAACATTGTTGACAACATATAACGCAACAGATCGGTCTGTGGTAAGCTATGTGGCGCCAGTTTGGTCCCCGAATTTATGTGATATGCAATAAAAAAATATTCAAACTTGTCAGAATGCCAACCCGAGAACAGCCTCCTCATGCCTTTAGTGAACCATCTACACGAGGAGGCAAAGATTATTCCAGTACAACAACACAATGGCATAATTTTGGGTATTACCGTGAGAACAATCCCAATAACCATTTGACACACCTAGGAACACATCTCCCATCTATCGCAGATGAGGAGAGTCACCAGAAATTGCTCCGAAATTTTAAGGGTCACATTCGAAACGACGCTTACGTCGCCGCGCATACCATAGTTATCTGCGACAAACTGAAAGGAACAAGGTCCTAAAATCCATAGCCGCCAGCACTTGGGGTGCAGATAAAAAAATATTGTTGACAACATATAACGTGATTGATCGGTCTGTGGTAAGCTATGTGGCACCAGTTTGGTCCCCGAATTTATGTGATATGCAATAAAAAATATTCAAACTTGTCAGAATGCCACCCCGAGAACAGCAACAGGGTGCCTCCTCATGTCTTTAGTGAACCATCTACACGAGGAGGCAAAAATTCTTCCAGTACAGCAACACAATGGCATAATTTTGGGTGTTACCGTAAGAACCATCCCTATAACCATCTGACACACCTATGTACACATCTCCCATCTATCGCAGATGAGGAGAGTCACCACAAATTGCTCCGAAATTTTAAGGGTCACATTCGAAACTACGCTTACGTCGCCCGCGCATACCACAGTTATCCGCGACAAACTGAAATGTAGGAACAAGAACCTAAATTCCATAGCCGGCAGCACTTGGGGTGCAGATAAAGAAACATTGTTGACAACATATAACGTGATAGATCGGTCTGTGGTAAGCTATGTGGCACCAGTTTGGTCCCCGAATTTATGTGATATGCAATAAAAAATATTCAAACTTGCCAGAATGACACCCCGAGAACAGCAACAGGGTGCCTCCTCATGTCTTTAGTGAACCATCTACACGAGGAGGCAAAGATTCTTCCAGTACAGCAACACAATGGCATAATTATAGGACAAAGATCGATCGCACCGTGCAAAACATCTGCCCAGCATGCGGCATGGACTCGCACAACCCACTGCATATTTTCAACTACCCTGCCAACTCCTCGTCCCATCGAAGCAGCCACATTCCTGAAACTAGAGATTGCTCCAGAGCCAGATTGAACAGAAGAACGAACACACAAACATGCAATAATAAACGCTGTTACAACAACAATATCACCGTTTTAGAGAAGTGCCCAAGAACGTTCCGGACATTATAACTGTAGCAGCCGCCCATTACAGGTACATATATGAAGGTTGAATTCTCGAAGACCAAATTCCACAGCAGATGTGTCGGGACAAGCAAATGAACGTGATGAACTTCGTCGAACCCACCCCAAAGGAGCTGACTCTGTATCTTGACGGATTGATCGGTGAGCACAAGCGAAAAAAGAGACTAGATCATTAGAGCTGTAATAAGTGAACTATGGGTCTCGGTTAAGTCAAGGAGGAAGATAGGACCTCAGTCACGTTTGGCGACGTTACGTTGACTGATCCGACGAAGTGCGCAAGTTATTTTATTCTAAAGTTTGTCTAGCACCCAGGGAGTGACAGGGCGATGAAAAAAGTAATACATCGCATTAGATCTCTTTCTGCCAAGGATGAACCACCATTACAATGGATCCTGTTGCGAATGATATAAGGAACGCTTAATCATCCAAAGCGTTGGGTTCTGATCGAATCTTCATGGTAAACTGCCGGATGAGGCGGGAGACTAAAGTTCTTAACCTTAATCATATCGTTCCCAAGGTCTCGAAAATTGGCACAGTGGTCCCACTACTGAACCTAGGCGGGTGAATCAGAACAGACCGATTTCGCTTTGGTTGTCTGTAGCAAAGACCTGTGAGGCTTAGTGATGGAAAAATATTTAAACCTGTCACGGTGAGCCTTAACTAATTTTAAATGGAAGGTGCTTACACCTCGGAAGTTTTTGCTGATTCTGAAACTACAATGCTCATAGATGAGAAATATCATGAACAAAAAAAAAAATCGCCGGAGGGATTTTAAAATAAATCGCGATTTAAGTTCACATTTTTAGCAGAGAAAATTCTCCACAAGATTGGCCTTTATGATATTTTCGTATATTTTACCGTTTTTAAGATATGGAAGTTCAAATTGGGACAATGCACTAACTGTATCGCCCCCTTATAAAACAATGTCATTACTGCAATTTCCCAAATAAAACTTATATATCTTAAAAATGGTACAACCTAGGAAAAAATAAGTCATCCAGTCTTGTAGAGAATTTTCACAGCTTCAAGATTTTCTTTAGTCGCATTTTGATATGACTTGCGGTTTCCAAGCAAAATCTTAAAGACTTAAGATAAAAACCTAAAAATTTGAACTGAACCTCTATATCTCAAAAATGGTAAAACCTAAGAAAAAACCATAAGGTCAGTCTTATAGAGAATTATCACAGCTACAACATTTGCTTTAGTGCCATTTACATAGAACTCGCGGTTTCCAAGCAAAATCGTAAAAACCTAAAGAACCCCTAAAAATGTGAACGATTTTTTTTTGTTTCATGATATTTCTCATCTATGAGCATTGTAGGCACCTTCCATTTAAAATTAGTTAAGGCTCACCGTGCAGTCAGAGAACTTCCACATGGTGTTTCCTTATGTCATCAGCGGACCATACAAAGATACAAAGATTCTTCCAGTACAGCAACACAATGGCATGCTTTTGTTACAGTACTTGCTCGGGTGATACCGTTAGAGTCATCCTAATCACCATATGAGGCGTCAGCTGCCATGACAAACCAGAGTAGTTTCGGGTCGGCTACGCTTGGGATGGTGATTGGATAGGATGGGGCAAGGATCGATGACACCGTGCAAAACATATGCCCAGCATGCGGCAAAGGCCCGCACGATGCACGACACATTTTCAACTGCTCTGTCCAACCAAATCAAGTTTATTTGCAAAACGTAAATTAAAGGTTCACAATCATTAAGATAAATACTCCAAACGTTTCGATATTTTTATCGCCAAGTTCATTTCTGCATTGTCTAATTTTGGGGAAAATAATTTTTTGTTTTGTATTTTACACGGATTGTCAGCTCTTTCGGAAAGCAAATACTTTTTTACATGTTTTTTTTTCTACCGGTCCTTTTACTTACATTGCGGTATATTTTTGAAATTTTTTAATATTGAACTATTACGTGCCTATTTAAGTTTAAAGACAGTGTATATAAATATGCTATTCTGAATATTCTGCCTATGTTTTCGAAAATGTTTAGCTCATGCAATATATTTAGCAACGTAATCTACTTAACATAATTTCCATATAAATAATTGGAGCAAAATTTACAAATGCATATTATCCCCTCTTTACCTCTTCAATATATTATTTATATGTATCCTACCATATACCAATTGAATGTTTATCAATCCTTTCTCTCTCTCTCTTAATCATCATTTTGTACACAGATGACTATGGAAATTATTACCATATTTATAGGCAAATATACATTCATTCATTGGCATGTTCGTATGTATGTATGTGTGGCTCGATGTAGGCAAATCCCAAAACCCAGTTTAATTAATGAAACGTATAGCAGAGCAAAGTCAGCATCATCATCAATGCAATATGGACATATCAAACGGATACAAATGAGACTTGGAGCAAAGCATTTCACAACAGCCTGTCACTCATCCAGAAGATGGAAGTCATTCAAAAGTATTTACACAAGTATCTATATGCACATGCACATACATATATCTACATAGAAGCATATACATATGTTTGTATTAGGCCGGGGCGATTTGTATGGAAGGAAAATAGTGTTGTCGGGCGCCTGGAGTTTCTGATTCTTGGGATTGCACTGAGCAAAAAAGTCAACTAGACCATATGTCTACGGTGAAAATCGAGCCCCCGGATTTTGACTTGAAGTTTTTTTTCAAGGATTTTTGGATACTTTGACATATATCAACCAAACCACTGAGATTTTCTATCCAACACAAAGACAACAATTGTAGCCAAGACAATAATAAAGAACTCTCTAGTACATCGCATAAGCATTGGAACGCTCCTTCAGTCAGTTATGGCCTCGAGAAAGTGCACATTTTTCGGAAAATATCGATAAATAACACTGTGCTACAAAATGGGACTCAAATTCAGTGGGTGGAAAATCCCTTTTCAAGATGAAAGCCCTCGGTGAGTGTACTAAGAACCGAAAAGGAAATTTTCACCATAGATCAAGTTTCCGAGATATTGCGTGATTAATGGTTTAATTTTGGCCCCTTAATTTGTGAGAAAATAGCTTTATATCTCACTAAAGCGTTATTGTAGCTTCATTTTGATAGTACATGTCTTCATTCAAATCGAATGATGAATCTTTTTGTAGAATATTTCATCCCTCTAACTCCATTCCTTTTATGTCCTTTTCGTCCTTTATTTTTTGAACCGTAGTAAAAGTACCAGAAGACGAGATTTTACAGCATCTAAATATTCTACAGAAATGTTGTCCAGAAGATTTTAGGTACGGTTCTCATTGATGACCAATCGATATATCCCCGTTTTCATGGTCCTTTTTGACATTTACCCGGTTGTTGTTCAGAAAACAATGTTTTTATGTATTTATGTATATTCGTTATTGGTATGTGGTGCTTTTGAAATACTTACCATAAATAGCTCTTGTAATGACGAACACGAAAATAACAAGTTTTATTGAAGGATAGATCCGGTTATCTCAATTTTCGAACCGGTTATTCTGATATCAAAACCGATTTTGGAACCGGTTTTTAGTAACCGATTAACCGTATATGTATATCATTAGAAAGCTAATAAAATGGTCAATCAAATGACAGCAAGTAGCTGATTACAACTTTGTTGGTTCCGAAGCTAGAACAAAAAAACCGCTTTCTTAAACCGATTTTGATGTAAAATATCACTGGTTTCAAAAATTCTTTTCGGCGATGAAAGTCGATTAAGACAGTTATGTCATAGATAAAACTTCTGAGTTATGGTGAGATGAATTTGTGTTATGTTGTTTTTTTATCATGCACTTAAAGTTCATCAAGAATGAATTAATTCCCCATAACTCAGAAGTTTGAACCACGTCAACCCAGTGATATTTTACATTTTTGTTCTAGCTTCGGAACCAACAAAGTTGTAATCAGCTACTTGCTGTCATTTGATTGACCATTTTATTAGCTTTCTAATGATATACATATACGGTTAATCGGATACTTAAAACCGGTTCCAAAATCGGTTTTGATATCAGAATAACCGGTTCGAAAATTGAGATAACCGGATCTATCCTTCAATAAAACTTGTTATTATCGTGTTCGTCATTACAAGAGCTATTTATGGTAAGTATTTCAAAAGCACCACATACCAATAACGAATATACATAAATACATAAAAACATTGTTTTCTGAACAACAACCGGGTAAATGTCAAAAAGGACCATGAAAACGGGGATATATCGATTGGTCATCAATGAGAACCGTACCTAAAATCTTCTAAACAACATTTTTGTAGAATATTTGGATGCTGTAAAATCTCGTCTTCTGGTACTTTTACTACGGTTCAAAAAATAAAGGACGAAAAGGACATAAAAGGAATGGAGTTAGAGGGATGAAATATTCTACAAAACGATTCATCATTCGATTTGAATGAAGACATGTACTATCAAAATGAAGCTACAATAACGCTTTAGTGAGATATAAAACTATTTTCTCACAAATTAAGGGGCCAAAATTAAACCATTAATCACGCAATATCTCGGAAACTTGATCTATGGTGAAAATTTCCTTTTGGGTTCTTAGTACACTCACCGAGGGCTTTCATCTTGAAAAGGGATTTTCCACCCACTGAATTTGAGTCCCATTTTGTAGCACAGTTTCATTTATCGATATTTTCCGAAAAATGTGCACTTTCTCGAGGCCATAACTGCCTGAAGGAGCGTTCCAATGCTTTTGCGATGCACTAGAGAGTTCTTTATTATTGTCTTGGCTACAATTGTTGTCTTTGTGTTGGATAGAAAATCTCAGTGGCTTGGTTGATATATGTCAAAGTATCCAAATGTCATTGAAAAAAAACTTCAAGTCAAAATCCGGGGGCTCGATTTTTACCGTAGACATATGGTCTAGTTGACTTTTTTGTTCAGTACAATCCCAAGAATCAGAAACTTCTGGCGCCCGTGGTGGTGTTCAAATCGCCCCACTCTAGTTTGTATATATGCACATAATCATCCCACAAACGCATATCCTTGATGGACACACAAAAGAGGCCACTCACAAATGCAAATCTCGTTATCACCCACTTATTGAGTCACTCAGTTGAATTTTATGGACATGGTTGGGATACGGACACAAATGAAAGCTTGACTTGTATTAAATATTTGTCGTTATGACACAAATGCATGAATGTACGTGTGTCATAAAATCCAATTAGCAGGAAATGTATATAACCAGTTGAATCAATGCAATGGTATGTATGTATGTCCATTAGGGTGACCCAAAAAAACAAAATTTCTCTGTTTTAATTCCTACCCCCTAATTATACCCTCAGCCTTAGGGTATATACACTTTGATACGACCAAAAATTTGCCTAATCAAAATAACGGTTTTAGACCCCAAGTATGTTTGTACGAAATTCGTTTCAGACATGTTGGAGTCGATTTAGCAATGTCCGTGCATCTCTCTAGCTGGTGCGCACGGTAACTCTCGAACGGATCAACCGATTCGAACCAAATGTTGGTTATCGTGATACTTTGTCCAAGCTTAGTTTAAGTTCGAAGGGCCATATAGGTCCACTCCTTCGGGTACCTCCCCACAAAAGTTCAAAAATGTTCTGTAAAATGGTGTGAACGATAACTCTTGAAGGGAGCAATCGATTTGGTCCAAACTTCACACATCGTGTTACTACTTCCAGATGTAGTTCGGGTTCGAATATGGACAATATCGGTCTACTCCTCGGGTACCTCCCACACAAAATTAGGATAAAGTGAAGTTCAGAGCTTCTCTCGGATCGTTTTGAATTTTTTTTTTCAGTAGGTTGTCCTTGCAGCTACCTTTGCGACGGTACAAATTTTTTCTTGCGCAAGACCACACTACCTGAGATATTTGCCTAAAAGCTCCAAGAAACCCAAAATGGCAAATACGCAAGATAATTCTTTCAAAGAATTTCTCATTGGTACTGACTTAGCACATCGTATTATTTCATCCAGTAATGTATTAGGTTGAAATATGGACAATATCGGTCCACCCCTTCGGGTACTTCCCACACAAAATTCGGAAAAATGAAGTTTAAGAGCTTCTCTCGCATCGTTTTCATTCTTTTTTCAGAAGGTTGTTCTAGAAGCATCATTTACAACGGTACAATTTTTTTCCGGAGTAAGTCAATACTTCCTGTGATAGTGGCCCAAAAGTTCCAAAACCCTGTGCAATCACACTACAGGTCGGAATTTTTATCGGATCCTCACGAAATTTTGGGATGGGGGTCTCACAGAGAAAGAAGCCTATTGATGGTTGGCGTACATCCCACTTTTCCATTTTTTTTATTCGAGTTGTACTGGCGATGTACTTAAATGCGTTTCAACAAAATTTACCTGTAGTAATGAAGACATTCAGAGCAAAGGCACTAAGCTAAGCTTATATTTTCAATTTTACCAGTCAAATATTCGAGTTAAGATATCTTGGAATCCTTGCATTTTAGGTATGTAGTGTCTTTGGCTGCTTTACGGAGGAGCATGTGGGGAATATTTTTGTTAAAAATTTTAAACCTCATGCGGTTCATCCAAGGGATCTTTTTGGTCTTTTTTTTCAAAATCTGTCGAAATCTCTTTTAAGATGTGTTCATATCAAATCCAAATATTCTACAAAGGTTTCAGAATACTCCTAATCTCTAAATCTTATCTAATCGCCAGGAATCTCTAAAAATGAAAAACACGTTTTAGGGTTAAAGTCGGACTTCATCTGAGTTTATTCAAAACTGCCCATAAAACATAATTATAGAGAGATGACGTTAAAAACAAAAATATTCTTCATTAAATTTCACTTTGGGTCACCAAAGAAATGAAATGTCTATTTACGTTACATACCATGAAAATATCAGTATCAATTTTGCTGAAAAAAAAACATGAAAATATTTCTCTACTTTTTGATGAAAATTGTTTCCTTCTTTTTTCGAGTTGATGCATGAAAGTAATAAGAAACTTGGTCCTAGGTGAAAAGTGTCGAAAGAAGAAAGATTCTATACAAAATTTCCCTATGAGTTTCACAATAAACCATATACCTACGTATACTATTTCCTTAAGAAATTTAGATTACAAGTTTGCCTATTTTAGGTTTCATTTGGACTGTTAATTTTACATAATTCCATGCTGGATCAAAATCTAACAAAATTCTGAAAATTTTAGGGATGTTGTTAAAAAATAAATGTTCCATTCAAATTTCACTATGAGTCTCTGAATAAAAGAAATCTGAAGCCATAACATATAACATTCTTATCAGCCCTTATTTTTGACAAAGGGTTTAGGGTCATATTTTACATGTTTTATCCAGATTGTCGTTGTGATTGGACACTATAAATATCTTATTGATGGTTTTTCGTTATGAATTCATATAGAAGATGTTGTGCATTCCATTTAAGAAGTTTTTAGATATTAGTGGTGAATATACAGTCGAAATCGCTTATAACGTCGGTCAAGGGACCGACCAAAATCGGACGCTATAAGCGATAGTCTGTAGTATCCTCAATTTCTTCGTAAGAATTGCCTTAATATCTTCCAATATTATGTCGATATTATACATTGTCATCGATGACTTCTAATTCATCAATATCTTCTACGTGTTGGAAGAAATGAGAATGAAGATAAGTGTCTTCAGAATCGTTCAAAGGCCCATTAATAATCCCGCATGATGAAAACATTACCTCCCCTACTGCACCACCTTTAAACGATCAAACTGTTGAGGAAACATCCACAATTTTCCACTCTTCGTCTAACAATAACAAGGCATCCAACATATTTAAGTTCGTACTTTAATCCTTTTCTATTTTTGCCAGGATTGTCGATATTTGCCTATTCCGGCAATGCGATTTTAATGATTTTAATACTGTAAAACACATGCGATATTGGGTGGCAACAATTCAAGCTTAATTGACTTCATTCGACGTTATAACCGATAGCAAAATTCAAATATTTCTCAAAAAACGGACGTTACAACCGATATGACGTTATAAACGATGACGTTATAAGCGATATTTATTTGTGTGGAATATAAAGGACAGAAATTCTGGACTTTTGGATTTCGTCATTATAAGCGATATGACGTTATAAACGACGACGTTATAAGCGATTTCGACTGTATATTTAAAAAAATATAGAAAACGCAGATCGGACTTTGTAAAATTACGTATTTTTAGTACTTTTAACTTAAATTACGTAGTTGGGATAAACCATTGGTTGCTTATATTGTATGTGAAAATACGTGAGAGGTCTACGGCTATGGTACGACTTGGCGTGGTCCAAAATAATACAACGATGGGAGTAACTCCTGCTTTGCAGACATTTACGGAATTAACCCTAACTAGATTTGTTATGGTCATTCATGATATAGCTATTTATGTCAATTTCTAGGGTTAATTCCGTAAATGTCATATGCAGTTTGTTCGAACAACTGATGTGGGTCATTGAAACTGCGAAGTGAACTATATAGTTCCATAAAGTTCATTTGGTACAACTCTAGTATGCGAACATTGGTGCTCACTAGTGAACGATGCTACTGTAAATGTAAATACATATGTATCATTGACTTATCATGTCCTTGGCCACTGTCTCAGAAGATAATTATGAGAATTCATAGTATTTGGCGATAAGATTGACAGTAGAAGAATAAAGGGAGTAAGTATAATTGACAGTTGCCTGCCTCCTGCAATAGTGGCTGTACATTGGCCAATTCTGAGTAATAATCAACATTTTGATTCTTGGTATGTAATTACGCTTTTAGCTACGCAAGAAAGCGGTACAGGAGGAGTGTACACTGTGAATACAGATTGAAATTTTATATGGCTATAATTGGCATCATTTCTGAAGAATTGTCTTTTTCGTTTAATATAATAAAATTAATTGCTGATTAAAAAAACAAGTAAGCAAAGGCTATAGTCGGACGGGGCCGACAATGTGATACCCTACACCACAACCTGTAGGAACTAGCTATGTGCAACCGCCTTGCACGCTGAATGTCCGGCTTCGATTCCCATCAAATTGTCTACGGTGGCAAATTGCCTCTTAGTAATGTTGGCGATATTTCCTGAGTATTTCACCCATGAAAAACGTCTCTACAAGTGACAACTTAGGACACGCCGTTCGGACTCGGCGATAAAAACTAGGTCACATATCAATAACATAATATGAATCCATTGATATAAGAGAAGCCTCCCTTGTCTTTGCTGGTATGTTTGTGTTGTTGATAATTGGGAAAATTGCGAGTTTATTGAAGATCTATCGTCCAAAAATTGTGCACTTGTACCTCACATATGCTTCGAAAATAGTTCATTGTAGTTCATATTGTGATATCAAAAATATATTTTATACCGGTAAAAATAACTAACAATGAATAGAAATTCAAAAATTTTGCATGCAAAAAAATGTATAAATCAAAATTATTCATGTTCAATTATACAGCAAAGAAGATAGTATAAGTCAGATACGCTAACGGTGATATGCCTTAAGCCTCTAAAAATATATTTATTTTTTAACACGAGTTTGCTTCAAAATGCGTGGAATCTGTAGGTATCGTAATATGAGGCTATACCAAATCAATTTTAGTAAGCTAAAATCTGAATTTTGGAAATATTTGAGAATTATTTTTTCAGATTTGTAATTTTAGTTGGAGCCGGGGCAGGGGTTTTTGGAACTTCTAGACTATTATCTCAGGAAGTATGACTTACACCGGGAAAGGGACCAGAATAGGGACCGTAAAAAGAACCTTCTACAAAAAAAGGAAAATAATCAAATAGATCCGATACGGGTTCTCAAACTGCACTTTTCCCAAATTTTGTGTGGGAGGTACTCGAAGGACGGACCGATATAGTCCATATTCCGACCTGACACATGACTGGATGAAACAATACGATGTGTAAAGTTTCGACCAATCAGAAAATCCCCTTGAGAGTTAACTTACGGATTGGCAGCGCAAGTACAATCTGCTGAAAAAAATTCAAAACGATTCGAGAGGACTCTTAAATTTCCCTTTTCCGAATTTTGTGTGGGAGGCACCCTAAGGACCGACCTATATCTGGCAGGAATAATAATATATGGAAAGTTTGGAGCAAATCGATTGCTCATTTCGCCAGTTATCGTTCACACAATTTTTCGAAAACAATTTTGAACTTTTTTGGGGGAGGTGTGGACCGACATAGCCTACATTCGAACTTAAACAAATTTTGAGCAAAATATTACGTTGTTCTAATCGGTAGATCTGTTCGAGAGTTATCGTGCTCACCAGCCAGTTAGACATTAAGAGGGACAGATGAACGGACAGCGCTAAAAAGACTCCAAATTGTCTGAAACGAATTTCGTCCATATATACTTGGGGTCTAAAACCAATTTTTCGATGAGACACATCTTTGGTCGTATTTTGTTTGTATCCCCTTTACCCTAAATCCTGAGGTATAAAATAGGTGGCGAGGCGACCCGATGTTGCAATATTTGTATAAAAATCCAATTTGACAACTGAACTGAAAATTTCTCTGTCATGATAGAGACAATTTGTAGCATGGGAGGAAATTGTGGTTCTCTACACAAAACACATTATACGAGTATATCAGGCAGTAGGTGCGTTATCTAGCAGACACATTATTGCAATTTGCATCAGGGGAAAGATCAGTAGTTATTTTTCCATGCGTAGGCTACTTTGGCGGTATATGCTCTCCAGGAATGAAAATATGGACCAAAAATAAAATTTGTATATTTTTCATACAAAAGTAATGGTCTATGCCAACCGCTAAATAATATCAGATCATCATGCAAAATTATAGGCATTTTCGTCAACCTATACTCTTACCTCGTGCAAAATTTCGTGACTATTGAGCTATAATTGCGACCTCTAGCGGCTTTATGATTACACTACAAACAAGAAACTGGATATATTAGGCTGTAACTCTGTTATCTGATCACGTACATCAACATAATTGGCATTAATAAAAAGGTCAAGAGATCGCCTTCTAAATATAACTCACGAGTGGGGAATGTGTCTTTCAGGAACAAAGATATAAGCTGTTTATTAAAAATTTTCACAATTTTCACACAAAAGTTGTGGTCCATTTAACCCTCTAAATATTATCTGATCGTCATCTCAAATTGCAAGCTTCATGTTTGTCATATACTCTTGCCTTATTTAAAATTTCGAGGCGATCGGACTATTATTGCGACCAACAGAGCAGCTACAAAATCGGATAAAAAGTATGTTTTTGTTCCATTTCACCCGCTAAATATTTCACGATCATCACCAATTAAAATAGCGATCTATTCTGATGTGAAACCGACCTCCATACCAAATTTCGTGACGATCGGTCCATAATTGCGGCCTGTAGTTTGATTACAATTTATAATGGACAGACGGACGGACGGACACACATCTCAAAATCGCTTTATCTCGCCGAGATATGAAGATTGGTATACCACTTTGGGGGTCTCCGACGAATATTTCGTGGTGTTACATGAATTTTTCCCAAAACAAACTTATAATACCCTTTCCAGGTAGTGGTGTAGGGTATAAATATATTTTCATAAATGTATTAACCTTTTGTGTTATATTTTAATTTTGTTTTTAAATTAATGTATTACAAAATTGATCCAACTCTGTCGGAAGATCATCCTTTTCTTAAATAAGCTTACAAACTTTACAACATCACTGTCCATGATGTTAAATATGTCCATTTTTAGAAGTGGTTTGTCATGAACACAAAATGAACATTTATTGTATGACATACGAGTACACTCACGCACTCACACAGACAATACAATCAATATCTGTCAAATTCCTTAACAGTCACATCCGATAAGCAGGTGCGGTGTACGTACACCAGCAAATTTGTTCGACTTCGAGACACTCCTGTTTTGACAAGGGAAGTATTTAGAAAAGTATTGTGGCAATGTGGGTGAATTGGAGTAGGACAGATAATTATTCTATGAAGAATTAAGAGACTTATTTAGGCAAAAGCGATTAGTATGTTGTTATGTGTCGTCATATACAAGGTGTTATTCGTCAAGCAATCAAGAACATATGAATAACATAATAACACTGTGCGACACGAAAAAAATTAACCATATTCTGAAACCACAGAGGGATAGAAGACAAAAAATAAGCAGACACGTGTCCCGGCGTTTTTCCCTATCACTTCGAGTTTCGCGATTATGGACCCCCAAAGAGCTGAGGCCTTGATATCAAAAGGACTCATTTTACTAGACCCATATCTTCTAAACCGCTAAGAATTTTGGTTTACACGTCGAAGCAAAGTTGTAGGTCTAGTCTTAAAAAATAACAGTTGTGAGCACATCAAATCAGTTTAACCTCATCTTCTAGGTCAAAATCATCTAGGTCAAATTTCCGTCATAATTTTTTCTCGGATTTTGGTCTTCAGATATCAAACCGATCATGTCTCCATAATACTTGACGTAGACAAAAACAAGTAATTCCGTTAGGTCTTTTATGTTTCTATTTCTATTTCTATGCCCATCGAATCTTGTATAACTTATAAACAGGTATTCCCCTTTCCTTTATATAAAAGTTTTGGATTTTTGTAGTAGAGGTTTTCGAAATATTACCCATAAAATGAAGGCTCTAATTGTGAAAGTAGTACCACACTTGTAATCCAAAAAATCCCCAACCGGTGCTAAATTAAGGATGGACGATTTTATCAAATTTCTGTAACATTTGAACGGATAAAAATATTTTCATAAGTTTGTGTTGTTCGATCTTGAATTCCTCTGCATAGGCAACACAATCAGCTTTCCGGTGAATCCGTTTAGGAGTTGCAAAGAATTCAAGGTAAAAGTTCAACTTTTGTGTTTTGTTAATAATTGGGATCAAAATGTGAGTGTTTTTATGTTTTTTATATCTTCACATTAACTTATTAAATTCACTCTGGTTGATAAGCGAATTGCCACAATCCGTATAAAAGTTATTTAACATCAGTCTCATATACGCAAATACCCCGACAGAAGAGATATATGAAAATACCAAAGATATATTCTATGAGCACCTAGAGAAAGCAGGCTAATCGATTTTTCAGCTGCACCAGGTTCCAACACCACGACTTACACAAGACCACGTGAATATCCTCAGATGGGAAAACGAGAAACCAGATCGGTAATTTTGTGATAGAAAGAAGACACTCTTCCAGTATTTTAAATGTCCGATCGATTCGGTGAGTGAACATCGGTTCGACCATATCCTTGTAGCAGCCAAGTTAAGCACTCGTCTTATTGTTGCGGAAAAAGTGTGATCTAAAACAGGGCTGAAGCTGAATGTCTAGAAGTTAAAAACATAAAAGATAGCACAATCTTACTCTGCTCAACTGCCCCACGTGCTGGAAAACGGCACTCCTTGTCCCGGTTCGATCAGGAGTGTTGTAAGGCTACTAGGGCAACCCTGCATTCAGTAGCAACACGCGAAGAATATGCGAAGAAGAGAGGAGAAGAGTATTTTCAGGAGAAAGAAGAAGCAAGAAATCGAGATGTTCAGGAGTGTGAATAAAGCACGAAAACTTTACCAGAGTGTAAATACCAGACTGAAGTGTATGGTACAGCACATTCTCCTGCAAAGATGATGAATGGAATCTGGTACATAACTGATACTGATTGCGTACTGAGGATCTGGAAGTAGCATTTCATGCAGCTCTTAGTATCGAATGTGGGCGACGATAAAGATGCCAAAGAACCAATCTAAATGACGACGTTGAATGTCTACCACCTAGGCAAAACGAGGAGATCACATCAATTACACTGGTCAACAGGACTTTTGTTTCAACCGAAGTTGCAGTTGTTTCTAGATGAAATCGGCGAGTTATTTTCAAATCCGGCCCCGGTTTTTCTCCTTCAGCTCTTGTTTTTGAGATATAGCTCAAAATCGGTTTTTACGAGTTTAACCCAGACTTTCGTTATTTTCGGATACAAACAAATATTTTTTGTGGGTTTTTCGACATTATTATATTAAGGAGATGTTGTACGCTCGATACAAATCGTTTTGACATAGTTATGGTGAGTATATATCAAAAAAATATAGAAAATATACGACGGACCTTGTAAAAATTGCATATTTTGAGTACTTTAAGCTGTAATTACGTAATCGGGGGAAGTCATAGGATCTTCATATGGTACCCCGGATATGCTTAGGGTGTCTACTATATAATCCAGTATTCAAATGTATAATATAAAGTTCATAGCCCCCATGATTGGGCCCTAACCTAAAAATCGCCATGAAGACTGCTAAAGGGAAATCATTTACCAGTGATATCATTACCACATAAGCCATTTACTTTTCAATGGCAGTCTTCATGATGAATTTTAGGTTATGGCCGAATCATGGGCGCTATGAACTTTATATTATATATTTGAATACTGGACTATATAGTAGACACCCTAAGCATATCCGCATTGCCATATGAAGATCCTATGACTTCCACCGATGACGTAATTACAGCTTAAAGTACTCAAAATAAGCAATTTTTACAAGGTCCGTCGTATATTTTCTATATTTTTTTGATATATACTCACCATAACTATTTCAAAACCGATTTGTATCGAGCGTACAACATCTCCTTAATATATTAATGTCGAAAAACCCACAAAAAAATATTTGTTTGTATCCGAAAATAACGAAAGTCTGGGTTAAACTCGTAAAAACCGATTTTGAGCTATATCTCAAAAACAAGAGCTGATGGAGAAAAACCGGGACCGGATTTGAAAATAACTCGCCGATTTCATTTAGAAACAACTGCAACTTCGTCTGAAACATTCAACTTTTTCAATTTTGTTGAGCAGTGTTATCGGCTAAAAACAATAAATCAGCATTAGCCGAACACTTCAAGACTGATCGCGAAATGCTGGTAAGAAACATGTAGCAGTTAATTAGCGAAATTTGGCAGGAAGAAAGTATACCTAACGATAGGAACCTCAGCCTCCTATGTCCCGTACACAAGAAAGGAGACAAGACGGTGTGTATAAACTACAGAGGCATACGTATGCTACCAATCGCATACAAAGTGTTGTCGAGTGTACTGTGTGAATGTGTAAAACACATGGCCAATGAAATAATCGGGTCATACTAATGCGGCTTTAGACCTGTTAAATCGGCAATTGACCAAATCTTCACACTGCGCCAAATACAGGAGAAGACTCACGAAAGAAGACCCACGAAATCGACACATACCACCTATTCGTCGACTATAAGGCCGCCTTCTACAGCCCAATTAGATCAAATGTGTTCCAAGCCATGTCTGACCGTTTCTGAAAGAAAGAGTTTGGCGTCCCGGCAAAACTAATACTATTATGCAGGATGACATTGGCTGATACAAGATGAGCAGTTAAAATAGGAAACAATATCTCCTTTTAACACAAAACGACGTTTCAGACAAGGCTTCATTATATCGTATGACCTATTTAACATACTACCGGAAAAGGTTATACAAGGTGCGAATGTACAGTGATGTTCAAAATATTTTCAACTGGAATGACTACTTCACTTTTTACAGTGTTTTTTTACAGTGTTTTATTTAACTTGCCTTGGTGTGTGTTTAGTTCAAATCTGGTAACTCATTTTTAACACAGTTGCAGTTTGCCAATCGAACTAAAACTTTGCACACTTTTCAGATGTGAATGACAATACATGAATATGAAATCAAAACCAATATTGGTCCATTTTTACACTGTTTTACAGTGTTTTATCTAATTTGCTTTTCAAATCTGGTAACTCACTTTTCACATAGTTACAGTTGACCAACCGAACTTAAAATTTGCACACTTTTTAGATTTGGATGACAATACATGAATATGAAATCAAAACTAACATTGGTCCATTCTTACAGTGTTTTCACGGTGTCTAACTTGACCCCCTTTTCAAATCTGGTAACTGATTTTTAACACGGTTGCAGTTGACCAATCGAACTAAAACTTTGCACACATTTCAGATTTAGATGACAATACATGAATGTGAAACCAAAACCAATATGGGTCCATTGTATCCTATAGCCCCCATATAACGGTACCACCCGATTTCCGGTATTTTGTTTTTCAAATCTGGTAACTCATTTTTCACGCAGTTGCAGTTGACCAGTCGTACTTAAACTTTGCACACTTTTCAGATTTGGATGACAATACATGAATATGAAATCAAAACTAATATTGGTCCATTCTTACAGTGTTTTTACGGTGTCTAACTTGACCCCCTCTTTAAATCTGGTTACTGATTTTTAGCACGGTTGCAGTTGACCAATCGAACTAAAACTTTGCACATTTTTCAAATTTAGATGACAATACATGAATATGAAACCAAAACCAATATGGGTCCATTTTGTCCTATAGCCCCCATATAACGGTACCACCCAACTTCTGGTATTTTGGGGATTTTTGTCTTCATTTTTAGCCCGAACGCCCAACGCCTAGCCCGACGCCCAAACCCAAGTTTTTAACGTTCTTATGGGTGAATGCGCGGCACATGTTAGCTCACTAGCTTTAACGGGTGTTAAAGGCCATGTTAAAGCCGATCAGGAACGTTCCTTGGTATCTTTCATCCTCTACGTCACCCATTTATGGATTTAAAAAGGCAACTATTTTTGTAGGTTGATTGTTTATTGACCCCTATTTTAAAGATTTTAATTGTAATTTTTTTTTACAAAAATATACCAAACAAAACTCGAACTCACTTTTGGTCCTGCTCAAAACATTTGCAACTGAGAAAAATTGATTGAAAATCTG
Organism: Musca autumnalis; assembly: GCF_047663935.1. Taxonomy (NCBI): domain Eukaryota; kingdom Metazoa; phylum Arthropoda; class Insecta; order Diptera; family Muscidae; genus Musca; species Musca autumnalis. Next base: position 241,968,202 of record NW_027411866.1, on the reverse strand, counting down.
AAGAAATTGTTTTTGTTTTGATTGTATATTGTAGGTTAAACCTTTTATTTATTGTCTGCACACATGATAAAGGTACTGACGTTTATTATCCTGATAACTGGATCTCGATTTCATTTAACCTTGAATGTATTAGATGTATACAGAGAAAACGAATTCTAACAAGAAGAACATTGCAACATCACAAAGTATCCCGTGTAATTTATTATAAATTAAATAAGAAGTTATATCTTCACCCCATTCGTCCCGTTAGTGGCCTCCGCTTCAATGTAGCGATAGTTATCAACTCAATGGCAGCATCAGAAAATGTTAATTAAAATTAAATCAGTTGGCAATTAAAGTTAATTGAAATGAATAACGGAATTAACGAAGCTAAAAGCATTGTCTGTTTGATCAAGGAAGGCATTTTAAGCATACAGACACATATCAATATTTGTGCGTTGAATGGACAGACTAATACATACATATGTGTAAAGTGTGTATTTATGAGGACATTGATATCTATGTTATATGGTAGTGGTCTAAAGAAATTGTTTTTCAATAAATAACATCGATTAACAGATTCTTGTAATTTCCTTTTCTTCTTCTTCTTCTTCTAATTCTCAGTAGGTTTTATCCTAGTACTAAGACCATAAAGAATATTTTTCTCATTCGTTCAGTCTGTTACAATTTTCTAATCAAATTTTCCTGCTCCACAATACTAGTCATAATTACCTCCTCGCATAAATACCAATTTTCTTTGTTGCACAAACATCCTCTAGCAAGGCGGACGACTGACATTTACTATGATTGGATTTCTCCATTCCTTTGAATGACAGCAAAATCTTCATTTATGCGGATCTTCTTCATGGATAAATGAAGTTAATGGCTTTCCTAGTGGCGGCAGTTGGTGTATCAGTGTCTTATGTTACAAATACAACAAACTATGTACATCTGTGATGTTATGTCATTCTCCTCCGCACATACACACACTTCACTTTAGTTCATTCCAAGCAAAGCCGATGCAACTGAAATTAACCTCTCACTATCCCAACTACTGTCACTGTCTTTATTTGTACTTCAATTCCAGATAAGTCAAGTCCGTTAGCATCACCACCAGCACCACCACATGTCATGACACTTTTAATCCATACAACGATGGCATATCGTAACGGTTATAAATGTACGTGTATCATATCCTGTATGTTGACTGTCTGTCGCTTTGCCTTAACGGATGTTTAATTTAACAACTGTATATATTTCTTATTATTGTTGTTGTTGTGTTGATCTTTGTGTAGTGTAGTGGAGTGGACATGACAAAGATATTGCAGTAAGCCAAACTATATTTACTTCCGTTTCCGCCTCGGTTAGCCTAGAGTCTTGGCCATAATATGGACGGACATGCATACATATCTTTAACGAAATAGTTCAATTTAAAAGCACCAGACTGCTTGTTGATGTAAATAATATGTGTAGTTATGTGTGTGAGCATGCCTGTGCTAAGGATTACTTGCCGGTCTTAGTGGTGTCTCACATACTTCATGGTGGACGACTATACGGGATTACGTTGATGTTATCTTTGCGTCCGACTAGCTTAAGGCATGGTTTGTTGTTTACTTTTTCATTGCCTTTATAAAGATAAAATAGCAATGCCTAATAGGCGATATGTGTTTTTAAAAGGGAGTTCTTTCCATATTATCTGCAGGGTGACAAATATGTAGCAAAGGTTGGTTTTACATTAAAGTAGTAAATTACAGAACATACGCTGGACCGCTTTTAATCTCAAGTGGGAGGCATCTGACAAACTTGTAATTTTAAAAACAAGTAAAAAATCATTAGTTCGCCGGGGTCGAAAATTGTATAACCTTCACCATAACATATTCTGTACTAAAATTGAATAATTATACCCTCAGACTTTAGACTAACTTTCATACGGTCAAAATGGTCCTCATCGAAATAATGGTTTATGTTTGGGTGAAATCTGTTTCAATTTGGAGTTGATTTACCCATGTCCGTCCGTCTGTCTGGTTGGTGAGCACGATTACTATCGTACGGATCAACCGATTGGGTCCAAAATTCGGTCTACTTAGTATGTCTAAACTTAGTTGAAATTGGAAGTTGGATCGGTTCACTCCTACAGGTACCTCCCCCCAATAGTTCAAAACTTTTGTCTAAACTTGTGCGCACGATAACTCCCAAAGGCAGTAACCGGGTTGGCCCATTAATTCGTAAAAATTCTACCTGACACAGAGGAAGTTCCAATGTGGAGTCTACCGGTCCACTCCTCCCACGCAAAAATTCTGGAAAAGTTCAGTTTAAGATCGGTCCCGAATAGCTTTGATGTTTTTTTGCAACCATCTTTGTAAGTTCACTGCCCGCATTACGACGGTACAAGGTTTTTCAGGGACAAATCCATACTTCCTGAGAAAAGGTCCCCAAAGCTGTATAAAGCTCACGAAAATTCGTTTCAGAATTTGACATTCTTAATATTTTGTCCAAACATATTTTAAGTTCGAAGGTCCACTCCTTCCCGTAGCTTCCCCTCAAAAGTGCGAAAAATTTCAAAATGGTATGCCAAGCAACCGATTTGGTCCAAACTTTGGATCTCCCAATATTTGGTTCAAATTTAATTTAACTGCGATATCGGTCTTCTCCTTAGGGTACCTCCCCCACAAAAGTTCAACGTATTTATTAAAGTACAGTTTAGGGCCTGTTCTGTTACTGCTTGTGGTCCTTTGTACAGCGATATTGTGTTTCTCGTGGGCAAGTCTAAGCTTCTTTATGTTATACAGTGACCAACTAATATTACGGATGGTCGCGATATCTATCGAAAAGAAATGACTACTAAAATAAGATCCACTTCCAAAATTAACTACGTCCATCCATTGCTTCAGGTACCTCCTCCGCAACATTTTTGACATTTTTTACCTTTAATCCAAATATATATTTTTGTGGGCAAGTCCATACGGGCGCCACAAAATCTGAAAACCCCCTAATATATTATTATTGGGGAAAATGATTTTGATTGCGTAGGGGATATTGTCGGGTGACGTAGGGGATGAGAGATACCAAGGAACCGGCTTTAACATGGCAAAGTCCAGGATTTATCTTGGTCCCTCTCTCATCTCAAGTGGACACTGACCTCCCCGTGGTGTCACCTGGGGAGCTGCCTTTAACACCCGTTAAAGGTAGTGAGCTAAAATGTGCCGAGCGTTCACCCATAAGAACGTTAAAAACTTGGGTTTGCGCACCGGGTTAGTAACCCTCCCCTAGAAAAAGCAGCCTATTATGAAAAAACAAAAGAAAAGAAAAACAAATCCCTCTAAAGTTGACAACCCCCGCAAACGTTTTGCGGACCATGGTCTGCGAATCTGCACCTGGAATGTTCGCACACTTTATAGAGAAGGTGCAGTTTACGCATTGGCAGATGTACTTGAAAAGTACAAGGCCGACATTACTGCCATACAGGAAATACGATGGAACGGGAAAGGCGTCACAACAACACCTAAAGGTGACGCACTGTATTATAGCTGCCATGACATAAAATATGAGTTCGGTTGCGGATTCGCAGTTAGTCGGAGACTAAAACATCTGGTATCCAGCTTCATCCCAGTGAATGAAAGACTTGCTGCAATTCGAATAAAAGCTAAATTCTTCAACATCAGGTTTATTTGCGCTCATGCTCCCACTGAAGAAAAGGACGAACAGGCCAAAGATATATTTTACGAGCGCTTAGAAGAAACATATGACCGTTGTCCTGCCCATGACATTAAAATCATTCTAGGCGATTTTAATGCCAAAATTGGTAAGGAGAATATCTTTGGCCCAACAGTCGGGAAATTCAGTCTCCACAGTGAAACATCTGACAATGGTATGAGGCTGATAGACTTTGCAGCTGCAAAAAACATGGTAGTTAGCAGTAGCAGATTTAATCATCTCGATATTCATAAGGGCACCTGGCTGTCTCCAGATCAAAGAACAAGTAATCAAATTGATCATGATGTACGATCGTTCCGAGGCGCAAACATTGATTCGGACCACTACCTTGTTGCAGCAAAGGTACGTACCCGTCTAAACGTTGCAAATAAAGCACGAACAGACTCAACGCGGAAGTTGGACATCGATAGGCTGCAAACACAACAGATAGCCACAGCATATTCCACTCAACTGACCCAATTGCTTAACGTGCGCACTCTTTGTCCCGATAACATAACAACACAATGGCAACATATTGCCCACTCCATGCAAACAGCCGCAAAATCCATACTTGGATTCCAGAGACCTCCACAAAGGAATTCATGGTATGACCAGGAGTGTCGTGCTGCTACCGAAGAGAAAAATGCGGCATATAGAGCTACTTTGCAATCAGTAGCAACGCGTAGCGCGCGATATAGATATCGGGAGAAAAGGAGAGAAGAGAAACGTCTTTTCCGCAAGAAAAAGAGAGAAATGGAAAAGCGGGAGTGTGAAAAAATCGAGATGTACAGGAGCCAGAATGAGATCCGAAAATTCTACCAAAGAGTGAAACATTAACAGATGGCTTTGGTACAGGCACATCCTCCTGTAGAGACCAGCAAGGTAATCTGGTAACAGATACAGATAGCGTGCTCAGGATATGGAAGGAACATTTCTCCAATCTGCTGGTATCCAATAGTAGCGAAGACGATGATACCACAGATCCAATCCCAGAAGATGGTATAGAATGTGTACCGCCCGGCCAAGATGAGGTAAAAACAGCAATCAACCGGTTGAAGAATAATAAAGCAGCAGGAGCCGATGGCTTACCAGCCGAGCTGTTTAAAACCGGAGGCGACGCGCTGATAAGGTGTATGCATCAGCTAGTTAGCACCATCTGGCAGGAAGAACGCGTATCCGACGATTGGAACCTGAGCATCCTATGTCCCGTCCACAAGAAAGGAGATAAGACTGTATGCTCAAACCATAGGGGCATAAGTCTTCTCCCTATTGCCTATAAGATAGTGTCAGGGATATTGTGCGAACGACTAAAGCCAATGGTCAACGAAATAATTGGACCATACCAATGTGGCTTTAGACCTGGCAAGTCCACCATTGACCAGATATTTACCCTGCGGCAAATCCTAGAGAAGACCCAAGAGATGCAAATCGACATATTTCACCTTTTTGTCGATTATAAAGCAGCATTCGACAGTCCCCTCCGATCAAAGGTATTCCACGCAATGTCTGAATTTGGTATCCCCGCAAAGCTCATCCGGCTTTGTAAGATGACTTTAACTGATACTAGGTTCTCAGTTAAAATTGGAAAGAACCTCTCCGAAGAATTTTGTACCAAACGAGGTTTCAGACAAGGAGACAGCCTTTCGTGTGACCTATTCAACATTTTGGTGGAAAAGGTAATACGAGATGCAAATGTCAAAAGAATTGACACAATCTATACCAATAGCCACATGTTACTTGTTTATGCTGATGATATAGACATCATGGGACGATCAGTAATAGAAGTAACAGATACCTTTATGAAGGTCGAAGGAGAATCTGCTAAAGTGGGTCTGGTGGTAAACGGCGAGAAGACAAAGCTGATGGTGTCGACACGCAATGCGTCCATAGAGAGCGGACAAACTGTTGAAGTTGGTACCTACAATTTTGAGGTATTTAAAGACTTCGTCTACCTCGGCACTGCCATAAACACAACAAACAATATCAGTTGTGAAATAAGAAGAAGAATTGTATTGGCTACTTTGGCTTAAGAAAGCACTTTAAAAACAAATCCACAACTCGTCAAACAAAAATAACGCTTTACAAAACACTGATACTACCCGTGTTGATGTATGGTTCCGAAGCCTGGGTACTTGCGCAAGCAGACATGGTAGTGCTTGGTGTGTTTGAGAGAAAAAAGTCTTCAAAAGATCTACGGACCAATCTGCGTTGACGTGAATATCGACGTCGCATAAACCACGAACTGTATCTGCTATACCACGACATCAATATAGTTAAACGTATCGAGAGGCAGCGAATGCGTTGGCGTTGCCATATTATAAGAATGAGCGAAGATGAACCCCTAAAAATGTGTATAAATACGGACCGCTTGGTGGTGCACGCAGAATTGGCAGGCCAAGGAATAGATGGCGCAGACAAGTGGATGAAGAGATGAAAAGGCGCGGTATTCCAGAGTGCGAAGCAACAAATAGAGAGAAATGAAGATCTTCCGCTAGTTCGGCCTTTGGAATAAATGTTCTGTAATGGGCCAGCTAAGTAAGTAAGGACAAGTCCATACTTCCTGAGAAAACAGCCCGAAAGGTGTAAAAACCCCTATGGTACCATAAGTAGTCGCTGGAGAGCACGATAACTTTCAAACTGATCAACCGATTTGGTCCAAAATTTGACCTTCTTTATATTTTGTCCAAACTTAGTGGGCAAGAACCCAGCGAAATAAATTGGAAGTAGTGCAATGTAGACTAGTTCTTTCACGGCATGTTTTTATGCACGGAGTCGTGAAAAAGGCACTCCATTCCTCACATTTTAACCGCATTTGGATGCAATCCAAAGAATCATTCCATTCATCCATTGTCACATTTTAACAACATCCGGAGGCAGGTCAACGGAGTCGTGAAAAAGGCACTCCAATTCCTCACAATTTAACAGCATCCGGATGCAGTGCAAACGGAGTCGTGAAAAAGGCACTCCGTTCACTACATTTTATTAGCAGTTGTTAGAGAACCCTACCAGTACATAAATCAGTTTGTACATCTCTACAGGCAGCGGAATTCATTTCCAAAAAGAGATAATCGTGTTAACATTTCCAAACATTTGTTAATACAAACTAAATATTATTTTAAATAATAATATTTAATTTGTGAACATTTTTCCGTTAACTCACGAGAAGAAAATTTCCCAATGGAGTGCTGTTGGAGCACATGTCGAAATCTTAACTGGTGATGGGAAGACAATATCAAACCCATTTAGCAGATGAAGCAAAAGCACTTAAGCTTGGATTAAATGAAGAGCGGAGGAAACACACATGTTTGCGATTGAATTCAATAGAGAATTTTCATAACTTGTGTTAATTTAATAAAGGTATTAATATTTTTGTTTTACACAAATAATAAATGCATTTTATTTTGTTATTCAAAACTCGTGCTATAGACTGCCTCCTATTCTACCCCAAAGGGTCAGTTAAAATGCAATGCCAAAGGGTCAGTTAAAATGCGGTGCAATGGAGTGCCTCTTTCCGGGGTCACTCCCTTGTAAAAATCATGAGTGAAAATGCATAATTTGATGCACTTCCAAATCACTTGTACATATCATTTAACTGCCTCTTTGGAGGCAAACTTTTCGCTGGGCACTTTGCGAAAGAGAACAGTGATAGTCAAATTTGCTAATTACAAAGAGAAACTGAAAAGTATTTTTGTGGAACAAAAAAAAATTATCACTTTTCAAAATTGCTACTTTTTGATATGTGCAAAATGAAAAGTTGATAAGTTGTTTCGTGGAATAGGGCCCTGGGCCCGAATCGCTATGAAGTTTTTTTGCAACCACCTATGTATGTTCACTGTCCGCATTACGACGGTATACGGTTTTTCATGGACATATCCATACTTCCAGAGAAAATGGTCCGAAAGCTGTATAAAGCTCTCGAAAATTCGTTTCAGAATTTGGCATTCTTAATATTTTGTCCAAACATATTTTAAGTTCGAAGGTCCACTGCTTCCGGTACCTTCCCCTCAAAAGTGCGAAAAATGTCACTAAAATGGTATGCGAAGCAACCGATGTGGTCCAAACTTTGGATCTCCCAATATTTTGGCAAAATTTAGTTTAACTGCGATATCGGTCTTCTCCTTAGGGTACCTCCTCCACAAAAGTTCAACGTATTTATTAAAGTACAGTTTAGGGCCTGTTCTGCTACTCCTTGTGGTCCTTTGTACAGCGATATTGTGTTTCTCGTAGGCAAGTCCATGCTTCGCGACATAGTGGTCCAAAATCTGTATGTTATACGGTAACCAACTAATATTACGGATGTGCGCGATATCTATCGACAAGAAATGACTGCTAAAATAAAATCCACTTCCAAAATTAACTACGTCCATTCATTCCTTCAGGTACCTTCTCCGCAACATTTTTGACATTTTTGACCTTTAATCCTAATATATTTGACCTTTAATCCAAATATATATACGGGCGCCACAAAATCTGAAGACTCCCTAATATATTATTATTGGGCAAAATGATTTTGATTGCGTAGGGGATATTGTCGGGTGACGTAGGGGATGAGAGATACCAAGGAACGGTCCTGACCGGCTTTAACATGGCAAAGTCCAGGATTTATCTTAGTACCTCTCTCATCTCAAGTGGACACTGACCTCCCCGTGATGTCACCTGGGGAGCTGCCTTTAACACCCGTTAAAGGTAGTGAGCTAACATGTGCCGCGCGTTCACCCATAAGAACGTTAAAAACTTGGGTTTGGGCGCCGGTTTAGTAACCCTCCCCTAGAAAAAGCAGCCTACAAAAAAAAAAAAAACAAACAAAATAAAAGAAAAACCAATCCCTCTAAAGTTGACGACCCCCGCAAACGTTTTAAGGACCATGATCTGCGAATCTGCACCTGGAATGTTCGCATTCTTTATAAAGAAGGTGCAGTTTACGCATTGGCAGATGTACTTGAAAAGTACAAGGCCGACATTACTGCCACACAGGAAATACGATGGAATGGGAAGGCGTCACAACAACACCTAAAGGTGACGCTCTGTATTATAGCTGCCATGACATAAAGTCTGAGTTTGGTTGCGGATTTGTAGTTGGTCGGAGGTTAAAACACCTGGTCTCCAGCTTCACACCCGTGAATGAAAGACTTGCTGCAATTCGAATAAAAACAAAATTCTTCAACATCAGCTTTATTTGCGCTCATGCTCCCACTGAAGACAAGGACGAACAGAACAAAAATATATTTTATGAGCGCTTGGAAGAAACATACATATGTCCGTTGTCCGGCCCATGACATTAAAATTATTCTAGGCGATTTTAATCCCAAAATTGGAAAGGAGAATATATTTGGCCCAACAGTCGGAAAATTCAGTCTCCACAATAAAACATCGGACAATGGCATGAGGCTGATAGACTTCGCAGCGGCAAAAGAAAGCAAGAAATCAAATTTATCACGTTGTGATAGATGGAAGACATTCATCGAGCGTGTTGGATGTGCGCTCGTTCCGAGGAGCAAACATAGACTCGGACCACTACCTAGTTACAGCAAAGGTACGCACCCGGTTAAACGTTGCAAACAAAGTACGAACAGACACAACACGAAAGTTAGACATCGGTAAGCTGCAATCACAACAGATAGCCTCAGCATATTCCACTCAACTAACCCATTTGCTTAATCAAAGCACTCCTCATCCCGATAATATATCGGCGCAATGGCAAAGTATTGCCCACTCCATGCAAACAGACTGAAAATCCATACTTGGATACCAGAGACCTCCACCAAGGAATCCATGGTATGATCAGGAGTGTCGAGCCGCTACCGAAGAGAAAAATGCGGCATATAGGGCTACTTTACAATCCGTAGCAACGCGTAGCTCACGAGAGAGATATCGGGAGAAAAGGAGAGAGGAGAAACGTCTTTTCCGCAGGGAAAAGAAAGAGATGGAAAAGCGGGAGTGTGAAAAAATCGAGATGTACAGGAGCCAGAATGAAGTCCGAAAATTCTACCAAAGAGTGAAACATCAAACTGATGGCTTTGGAACTGGCACATCCTCCTGTAGAGACCAGCAAGGTAATCTGGTAACTGATAAAGATAGTGTGCTAAGGATATGGAAAGAGCATTTTTCCAAACTGTTGGTATCCAATTGTAGCGAAGTCGAAGAAGATACCACAGATCCAATCCCAGAAGATTGTATTGAATGTATACCACCCGGCCAAGATGAGGTAAAGACAGCAATAAACCGGCTGAAGAATAATAAGGCAGCAGGAGCTGATGGCCTACCAGTCGAGCTGTTTAAAACCGGAGGCGACACGCTGATAAGGTGTATGCATCAGCTAGTTATCTCGATCTGGCAGGAAAAACGCGTACCCGACGATTGGAACCTGAGCATACTGTGTCCCGTCCATAAGAAAGGAGATAAGACTTTATGCTCCAACTATAGGGGAATAAGTCTTTCCCTATCGCATACAAGATAGTGTCAGGGATATTGTGCGAACGACTAAAGCCCATGGTAACGAAATAATTTGACCATACCAATGCAGCTTCAGACCTGGAAAGTCCACCATTGACCAGATATTTACCCTGCGGCAAATCCTGGAGAAGACCGAAGAGATGCAGATCGACACGTACCACATTTTTGTCGATTATAAAGCAGCCTTCGACAGCCCGCTTCGTTCAAAGGTATTCCAAGCAATGTCTGAATTTGGTATCCCCGCAAAGCTCATTCGGCTTTGTAAAATGACTCTAACTGACACAGTTAAAATAGGAATGAACCTCTCCGAAGAATTTTGTACCAAAAGAGGTTTCAGGCAAGGAGGCAGCCTCTCCTGTAATCTCTTCAATATCCTGCTGGAAAAGGTTATTCGAGAGGCAAACGTCAAAAGAAGTGACACAATCTACACCAATAGCCACATGTTACTTGCTTATGCTGATGGTCTATATCATGGGACGATCAGTAAAAGAAGTAACAGATACCTTTATGAAGGTCGAAGGAGAATCTGCTGAAGTGGGTCTGGCCGTAAACGGCGGGAAGACTAAGTTGATGGTGTCGACACGCAGTGCGTCGATAGAGATCGGGCAAACTGTTGAAGTTGGTTCCTATAATTTTGAGGTAGTAAAATACTTCGTCTACCTCGGCACCGCCCTAAACACAACAAACGACATCAGTTGTGAAATAAAATGATGAATTGCATTGGCTAACAGATGCTACTTTGGCCACATCTCGTCAAACAAAAATAACGCTTTACCAAACACTGATACTACCCGTGCTGATAAGGCAGTGCTTGGTGTGATAAGGCAGTGCTTGGTGTGTTTGAGAGAAAAAACTTCTTTGAAAGATCTACGGAGCAAACTGCGTTAACGGTGAATATCGACGTCGCATGAACCACGAGCTGTATCTGCTATACAACGACATCAATATAGTTAAACGTACCGAGATGCAGCGATTGCGTTGGCTAGGCCATATTATAAGAATGAGCGAAGATGAACCCCTAAAAAGGCATATAAATACGGACCGCTTTCAGTGCACGCAGGATAGGCAGGCCAATGAATAGATGGCGCAAACAAGTGGATGAAGAGATGAAAATGCGCGGTATTCCAGAGTGAGAAGCAGCAAATGGAGAGAAATGGAGATCTTCCCTTGTTCGGTCTATGGAATAAATGTTCTGTAATGGGTCAGCTAAGTAAGTAAGTAAGGACAATTCCAAACTTCCTTAGAAAACAGCCCGAAAGGTGTAAAAACCCCTATGGTACCATATGTAGTCGCTGGAGAGCACGATAACTTTCAAAATGATGAACCGATTTGGTCCAAAATTTGGTCTTCTTTATATTTCGTTCAAACTTAGTGGGCAACAACTTCCGAATCTTTTCCCAATATTTAAAAAAATGTCACTTAAGTGGTATGCACGATATCTCTTGAACGGGTCAACCAATTTGGTCCAAACTTTGGATCTCCTAATAGTATGTCCAAATTTAGTTTAACTTCTAAAATGACAAATATCGGTCCTCTCTTTAGTGTACCTCCCCACAAGAGTTCAACATTTGTTTCAAAGTGCAGTTTAGGGTCCGTTCGAAGATCCTTTGGAAGTGTTCGTTGTGGTCATGTTTACAGCGGGAAATATAATATCGCTGTAAACAGGACCACAACGAACTCGGCTCATGTGACTCCCAAATGTTGTGACCAAAAATGTCATTCACCTCCACCCATTACGGAAGAAGTCTTTACTACCTTATACATGTTTGCAACCAAACAAAAAGCAAAAGCAAAAAAAAAAAAAAAATTCAGCCACTAGTGTCCATCCTGCAACCTGTTCAATTTTTACGACTCCATTTTGCTTCTCATAGATACCGGAACACCACAAACATTGATATGCAATCCATTCCAATTACATACGACATTACATTACAGGATATATAATAAAAATTGTCAATCTGTACAACGTTATTCCGTAGCATGATTTTCTTCCAATTCTTATTTCAATTCTTATGATGGTGTATCTTTATGTGTTCGTCTTCCAGTATTCTTATTGCGATTGCATTTGGTCACATGACATTAAAGCTAATGGTGCATTTTGAATTCATGTCGGCCAATAGCTTTCAAATGAAGTAAGCTTCAATAAAATCAAATGGAGGTATATATATTCAAGTTTAGTATCGTATTCAGTGTGTTATTCTTTAATCGTGTGCAGTGAAGTACATACGAGTTTATGAAGAGTTTTCGAAATGTTAATAAAATGGATTTACGAAATGTTTTTTATGATACTTTGGTACTTTGGTGGTACTTTGGCAATTTGATGGTACTTTGGTGGTATACTTTGATGGGATAATTTTGTGTTACTTTGGGTCTTTGGTGGTACGGTGGTACCAACGTACAACCAAAGTACCACTAACGTAACACCAACGTACCACCAAAGTACCACCAACTTACCAACAACGTACCACCAAAGCACCACCACCGTGGTTGACCTGTTATATGACATTTGAGGTTCCCAGCGGCCACAAAACATCTCTTTCAAAAATTGTCAATTTAAGTCCATGTTTTGGTAAAACCTCTATATATTTACCTCCCGATTTTTATATATTTACCTCCCGATTGCTTATTTTAGCTACATTTTTGACTGAACTTCCCGTAATGTGAAGGTCTCTGTATTCACGAAACTTCCCAAACAAAAATTGTAAAAATTGGCCCATGATTTGGTAAATACCACCAAAGTACCAACGTAATGTTTTACAATAATGACGTGAAGCGTGAATCAGTAAAAACGTAATTCAAAAGTTCATACTGAACATAGGATGTCAACAAACTCACTCCATCTAGTTCGGTCATTTACTAAGATATTTATTTGGTTGTATGTCATGTTACGAGATTAACATTCAGTTTTAATTATACGAACCTAGGTATTTCCAAGACTGCCAGGACACAGAAAGGCCCTGCGAATTCCATTCGAAGGCTTGTCTCGCTACACAACTGGATGGCCATCTCAATATATGGTAAATCCATCGCTAGTGTAAGTAGCTGGGTATTTGAACGCCATATTCTGTGCAAAGAGCGAAAGACATTGCGGGCGTTATTAACCTAGATATGCCCAAGGCTTGATAATGATCATGATAATTTTTTAGACATTTTTTCTATATTTTTCTCACAAAAATTAAAATTGTATGTACTGGGCCTGTCCGAAATGGTGTCGATATGTATTTCTAGCTATATCCCTGAGATCAGCAATAAAAACGGTACTTTGATAAAGCGGGCATGTCAATAAAACAAGAATTTTGTGTGTCCTATATATAGGACATTGGGCATATCTGGGTTAAAACGGTCCGTTTTATACTCATGGGACTCACGCTCTTTGCAAATAGAACATCCTTGATAGGAGAAGACTGCGACGTCCTCGGTTGTCTGTTCTCTGTAGGTTAGTGATGTGGTATTGTTAGTTACTTACTTAGCTAGCCCATTACAGAACATTTGTTCCATAGACCAAACTATGAAAAGATCTCAAATTCTCTCTGTTTAGTGCTTCGCTTTCTGGAATACCGCGCCTTGTCATCTCTTCATCCACTTGTTTGCGCCATCTATTCTTTGGCCTACCAATTCTGCGTGCACCGCCATGTGGCTTGAATTTATACGCCTTTTTAGCGGGTTCATCATCGCTCATTCTTATTATATGGCCTAGCCAACGCAATCGCTGCATCTCGATACGTTTAACTATATTGATGCCGTTGTATAGCAGATACAGCTCGTGGTTCATACGACGTCGATATTCACCGTCAGCGCAGATTGGTCCGTAGATCTTTCGAAGAATTTTTCTCTCAAACACGCCAAGCAATGCCTTATCTGCTTGCGCAAGTACCCAGGCTTCGGAGCCATACATCACGGGTAGTATCAGTGTTTTGTAAAGCGTAATTTTTGTGTGACTTTGTTTTTAAAGTGCTTACTTAAGCCAAAGTAGCATCTGTTGGCCAATACAATTCTTCTTTTTATATCACAACTGATGTCGTTTGTTGTGTTTACGGAGGTGCCGAGGTAGACGAAGTCTTTTACTACCTCCAAATTATAGGGACCAGCTTCCACAGTTGGTCCGATCTCAATGGACGCATTGCGCGTCGACACCATCAACTTGGTCTTCTCACCGTTTACCGCCAGACCCACTTTTGCAGATTCTCCTTCGACCTTTATAAAGGTATCAGTTACTTCTTTTACTGATCGGCCCATGATGTCTATATCATCAGCATAAGCAAGTAACATGTGACTATTGGTGTAGATTGTGCCACTTCTTTTGACGTTTGCCTCTCGTATAACCTTTTCTAGCAGGATGTTGAAGAGGTCACACGAAAGGCTGTCTCCTTGTCTGAAACCTCTTTTGGTACCAAACTCTTCGGAGAGGTTCTTTCCTATTTTAACTGAGGACCTCGTGTCAGTTAAAGTCATTTTACAAATCCGGATGAGCTTTGCGGGAATACCAAATTCAGACATGGCTTGGAATACCTTTGAACGCAGCGGGCTGTCGAAGGCTGCTTTATAATCGACAAAAAGGTGGTAGGTGTCGATCTGCATCTCTTGGGTCTTCTCCAGGATTTGCCGCAGGGTAAATATCTGGTCAATGGTGGACTTGCCAGGTCTAAAGCCGCATTGGTATGGTCCAATTATCTCGTTGACCATAGGCTTTAGTCGTTCGCACAATATCCCTGACACGATCTTGTAGGCAATAGGGAGTAGACTTATGCCCCTATAGTTAGAGCATACAGTCTTATCTCCCTTCTTGTGGACGGGACACAGGATACTCAGGTTCCAATCGTCGGGTACTCGTTCTTCCTGCCAGATGGTGCTAACTAGCTGATGAGCTTATCAGCGTGTCGCCTCCGGTTTTGAACAGCTCGGCTGGTAAGCCATCGGCCCCTGCTGCCTTATTATTCTTCAGCCGATTTATTGCTGTCTTTACCTCATCTTGGCTGGGCGGTATACATTCAATACCATCTTCTGGGATTGGGACTGTGGTATCTTCGTCGTCTTCGCTGCTATTGGATACCAACAGATTTGAAAAATGTTCTTTCCATATCCTGAGTACACTATCTGTATCAGTTACCAAATTACCTTGCTGGTCTCTATAGGAGGATGTGCCTGTACCAAAGCCATCAGTTTGATGCTTGACTCTTTGGTAGAATCTCTCTCGTGCGCTACGCGTTGCTACGGATTGTAAAGTAGCCTTATATGTCGCATTTTTCTCTTCGGTGGCAGCACGACACTCCTCATCATACCATGGATTCCTTGGTGGAGGTCTCTGGTATCCAATTATGGATTTTGCGGCTGTTTGCATGGAGTGGGCAATGCTTTGCCATTGCGCTGATATGTTATCGGGATGAGGAGTGCTTTGATTAAGCAATTGGGCTAGTTGAGTGGAATATGCTGTGGCTATCTGTTGTGATTGCAGCTTACCGATGTCTAACTTTCGTGTTGTGTCTGTTCGTACTTTGTTTGCAACGTTTAAGCGGGTGCGTACCTTTGCTGCAACAAGGTAGTGGTCCGAATAGATGTTTGCGCCTCGGAACGATCGTACATCCAACACGCTCGATGAATGTCTTCCATCTATCACAACATGATCAATTTGGTTTCTTGTTTTCTGATCTGGAGACAGCCAGGTGCCCTTATGAATATCGAGATGCTTAAATCTGGTACTGCTAACTACCATGTTTTTTGCAGCTGCCAAGTCTATCAGCCTCATACCATTGTCAGATGTTTCACTGTGGAGACTGAATTTCACGACTGTTGGGCCAAAGATATTCTCCTTTCCAATTTTGGCATTAAAATCGCCTAGAATGATTTTAATGTCATGGGCAGGGCAACGGTCATATGTTTCTTCTATGCGCTCGTAAAATATATCTTTGGTCTGTTCGTCCTTGTCTTTTGTGGGAGCATGAGCGCAAATAAAGCTGATGTTGAAGAATTTTGCTTACATCGAATTGCAGCGAGTCTTTCATTCACTGAGGTGATGCTGGAGACCAGATGTTTTAACTTCCGACCAACTACAAATCCGCAGCTATAATACAGTGCGTCACGTTTAGGTGTTGTTGTGACGCCTTTCCCAATCCATCGTATGTTCTGTATGACAGTAATATCGGCCTAGTACTTTTGAAGTACGTCCGCCAATGCGAAGACTGCACCTTCTCTATAAAGAGTGCGAACATTCCAGATTCGCAGATCATGGTCCTTAAAACGTTTGCGGGGTTCGTCAACTTTAGAGGGGTTTGTTTTTCTTTTCTTTCGTTTTTTCATAGTAGGCTGTTTTTTCTAGGGGAGGGTTACTAGCCCGATGAACAAACCCAAGTTTTTAATGTTCTTATGGGTGAACGCGCGGCACATGTTAGCTCACTACCTTTAACGGGTGTTAAAGGCAGTTCCCCAGGTGACACCACGGGGAGGTCAGTGTCCACTTGAGATGAAAGGGGGACCAAGATAAATCCTGGGCTTTGCTATGTTAAAGCCGGTCAGGACCGTTCCTTGGTATCTTCCATCCCCTACGTCACCCAATTAATTACAGTTGGCATTATCTTGGTTTTCGTTGCGTTAATTTGTAGTCCCTCCTTTTTGGAGTTATTTGAGTAGGCGTGTAGTTTTTTTTATCCATATTCTCACAACGATGCAGAAAGAAGCAGATATCGTATACACAATCGACGTCATGTAGCAGCTCATTATTTTAGTTTCCATTGCGATTCTATAATTTTTCATGCTTCCCACGAAAATGGCCTGAAAGTTCAAAAACCCAGATTTCTTGTAACATGTAACATATGGAAGAGTATTGTTTGTACGGTCACAGGATGACGGTATTTAGTTGTAGGCGAATCCAAACATTTGTTGGAGACTCTTTGCCGTGGCGGATGCCTTTCTTAACAAAAACGTCTTTTCCAATCTTTCCTAAATTGGGCATGAGATGGTGCTCATGAAATTTCCATCAAGCATTATATAAGCTTTTTTCCACTTATCAGTTAAAACGGAAACTGAAATGTCATTGAGCTGTTTTGCAAGTATTTACAAGATGCGAAAATATATTTACCACCACTCCCCCTTTTGTGATATTTGCCGCAACGGTTATTTAACGGCCAACCAAGCATGAGGAGGATCCTTGATGTTGGGGGGGATAAACTTAACTGAAGGTGACTTTTAAACAAAAGTAATAATACTTATGTAGGTACTTTTGGGTCTTATTTTGTGAAATGACGTTTGTAATGGTGTCGGTTATTGTTGCTATTACCGTAGTGGATGTTAACGCTGTTTTTACTGATGATGTCATTGTTATTTAGCGGATTTTTTTTATTTTCTGCAAATAACAAAAGGGAGCATATTTTGTTATCTTGTCTATCTTACTTAGCTTAAGCATCCTTGGAAGGGGAGAAACACAAAGCACACAACAACACACCTAGGATATAATAATTTCTGGTTTGATATGTTTGTTTACGGAAAAATTGTTGACATTTAAAATATCGAAAATCTGATAAGAAATTAATGGCCAAACACACACACAAATTGTATACACAGAAAGACCCGCTTTACTTTTTTGAAATGTCAACTATGCGGAGAATTATCTAAGTGGAAAATATTTGTTTTTCATTTTCCTTTACATTTTCTCTTTAGAATTTTATTGTTGTCAGTCTATTTTAAAATTCCATTGTTAAAATGTTAACTTTATGTGGGGAAGCAGCAGGATCCCTATTGTCAGTATAACTGTATGGTTGGGTTTATGTGTGCGTGAAAAATTATACAAATAGGATTAGAGCATCTTATGTCAATCATTAAGCATTTGTCAAAATTTAAGTAAAATTTATTGTAGCATCACAACAAGAACTGGAATACAAATGATAAATATACATGGAACGTTTTGTGGCAAGGACATTTAGTTTGTATATATCAACAGAATACAATGTATTATCTGTTAGAATTTATATTCTGAATATTTTTTGTTTGACAGATAATAAAAATGATGATTATGTTTCTTATATTGTGTTTGATTTATTATTTATAACTGCAAATGTTTCATTTCTATTCAAATACCAATCTTTACAGATGTCGTCTGATTTGTATGTATGTATAATATAAAATATAAAATACATATACAAATATGTAGGTCTGAAGGCACTTCAAAAAAATATTTATATACTTCGCACGAACATAATAGAGGCGACAAGAGAAAACACATCTCATATAATAAAGTGCAGTCAGCGTATTTTGAAGTTTTCCGACATATTTTCCAAGCTATTTGTCGGTCTAAATTTAATCCATAGTACTTCATATATTACAAGAAAACCACTTAGGAGTGATTTTTCGAACTTTCGAGGGAAGTGTATAGATACGATTATAGCTTTGTTATAAAGGCAAAAACAAAAACTAGAAGCATTAAAACCGGGTCGTATTTGTAATTACACCGTGCATCAAAAAAAAAAAAAAAAAAAAAAAAAACACAAGGAAAACTGAGTAGAATATGAAAATAGAGCTAAAAATATACGACACGTGTATTGGAGTTTCGAACGTTTACATTGGAAAGTAACCAAAGTAAGCGTGGAAAGTTCCGCCCATTTCAATTTTATTTTTCGAAATATTCGAGTTAAGATATCTTAGAATTCGTGCATTTTAGGTATATAGTGTCTTTGGCAACTTTACAGAGGAATATGTGGGGAATATTCTTGTTACAAATATTAACCCTCATGCGGTTCATCAAAGGGGTCTTTTTCGTCCTTTTTTTAAAACTTTCAAAAACTCCTTTAAAATGTGGTCATATCAAATCCAAACATTCTAAAAAATTGTTCGCCATAAAATTTTTTATACGTCTCAGAATACACTAAATCTGTAAATCTTATCTAATCGCCAGGAATCTCTAAAAATGAAAAACACGTTTTAGGATTAAAGTCGGACTTCATCTGAGTTTATTCAAAATTGTCCTACAAAACATAATTCTACAGAGATGATGTAAAAGACAAAAATATTCCTCGTCAAATTTCACTATGGGTCATTAAGGCAATGATATATCTATTTACATTAAATATCATGAAAATATCAGTAACAATTTTGCTGAAAAAAAAACATGAAAATATTTCCCAATTTTTTTGATGGAATTTTGTTTCCTTCTTTTCTCGAGTTGATACATGAAAGTGATATGAAACTTGGTTCTAGGTAAAAAGTTTCAAAAGCAGAAAAATTCTACACAAAATTTCAATATGAGTTTCGGAATAAACCATATATATATCATATATCTAGGTATACTATTTTCTTAAGAAAATTAGATTACAAATGTATATATTTTAGAATGAAATTATTTGTTTTAATTTTGGGCTGTTAATTTTACATAATTCCATACTGTATCAACAAAATCCTTCACTTTTTGGGGATATGATAAAAAGATGAAATGTTCCAAATCAAATTTCACTATGAGTCTCTGAATAAAAGAAATCTGTAAACATAACATACAACATTCTTAGCAGTCCTTGTTTTTGATATAGGTTTTAGGGCCATATTTTACAAATTTTATCCAGATTGTCGTTGTGATTGGACACTATAAATATCTTATTGATGGTTTTTCGTTATGAATTCATAGGGAAGGTGTTGCTCCATTTAAACAACTTTTGAAATATATTTGAAAAATTGTGTTTTTTTTAGTACTTTTAACTTATCCTAACTACGTAATTTAAGTTAAAAGTACTAAAAATACGCAACTTTACAACATCCGATCGTGGTTTTCTATATTTTTCAAATATATTTTCACTGTATGAAGGAGTTGTCATTTAGGGACACATATATTGGGAAAACTTGGTTTCCCCTTAAAAACAATTATTGAGTTAAAAATCACATAGGAAACACGCTATTAACATTTCAATACAGCCCGATAAATGACACTAAACTGGTTATAAACCCAATAGTGTTGAGCTTTTGTGGAGGAGATACCTGAACTTGATCTAAGTTTTTGAGTCACTCCTTTTTTCGATGACAACTTCAAGGCGATCCGTGAATAGCCCGCAAACTGAACCCTTGCAAACATTTTGAAACATTCTGACTGAGGTACTCGAAAGTATTTTTCCAGTAGAGTTTATTTTCGAACTTGATTTGTGTTTGAAAGAAATATTAAAGAAATTAATATTTTTTAAGCAATTTTTTTAAGCAAAAGCATCCGCAAAGCATTCGTAGGCTATGAGTAAAATTATAAAAAATAGAGAGGTAAATGTGCAATTTTCAAAATGAAACTTATAGGTGATGGCATTGACAATGTTTTTACGAAAAAACAAATTCATAATTCGTTTTCTAACTTCATTAAAATAGTTTCTTTATAATTGACCTTTTCTGCTATTTATACCCTACACCACTATGTGGGGAGGGTATTATAAATTGGTTTTGGCCAAAAAGTTTGTAACGCATCGAAATAATGGTCGTAGACCCATACTTATATATACCAAAATGATTGTCTCGACGAGCTGAGTCGATCTGGCTATGTGTGTCCGTCCGTCTGTCCATCTAAACCTACAGGTCGCAATCGGATCGTCACCAAATTTTGGGTGTTGATGATGCTTTCTGCTAATTTGACGAATTTAGCTTCGTTGTTAGACCGAAATACGTGTTATTGGACATTTAAGGTTCCCAGTGGTTCTCCAGCAAAAATTGCAATATCGGTCCATGTTTTGGTACAGCCCCTATATAAAGGTACATCCCCATTTTTGGGATTTTATCTGTAATTTTTCTCCGAACTACCTGTATTTTGCTATTTGAAATTTCCAGCGGTCACAACACTGCTCCACTAAAACTTTTCCATATAGGCCCATGTTGTGGTATATATAGGTCCCATATAACGGTACCTCCCGATTTTAGGTGTTATGATAATTTAGATAGATTTGTTGTGACGTAGGGGATGGATGGATGGAGATACCAAAGAACGGTCCTGAACGGCCCAGGATTTATCTTGGTCCCGTTAAAGGTAGTGAGCTAACATGTGCCGCGCGTTCACTCATAAGAACGTTAAAAAGTTGGGTTTGGGCTTCGGGTTAGTAACCCTCCCCTAGAAAAAAAAAAACAGCCTACTATGAAAAAACGAAAGAAAAGAAAAACAAACTCCTCTAAAATTGACGAACCCCGCAAACGTTTTAAGGACCATGATCTGCACTTCGAATGTTCGCACTCTTTATAGAGAAGGTGCCAGCCCATGACATTAAAATTATACTATTCGATTTTAATGCCAAAATTGGAAAGGAGAATATCTTTGGCCCCACAGTCGGGAAATTCAGTCTGCACAGTGAAACATCTGACAATGGTATGAATCTGATAGACTTTGCAGCTGCACATTGGGCCCAATGGCAGGTTTCTGAGGCAAAAAGTCTAGTTTTGAAGTCATATATTTGTATAAATTAGTAACGGGATTAGATTCTTAATACTTTGAGCCACTTAGAAACAAAATCATTTCAACCTGGCAACGCTTCGTGGTCACATACCGAGCTGTCAAAGATATTGCATGTTACTTTGTAAAATTTTATAAAAATTTATCCAACGAAGAACAAATTTGTTTCGCTCGGCAATTAAAAACCGCTGATTTAATAAACAGTTTTTTAAATGGATAAAACGTGTAAAGGTATATAAATTAATATTCTGATTAAGAAATAAAAGAAGTTAGATTTGGTAAGGAATAATTGAAGTAGACTTGTGGTGTATTTTTTGTGTAGTTCGTATTGTAGTTTAAATAGTTTTTGGAATAAAACTCGCGGTATTGCGACGTATTGTCGAAACTATATATATCTGATAGAAGGTAATAGTGAGTACTATATGTGTAAAAAAATTTCATGTCCGTATGGATCCGAATACTTATAGAAAATTACTTACAGATAGCGTGACACTTAAAAATGTGGATATTTTAATTTATTAGATTGGGTTGGGACTGGACGATGCTCAATATGACACAAGTCGCCAAATTTTATAGTAATCTTATCCGAGTTACACCAAGCATTGAAATCTTCAATATTCTAGATCTTTAAATTTAATAACTGGTACTACAAACACCTACTAAATTTCAAGATCTTAACCTGTAATTATAAAGTTTTCAAATAACGGACGCGATCGCGGTTTTCTACTTCCAAAACATAAATTAATGATAGAGGTCACAATTACTATTGTTTTGTATACCAATGCGTCTAATAATCTCTGAGATTTCGCGTTTGCCTAAAACTTGTTGTGGGGGAGGTCCCCCACCCCCTCCATTTTTCGGTATAAAAAGTACCTTACGATCTATTCTCAGACCTTATGAATCTACAACTAAAATTTTATCAAATTCGGTCCAGCCATTTCAGAAGATTTATATTTCGAACATCATTGTATACCTGAAAAGGTTTCTATATATATGTAGATATATATCTGAACCGATCAGAGCCAAATTTTCAGGACCTGATTCTAACCTGAACAGGATTTACCATATCAAATTTTAAGGCGATCGGATGCAAATTGTGACCTTTGTGGGGCTTAAATATAAAATCGGATTAAATCGGATGAAACATATACATGAAAACTATATCTATATCTGAACCGATTCTTACCAAATTTTGCAGAAGTACTTTTATGCCCATTAAAAACATTGGAACGAAATTTGGTAGCTCTAGCTGCTTCCAGTGACTTGTTGCCTCAAAAACCTGTCATTGGGCCCAATGTGAGCTGTAAGAAACATGGTAGTTAGTAGTACCGATTTAAGCATCTCGATATTCATAAGGGCACCTGGCTGTCGTCAGATCAAAGAACAAGAAATCAAATTGATTACGTTGTGATAGATGGAAGACATGCATCAAGCGTGTTGGATGTACGATTGTTCCGAGGTGCAAACATAGACTCGGACCACTAGGACAATGGCAAAACATTGCCCAGTCCATGCCAACAGCCGCAAAATCAGTACTTCGATACCAGAGACCTCCACCAAGGAATCCATGGTATGATCAGGAGTGTCGTGCTGCTACCGAAGAGAAAAATGCGGCATATAGGGCTACTTTACAATCAGTAGCAACGCGTAGCGCATGAGAGAGGTATCGGGAGAAAAGGAGAGAGGAGAAACGTTTTTCTGCAGGAAAAAGAGAGAGATGGAAAAGCGGGAATGGGAACAAATCGAGATGTACAGGAGACAGAATGAAGTCCGAAAATTCTACCAAAGAGTGAAACATCAAACTGATGGCCTTGGAACTGGCACATCCTCCTGTAGAGACCAGCAAGGTAATCTGGTAACTGATACAGATAGTGGGCTAAGGATATGGAAGAAAAATTTTTCCAAACTGTTGGTATCCAATAGTAGCGAAGTCGACGATCCAATCCCAGAAGATGGTATTGAATGTGTACCACCCGGCCAAGATGAGGTAAAGACAGCAATAAATCGGCTGAAGAATAATAAGGCAGCAGGAGCTGATGGCCTACCAGCCGAGCTGTTTAAAACCGGAGGCGACAGGCTGATAAGGTGTATGCATCAGCTAGTTAGCTCCATCTGGCAGAAAGAACGCGTACCCGCCGATTGGAACCTGAGCATCCTGTGTCGCGTCAACAAGAAAGGAGATAAGACTTTATGCTCCAACTATAGGGGCCTATAGTGTCAGGGATATTGTGCGAACGACTAAAGTCCATGGTCAACGAAATAATTGGACCATACCAATGCGGCTTTAGACCTGGCAAGTCCACCATTGACCAGATATTTACCCTGCGGCAAATCCTGGAGAAGACCCAAGAGATGCAGCCCGCTACGTTCAAAGGTATTCCAAACCATGTTTAAATTTGGTATCCCCGCAAAGCTCATTCCGCTTTGTAAAATGACTCTAGCTGACACAAGATCTTCAGTTAAAATAGGAAAGAACCTCTCCGAAGAGTTTTGTACCAAAAGAGGTTTCAAGCAAGGAGACAGCCTTTCGTGGGATCTTTTTAACATCCTGCTAGAAAAGGTTATACGAGAGGCAAACGCTGATGATATGGACATCATGGGACGATCAGTAAAAGAAGTAACCGATACCTTTATAAAGGTCGACGGAGAATCTGCTAGAGTGGGTCTGGCGGTAAACGGCGGAAGACCAAGTTGATGGTGTCGACGCGCAATGCGTCCATTGAGATCGGACTAACTGTTGAAGTTGGTTCCTATAATTTTGAGGTAGTAAAAGACTTCGTATACCTCGGCACCATCGTAAACACAACAAACGACATCAGTTGTGAAATAAAAAGAAGATTTGTATTGGCCAACAGATGCTACTTTGGCTTATGTAAGCACTTCAAAACGAAGCCACAACTCGTCAAACAAAAATAACGCTTTACAAAACACTCATACTACCCTATGTATGGTTCCGAAGCCTGGGTACTTGCGCAAGCAGATAAGGCAGTGTTTGGCGTGTTTGAGAGAAAAATTCTTCAAAAGATCTACTGACCGATATGCGTTGACGGTGAATATCGACGTCGTATGAACCACGAACTGTATCTGCTATACAATGATATCAACGCAGCAATTGCGTTGGCTAGGCCATATAATAAGAATGAGCGATGATGAACCCGCTAAAAAGGCGTATAAATTCGAGCCACATGGCGGTGCACGCAGAATTGGCAGGCCAAAGAATAGATGGCGCAAACAAGTGGATGAAGAGATGACAAGTCGCGGTATTCCAAAAAGCGAAGCACGAAACAGAGAGAATTCGAGATCTTGTCTCAGTTCGGTCTATGAAACAAATGTTCTGTAATGGGCCAGCTAAATATGTAAGTACGTGTTGTTGTTGTATTAAATAAATTAAAGTAAATGCTTAATAAAACAATTAAAAAAGTATCAGTCGGTTTTGTAGACAGAGATATACCCTCAGCCTGTGTGAATTGAAACATTTTTTTTTCAAAAATATAAATTTGATTTAAAGCTCAAAAGTGTTGCGGAGTAGGTACGTGAAGGAATGGAACAACACAGTCCAGTCTTATTTTGGGAGTCTTTCCTTTCGATAGATATCGCGCTCATCAGTCATTTCATCAGGAAGTATGGAATTGTCCGTTAAAAACTATCGATAAAAATTTACAAATACAATTAAAAAAGAAAAAAAATGTTGAACTTCTGTGAGAGAGTTACCCCAAGGATTGGGCCGGTATGGCCCATGTTCGAACTTAAACTAAATTTCGAAAAACTATTACGAGATCCAAAGTTTAGAGCAAATAGTTTGCTACATCTGTGATATATCGCGCGTACCATATCTGCGAATATTTTAGGACTTTAGTACCATCTTCGAACATTGTCTAAGATTTGCAGATACATATATTACAATGAAAAGTTTGGAACAACCCAGCATCCAGTTCAAAAGATGTCGTGCGCACCATCCACAACGTTGGCGGTAGGGGGTTTTTAAAGGTTTCTGAGGAAGTATGGACTTGTCCCCGAAAAAACTTGTACCGTCGAAATGGGGGCAGCGAATATAAGTTGGTGCAAAAAAGATCACAAATGGTGCAAAGTGGCTGGCGCACCATCCACAACATATGGTGGCCGTAGGAAGTGTTTAAAGGTTTCGGGTCATTCTCTCAGGAAATATGAAGTTATCCCTGAAAAAACGTATACCGTAGAAATGAGGGCAGCGAATGCAAGTGATTGCAAAAAATCAAAACGAATCGAGAGCATGTTTTAAACTGCACTTTTGCGGTGTTTTTTTGTGGGAGGTACCTGAAGGAGTGGACCGATATAGTTCATATTCGACCCTGATAATGTCTGGTAGAAATATTGAGATATGCAAAGTATGGACCAAATCGGTTACTGCTTTCGACATTGCGCACCATTTAAGCGAACAGTTTTGAACTTTCGTGGAGAGGTACCCGCCGGAGTTGACCGATATGGCCCATCTTCCAACACAAACTAAGTATGGACAAACATATTATAAAAGCCACACCAACAGAAGACAGACGGACGGACGTGACTAAATCGACTCAAAATTTTTGGTACATAAAATCAACATTTATTATCCTTGGGCATTTATACCCTACACCACTATGTAAAAAGGATATTAAAGTTTGTTTTGGAAAAAATTCATGTAACACCGCGAAATATTCGTCTTAGACCACCAATGTGGTATACCAATCTTCATATCTCGACGAGATAAAGCGATTTTGAGATGTGTGTCTGTCCGTCCGTCTGTCCATTATAAATTGTAATCAAACTCCAGGCCGCAATTATGGACCGATCGTCCCGAAATTTTCATGGAGGTGGGGTTCAGACCGGAATAGACACCTATTCTTCTTGGTGATGATCGTGAAATATTTAGCGGGTGAAATGGACCAAAAACATAATTTTTATCCGATTTTGTAGTTGCTCTGTTGGTCGCAATAATAGCCCGATCGCCTCGAAAATTCGAACAAGGTAACAGTATATGACAAAGAAGATGCTTGCAATTTGAGACCACAACTTTTGTGTGAAAAATCCTGGAAGACACATTCCGCCCACGTATTTAATATTTGGAAGGCCAATTCTTGCCCTTTCCATTGATGCCAATTATGTTGATTATCCCGTTCTTTGCTTATATGAAATATATCACATATGGAAAATGAATAAATTAGGCATATTCAAATATTATTTTTTGCATATGCAAAATTTATGCATTTTACATATTTTCGTATGCAACAAATATTTCAATAATATCTTCTAAAATGTTTATGTGTACATTTTTTTTTTAAATTCTTTCCAGACAAGAATAAAATAGAGAAATCTGTAACCACAGCCACAACCTTCAAAATATCGAAAATGGGGAGCTATCGTTCTATGGGAGCTATATGAAGGCCTAGACCTATACCGACAAATTTCAAATGGAAAGTTTAATACCGCCAACGAAGACTAAATACAACATTTCAGCCATCGACGTGTCCGAACGGCGTGTCCTAAGACACCACTTGTAGATAAGTTTTTCATGAATGAGATACTCAGGAAATGTCGCCAACATTACTGAGAGGTATTTTGCCACCATTGAAAATTTGATACCATTGCACCACGCTAATTTTTATACCCTCAGCATTTATGCTAACGAGGGAAATGTGCCTCATCGAAATAATGGATTTAGACCCCAAGTATGTTTCGACGAAATGTGTTTCAGACAATTTGGAGTCGATTGAGCAATGTCCGTCCGTCTGTCTGTCTGTCTGGCTGGCTGGTGCGCACGATAACTCTCGAACGGATGAACCGATTTGGTCCAAAAGTTGGCTATCACAATATTTTGTCCAAACTTAGTTTAAGTTCGAAGATGGGTTATATCGGTCCACTCCTTCCGGTACCTCCCCCACAAAATTTCGAAAATGTTCGGAAAATTTGTGCGCACGATAACTCTTGAAGGGAATAACCGACTTGGTCCATACTTTGCACATCGTGATATTTCTACCAAACTTTGATGAGGTTCCAATATGGACTCAATCGGTCCACGCCTTCGGGTACCTCCCACACAAAATTTCGAAAAAGTTCAGTTTAGGACCTGCTCTCGAATCGCTTTGATTTTTGTTGCAACCACCTGTATTCACTGTCCTCCATACGACGGTACAAGTTTCATCAGGGGCAAGTCCATACTTCCTGAGAAAACAGCCTAAAAGTTGCAAAGAGCCCCTATGACACCGTGTGTAGTGGTTGGAGCGCAAGATGTCTCCTCCTTCTGGTACCTCTCACACAAAATTTCGGATATGTTCACTTTAAGGCCTGCTCTCGAATCACTACGATTTTTGTTGAAGCGATTTGCATTCGCTACCTCCATTAGACGGTAAACGTTTTTTCAGGGGCGAGTCCATATTTCTTGGGAAAACAGCCCGAGAGGTGTAAAAACGCCCTATGTCACCATATGTGGAGGTCGGAGAGAACGATAACTCTCGAACTGTTCAACCGATTTGGTCCAACATTTGGTCTTCGTCATATTATATCCAAACTTAGTTTCATAAGGCAATACCGGTCCACACCTTCCGGTACTTCTTTCCAAATTTTTAAAAAGTGTCACTAAAATGCTAGGACGATATCACTTGAATGGGGCAACAAACTTTGGATCTCCTAATAATTTGTCAAAATTTAGTTAAACTTCTAATATAGCCCATATCAGTCCTCCCTAAGGGTACCTCCCCCACAAAAGTTCAACATTTGTGTCTTAGTGCAGTTAATTCCTAATCCACATTTTTGTCGGCAAGTTCAAATGTCCAAAAAGGGCCGCAAAATTCAGAAGAGACCTTAAATACATTCGATCTGTTTCACTTCACATTGGCTGAGGGTATATATCTGACACTTTTTTAATTGTTAATATTATCAATACCAAAAAAATCATTACGTATCTTCGTTTCTAATATCATGCCATAGAGTGGAGCTATATTTAAACTTCCTCAAATTTCCATGGTAAAATTATTCGATGGTGCCCCGTGGTACAATTGTATGCACAGCCATCTTGCAGGCTGAAGGTCGGTTCGATTCCCGGCCAGCCAACATCAAATTTCCAACGATGGCAAAATACCCCTCAGTAGAGTTGACGACACTTTCTGAGTATTTCGGCCATGTAAAACTTCTCTACAGGTGGTGTCTTAAGACACGCCTTTCGGAGGGTAGTGGTGTAGGGTATCGCATGGTCGGCCCTGTCCGACTATAGCCTTTGCTTACTTGTTTTTTTTTTTTGATTATTTTTGTTAAATCCATGTTTATTGATCTGCTGGACCGAAGAGATAATATTCTTTTTAATATTATCCTGTGAATCCTCATCTAAAACACCTCATCCAATAATTGTGCAAAATGAACCATCATACAATGTAATAAATTTCTTCGAATTCTTTCTTGTAGGCTGTTTACAACTCCCACATGGAATTCATAAAAAAATATTTTAATAAAACATTGCTCAGGATGCAAAGCTGTAAAAATCTTCGTATTTGTCGAGCAGATTTACATATTCCCAGCAATGTAAAACTCTTAACAGCAAGAATTATTTATGAATGGTTTGCGTAAGAATCCTCCAAAAAACAATTCCCCTCCCTGTGGTATACCGTAAAATGTGATTGTGTCCTTTTTTCACATCGACAACAGAAATTATTGTTCCTTTTTTGTGGTGTGTCATTTTATTGCCTTAAAATGGTGGCCGATGCCAACCAATATTGCGAAATTCGTTTATTATTCACCGCATCTTAGCCGGGCTATAAAACTTACGCCTCTTCATTTATTCATTTTGTTGATTCGTTATATTTGTATTCGATGTAATGGCGGTATGCTTCACATGTTTTCTCCGTATTTCCGTCTACGTATGAAGAAAAAACAACACACAAAAACAATTAGATATCCTTTTTATGTTTCATTTCCTTGTGTTATGGTGTGCGCATAAATATTATCCATAAAATGCTTTTTTTATTGATGTTTCAAATTTGTTTTCAATAAATACTCGTTTTTTAATATTTCCCTTCGTTTTACGTTTGTTGTTGTTGTGTGCCGTTGAAGTGGCCTATGGGTGTTTTTGCTTTGTTTCCTTTTTTGTACTCCAATTTGCAAATTTTATAAGTTTATGGTTGAGCGAGCGAATCCTGTGAAACTGGTGTGTTAAATATGTTCAATATTTATTTAGGATAATGGATTTCCAAAATGTCCATAAACGGATTTGAAAATGATTTAATAAATGTTTTGTTATTTTCTTGCGTTTGAGGTTTGCGGCAGGCTTTTCGGTTGATTTGATTTGGGTGATTATGAGATTTTGTGGGGTGTGGTAGAATCATTTAATATTTTCAAAAATGTTTTTAAAACCAATATTCTTTCGCTGCTGAGAATATAAAACATATATTTAAGTCAGACATGGGCTAAAATGTCCGGACCAAAAACCTGTCATTATTTTATTATTAATTTTTGAAGTTCATATCCTTATATTAATTACAGAGTTCTGACAAACAAAAATTAACACCTACTTTGCGGGGTGATTTGCCTACAGGGATCATGTCCTGGAGGCGTAAGCTGCTATCAAAACAGATAGCCACAGCATATTCCACTCAACTAGCCCAATTGCTTAATCAAAGCACTCCTCATCCCGATAACATATCAGCGCAAGGGCAAATCATTGCCCACTCCATGCAAACAGCCGCAAAATCCATACTTGGAATCCACCAAGGAATCCATGGTATGACCAGGAGTGTCGCGTTGCCACCGAAGAGAAAAATGCGGCATATAGGGCTACTTTACAATCCGTAACAACGCGTAGCGCACGAGAGAGATACAGGGAGAAAAGGAGAAACGTCTTTTCCGCAGGAAAAAGAGAGAGATGGAAAAGCGGGAGTGTGAAAAAATCGAGATGTACCGGAGCCAGAATGAAGTCCGAAAATTCTACCAAAGAGTCAAGCATCAAACTGATGGCTTTGGCACATCCTCCTGTAGAGACCAGCAAGGTAATTTGGTAACTGATACAGATAGTGTACTCAGGATATGGAAAGAACATTTTTCAAAACTATTGGTATCCAATAGCAGCGAAGTTGGTATTGAGTGTATACCGCTCAGCCAAGATGAGGTAAGGACAGCAATAAATCGGCTGAAGAATAATAAGGCAGCAGGGGCAGATGGCTTACCAGCCGAGCTGTTCAAAACAGGAGGCGACGCGCTGATAAGGTGTATTCATTAGCTAGCTAGCACCATCTGGCAGGAAGAACGAGAGATTGGAACCTGAGTATCCTGTGCCCTGTCCACAAGAAGGGAGATAAGACTGTATGCTCTAACTATAGGGGCATAAGTCTACTCCCTATTACCTACAAGATCGTGTCAGGGATATTGTGCGAACGACTAAAGCCTATGGTCAACGAGATAATTGGACCATACCAATGCGGCTTTAGACCTGGCAAGTCCACCATTGACCAGATATTTACCCTGCGGCAAATCCTGGAGAAGACCCAAGAGAGGCAGATCGACACCTACTACCTTTTTGTCGATTATAAAGCAACTGTCGCTGCGTTGAAAGGTATTCCAAGCCATGTCTAAATTTGGTATCCCCGCAAAGCTCATCCGGCTTTGTAAAATGACTTTAACTGACACGAGGTCCTCAGTTAAAATAGGAAAGAACCTCTCCGAAGAGTTTGGTACCAAAAGAGGTTTCAGACAAGGAGACAGCCTTTCGTGTGATCTCTTCAGCATCCTGCTGGAAAAGGTTATACGAGAGGCAAACGTCAAAAGAAGTGGCACAATCTACACCAATAGTCACTTGTTACTTGCTTATGCTGATGATATAGACATCATGGGCCGATCAGTAAAAGAAGTAACTGATACCTTTATGAAGGTCGAAGGAGAATCTGCTAAGCTAGGTCTGTTGACGGTGAATATCGACGTCGCATGAACCACGAGCTGTATCTGCTATATAACGACATCCATATTGTTAAACGTATCGAGATGCAGCGATTGCGTTGGCTAGGCCATATCATAAGAATGAGCGATGATGAACCCGCTAAAAAGGCGTATAAGCACGTACCGCTTGGCAGTGCACGCAGAATTGGCAGGCCAAGGAATAGATGGCGCAAACAAGTGGATGATGAGATGAAAAGGCGCGGTATTCCAGAGTGCGAAGCAACAAATAGAGAGAATTGGAGGTCTTTTCTTAGTTCAGCCTATGGAACAAATGTTCTGGAATGGGCCAGCTAAGTAAGTAAGTAGTAGTAGTTAAAGAGGGCGAGTACAGTCATAGTCTGAGCATAACCGACGGATTTTTTTTTTACTTGTTGTGGTAGATTTACGGGGCTACTCTTTGTGGCTTCTTGCCACATTAAAAGTCTTGGTATTGAAGTAAATATTGAAAAGTAGAATATGTTTGGCCCATTGAACATTTAGCCACCACAGAGAAACTTACATTCTACAGCTTAGGTTCCTCACAGGTGAACGTGGCGAATAGAGTTCGAGCTGACACGAAAGCTGGACATCGTAAATCTGGAAACACAAGAGACAAATGTCAATCCCACATCTGTCTGATTAGTTCGGAGAAATCTCCTACCAGTAGCAGTGAAGTCAATCCCACGGCGGCGGGTTTTTCGATACCGGAGTGACCTGGAACGAAACAACACCCGTGTCCCAGCCAGCGGTTTCACCTCAGTATACACATGTTTGTGTTTGTATCGTTCCCGGAATGTCTGGTCCGGATTATTTTGGTCCGTGCCTGGACTGGGGGAAACCCAGGACCAATTTATATGTGCTCAGATTGTGACATCCGCATCAACCACACTAAAACTTCGGTTAGGTGCAACAGAAGCCGGAAGTGGGTGCATCTCAGGGGTTGTTCTGGACTCGTCCATGTGAAGGACTACGACAGGGACTGCTGTATGCTGCCTGAAAACAGCCCCCTGGTGAGTTGTCGCCGTCATCAGAATACGCGACTCCCCACACGCAACACCTAACACAAGAAGATTTTAATTGCAATGGACTCTGAGGTAAGATCGAGAAAATAGTGGATTTCATGAGTCGGAAGTCATGATCGGGAAGGGGTAGTAAGCCAAGCTCAACAACAGCTTACAGCGTTGTGATGGTTTCTACGTACTGAGGAAAGAGTCACCCCTGAAGTGGAGGTGGGAGATTAGCTTTCCTATTGCACCATTTGTTTAATATAGACCTATCTCGCTTGACCCTCCCTCTAATGAACCGTACACGGAATGTATGGGAAGGTCATAAACGTGTGGTCTAGGGGGGGCTCTAATGCTCATCATGAGTTGTAGTATTCGGTCTTCGGAAACGACCAGAGGGGTATAGCGCAGACTGAAAAGATAGGTAGATCTAAGTTTTGCACGGCCAATGAAGACGCCCCTGCCAGAATTATTGGAGAATGTTTAGGTTCGCCAGACATAACCATGGTGTCACCTGGTCTGACAAATGAGGTCACCTGGCAACCCGTCGTTTCTCTTGGATCAGACCATCTCCCCATAATTGTCTCCATCAGCAGACCGCCCGAATTTACCATTTCAGAAAACCACGCTTTCGTCAATCATGGGAAAGCTAATTAGCCAAGTTTCAGAGAGAGAGAGAGAGCAGAAAGGACGTTTCAAGACATCATAACTGTAGCCGCTTGTCATATACCTGCTCGTCGAATACCCGAAGTCAGACCAAATTTCCCAGCAGAGGTGACGTGATTAACAAATGAGTCAGGGAACTGACACTGGAAGTTAACAGGCTGGTCGGTGAGCATAACCGGAACAAGTGGTTAAATCTTTCGAGCCGGAATAAGTGGATTGTGGGCAACGGTTATACCACTCTCGAACCCTGAAAATAATTATGATAGAACCTCGGTCACGTTTGGCGGCGTTACGCTGACTGATTCGAAGAGTTGCTCATGTCCGGGAGTGACAGGGTGAAGAGAAGAGTAACATGTCGCATTAGATCTCTTCCTACCGAGGATGAACCACCATAATTTACAATGAATGATATTGCGAAATTGAAACGGATCTCAAAATTATCAAAAGTATTGGGCCCTGATGGAATTCCCATGGTATTGCTAAAATACCGGGAGTCGAGTCCTACTAAAGTTCCCGCTATTAGCCATCCACATCATTCCCGAAGTCTGGAAAATGGGCAGGGTGGTACCGCAACTGAAGCCAGGTAAGGATGCCGATTTCGTTTTTGTCGCTCGTTGCAGAAACCCTGAGGCTTTAGTCCTCTCCTGCGTTAGAAATAGTTATTCAGTTACCGATCATCAGCATGGGTTCTGTAAGCAGCACAGCACGATAACAGCGCTGCACGTTTCAGACAGAGCAAGCCGTTCCATAAGACAATGTTGGTGGCGCTTGACAAAAGCCTGTGATACTGTCAAGCACTCCACACTGTTCGAGGACATTAAGCAAACAACCTTCCGTCCAAGTTTGAAACGATGGTTGGATATGCGTGGACACCAGTCGTACGTGGAAATCAGGAACAAGAAGTCCAAGTCCATAGATTGAAACAGGGAATTCTCCAGGGTGGTGAGATATCTCCGGAACTGTTTAACCTCTACTCGTAACCTCTAACTCCGATTTGGATGATTTCATCACCTTTTTTTCACGTGAGGAATAAGCAAATATCCGCCAATAAATCTACTACCACTCTGTTCACCACATGGTCTGCAGAGTTGAGAATTGAATTTTCACGTCGTCTGCGCATTCTAAAGCTACACATCTGCGACAAGCGGAGATGTAGGAACAAGTTTTTAGTTGGTAGCACTTAGAATTCAGATAAACCTAGTTGGCCACATATATCGCAATATGTCGGTCCGTGGTAGGTTATGCGGCACCAGTGCGGTCAGCGGATATTAGTGTAACGCGATGGAAAAATATTCAAACCTGAGAACTGCAACAGGGTGCCTTATAATGTCTTCAGTTTTGATCATCTACATAAGGAGAAAAATTCCTCCAGTACAGCAACACAGTGGCATGCTTTCGTTGCAGTACTTGCTCGGGTTTTGAGTGCCATCCTAATCACCATATGGTGGCATGTCAGTAGGGATCTTCATGATCTAGAAAGAGAGGCCTCTTAATCAGCAAGCCTATCAAACAGGTTCAAATAGCAGACTTTACATTTAGACTCTGCAGTGTCCGAAATAGCTATCTAGTTGCCGATCATCAGGGTTCCGTAAGCAGCACAGCACGACAAAAGCGCTGACCGCCATCTCCACACATATTAATTTATGACTCAACTAGAGCAAGCCGTTCGATTTAGATCGTTTGATTGTACGATCTTGGCGTCAGGTACATTCCCTGATGACATTTA
Source organism: Musca autumnalis (assembly GCF_047663935.1). Taxonomy (NCBI): domain Eukaryota; kingdom Metazoa; phylum Arthropoda; class Insecta; order Diptera; family Muscidae; genus Musca; species Musca autumnalis. Next base: position 241,933,380 of record NW_027411866.1, on the reverse strand, counting down.
TGAAACATTAAACTCATATTTTATCGATCGTACCACTATTACCACAAGAAATATGCAAATATACGCCAATAAATTTACGGCCCTTCTGTTTACCATATGAGCACTGAGTTGAATGTCATGGTTGATGGTAGCAGAATTCCGACCACAAACTACCCCAAAAATTCTAGGGATCACTTTAATAGCATGTTCATGTCATCTGCGAATGCCACAGCTGTCTGCAACAAGCTTAGATGTAACTCTAAAGCCTCTCTCTCCCAAAAGTTGTGAAAGTTTCAACGTGTGGCTTTGGAGTAAGAACAAGGTCTTTAATTCCCTAGCCAGCAGCACTTGGTGTGTGGAAGAAAACTCGTGTTGGCCACATATAACGCGATAGGTCGGCCACTTGTTTCTCCATTCAAGCATTGGAACAAAAAGCAACTTAAGTCGTTCTATGTCAACACTCCCATCAAATCAAGTAAATCGACTCAACGAAATTTTGAAGACCAACCAAGCCATGCCGACCCAACGAAATGTTCAAGTCAACCACCAAACAAATAAGATGAAGTCGAAGTGTTGAAATGTTTTCTATACCCTCAGAATTTATGCTAACGAGGGTATATACACTTTCATACGGGCAAAATGTGTCTCATCGAAATAATGATTTTAGGCCCCAAGTAGGTTTGGACGAAATGTGTTTCAAACAATTTGGAGTTGATTTAGCGATGTCCGTCTGTCTGTCTGGTTGGCTGGAACGCACGATAACTCTTAAACGGATCAACCGATTCGGTCCAAAATTTGGCTTTAGTAATATTTTGCCCAAACTTAGTTTAAGTTCGAAGATGGGTTATATCGGTCCACTCCTTCCGGTACATCCCCCACAACAGTTCGGAAATGTTCGGAAAATTTGTGCGCACGATAACTCTTAAAGGAAGTATCCGATTTGGTCCATACTTTGCACATCGTGAAATTTCTACCGGACTTAGATGAGGTTCCAATGTGGACTCAATCGGTCTACTCCTTCGGGTACCTCCCACACAAAATTTCGGAAAAGTTCAGTTTAGGACCTGCTCTCCAATCGGTTTGATGTTTGTGGTAGCAACTTGTATTCACTGCCCCTCATACGACGCTATAAGTTTAATCAGGGGCAAGTCCATACGTCCTGAGAAAATAGCCTGAAAGTTATAAAAACCCTTTTGACACCGTGCGTAGTGGTTGGAGCGCAAGATAATCCTCGAACGGATCTACCGATTCGGTCCAAAATGTGGCCTTCGTAATATTTTGTGCAAACTTAGTTTAGGTTCAAAGATAAGCAATATCGGTCCACTCCTTCTGGTACCAGCCCCACAAAATCTCAAAAATGTTCGGAAAAATTGTGCGCACGATAATTCTTGATGGGAGTGACCGATTTGGTCCCTACTTTCTACATCCTAATATATCTACCAGATATAGATCAGGTTCGAATATGGACTATATTTGTCCACTCCTTCGGGTACATACCACACAAAATTTTGAATAAATTCACTTTAAGACCTGCTCTCGAATCACTTTGTTTTTTGTTGAAGAACTTGCATTTGCTGCCTCAATTACGACAATAAAAGTTTTTTCAGGGGTAAGTCCATACTCCTTGAGAAAACAGCCCGAAAGTTTAAAAAAACCGCTATGGCACCATTTGTAGTTGCTGGAGTGCTCGAACCGAATACTGCGTTCTTTCACACTTTGGATATTATAATATTATGTGTGCTTATAGGTCCACTCCTTCCGATACCTCCCCCACAAAAGTTCGAAAATATTCGCTAAAATGGTACGCGCGATTTCTCATAGACGTAGCAAGCGATTTGGTCCAAACTTTGGATCTCTAAATATCGTCGAAACTTAGTTTATGTTCAAATTTGTGCCCTATCTGTCCAACCCTTGTGGTACCACCCACACAAATGTTCAAAATTTTTGTGTGGTTAAGGGTCGAGGATCCTTTGGACATTTTTATCGAAGCTTTCCTAGTGGCCCTGTTTACAGCGATATTATGTTTTTATATGTATCTATGTCGGGAAATCCGACTGATACTTTTTTACTTGTTGCCTGTATTTTGTCCATAGATTGTTCCCATTGATGGACCATCGTACGCAGTGACGGCTTGCGAAGTCTAGGCTAATTATAAGTACCCCCGACCCATGCCCAGGCGTCGAGGGGGAGCTGCTAGTGACCAGACTTCTGTAGACACTTGTCGGTCATTCAGATCATCGATACAACTCCTTAACCTTGATCTTAAAAGTGTATATATGTATACGTCACTCACCTAAAGGTGTGCTGGGAATTATCAGTTCGCCTGCTTAGGTCGTGACAAAGGTGGATAACCTTTGGCCAGTCACACCTTTCTGCATTCAAGATGTCATGTAGAATGAATATTAGGTCTTCATTCAGAATTACATGTCGAACGCAGAAAATTGTGAACTAAGCCCCCGTATCGCCAAGCACTGCCCGTATCACCAAGCACTGCCATGTCTGCTTGCGCAAGTACCCAGGCTTCGGAGCCATACATCAGCACAGGTAGTATCAGTGTTTTGTAGAGCATTATTTTTGTTTGACGAGATGTGGCTTTGTTTCTAAAGTGCTTACTTAAGCCAAAGTAGCGTCTGTTGGCCAATACAATTCTTCTTTTTATTTCACAACTGATGTCGTTTGTTGTGTTTACGGCGGTGCCGGGGTATACAAAGTCTTTTACTACCTCAAAATTATAGGAACCAACTTCAACAGTTGGTCCGATCTCAATGGACGCATTGCACGTCGACACCATCAGCTTGGTCTTCTCGCCGTTTACCGCCAGACCCACTTTAGCAGATTCTCCTTCGACCTTCATAAAGGTATCGGTTACTTATTTTACTGATCGTCCCATGACGTCTATATCATCAGCATAAGCAAGTAACATGTGGCTATTGGTGTAGATTGTGCCACTTCTTTTGACGTTTGCCTCCCGTATACCCTTTTCTAGCAGGATGTTGAAGAGATCACACGAAAGGCTGTCTCCTTGCCTGAAACCTCTGTTGGTACAAAACTGTTCGGAGAGGTTCTTTCCTATGTTAACTGAAGATCTTGTGTCCGTTAGAGTCATTTTACAAAGCCGGATGAGCTTTGCGGGGATACCAAATTCAGACATGGCTTGGAATACCTTTGATCGCAGCGGGCTGTCGAAGGCTGCTTTATAATCGACAAAAAGGTGGTAGGTGTCGATCTGCATATCTTGGGTCTTTTCCAGGATTTGCAGCAGGGTAAATATCTGGTCAATGGTGGACTTGCCAGGTCTAAAGCCGCATTGGTATGGTCCAATTATGTCGTTTACCATAGGCTTTAGTCGTTCGCACAATATCCCTGACACGATCTTGTAGGCAATAGGGAGTAGACTTATGCCCCTATAGTTAGAGCATACAGTCTTATCTCCCTTCTTGTGGACGGGGCACAGGATACTCAGGTTCCAATCGTCGGGTACTCGTTCTTCCTGCCTGATAGTGCTAACTAGCTGATGAATACACCTTATCAGCGTGTCGCCTCCGGTTTTGAACAGCTCGGCTGGTAAGCCATCGGCTCCTGCTGCCTTATTATTCTTCAGCCGATTTATTGCTGTCTTTACCTCATCTTGGCTGGGCGGTATACATTCAATACCATCTTCTGGGATTGGGACTGTGGTATCTTCGTCGTCTTCGCTGCTACTGGATACCAACAGTTTTGAAAAATGTTTTTTTCCATATCCTGAGCACACCATCTGTATCAGTTACCAAATTACCTTCCTGGTCTCTACAGGAGGATGTGCCTGTACCAAAGCCATCAGTTTGATGCTTGACTCTGTGGTAGAATTTTCGGACCTCATTCTAGCTCCTGTACATCTCGATTTTTTCACACTCCCGCTTTTCAATCTCTCTCTTTTTCCTGCGGAAAAAACGTTTCTCCTCTCTCCTTTTCTCCCTGTATCTCTCTCGTGCGCTACGCGTTGCTACGGATTGTAAAGTAGCCCTATATGCCGCATTTTTCTCTTCGGTGGCAGCACGACACTCCTGATCATACCATGGATTCCTTGGTGGATGCCACTGGTATCCAAGTATGGATTTTGCGTCTGTTTGCATGGAGTGGGCAATGCTTTACCATTGCGCTGATATGTTATCGGTATGAGGAGTGCTTTGATTAAGCAATTGGGCTAGTTGAGTGGAATATGCTGTGGCTATCTGTTCTGATTGCAGCTTACCGATGTCTAACTTTCGTGTTGTGTCTGTTCGTACTTTGTTTGCTACGTTTAAGCGGGTGCGTACCTTTGCTGCAACAAGGTGGTGGTCCGAATCAACGTTTGCGCCTCGGAACGATCGTACATCCAACACGCTCGATGAATGTCTTCCATATAAACATTTATGAAGTTATTATTCACCGAAAAGTATGTTTTGGTTAATTTAATTCGTAGAATACACGATGAAGTCGAAAAAAATACAAATATAGCAGCCAAATTGTAGAAAAACGAATAAATTGTTTTCGGAGTCGAGTGAATTCATTAGCCTCAGTTAGCCATTAGTCAAATGACTAGACCCAACATCACTTTGTGCGACATCTGTTAGGAATAGAAAATGAAAGCTTTTCTGTCTATACTATTATTTGTCTATGATACCACTTTTACCAGCCATCTGGTGGAATATTTGAGAATCTAAAAATGCAATATATTTATTGAAAGCTTTGATTAACGGAATTGAAATTTCGCTAAATAATTGCATTATTCATTTACTATGTCCCATCCCTGGTGGGTTATTGTCTTTACTAAAATGTCAAAGCTTAAAAAACGAACAACAAGGAACGAAGCTTTTACAACTTCAAAAGCTTTTATAGCTGTTGCTGATAAAATGAAATTTATGTTAAAGTGTCTATATGTAAAGCCTCACTGCAAAAAGCTCCACAAATGGCCTCTGCAACTAACAGCATTTAAGGAGAAACTATTGCCTCGCAAAAGCCAATGGAGGACTACGGCAAATGCTATGTCAAAAAAGAAAAACTAGTGTCATTCATTATGGTGCTGCTGTTCGTTATTCCTCAGGTGTCTGTTGCACAAATAAACAAACACTTCGAGGATAACGAAACACAAACAGTAACAAAGGTAAGAAGACTTCTTGCTACGAGAAGCGCAAGCACAAAACAACAAAAGGCAAAAGGTAATAAGGACACTCTATGTATGAAATGAGAACAACAGCAATAACAAGAAAAACAATTGCAAAAACAACAACGAACAGCAATACATCAACAAACGAATAGTTAGTTAACCAGTCGAGCTACGGCAGCAGCAGTAAGTGCCGACCAACCGCTTCTTAGTTGAGGCATGAGGCACCAGCACATGAATATGTTTAGTTGCACTGTTGTTGTTGCATGGCAAGCACGTGTTTGTTCCTTGCTTTTCTTTGAGGTTGGTCCTGCCGTTGTAATGTGACTGACTGACGGCTGTCTCTGATTGCCTACTAGGTTCGTTTGTTCGGTTGTTTTGATTGAGTAAATAAAGAAAAATCTATTTGTGTTGTGTTTCCTTTGGTGTCACAGTGTCGGAATGCCACTTCTTCTATAAATTCGATTACTTCAAGTTGATTTTTAAAGCCGAGAAGAAAATTAAATTAAAGTGGAAGGTACATGGTGTAATGGAGATGCTGGTGCCGGATATAATGTTGTTGCCATCAACAATGTGATTGTGAGAGAGTGTAAAATACTGCAATGACCGTGACCCTGACTTTTGCAAGAGTATTTGAAAAAAAAAAAACAAAACAAACAGAAAAAACAAAGAAAAGCTCATATGGGTTCTAAATGTTATTGTTATTCTTACCTGTGTTACCATGTGTATGTGTGTCCGTGTGTTTGTGTATATAGGAGATACCCCATAGCTGTTTCTCATATTTTTTAAACACGAGACCCATAAATTTTGTTATCCTTTCGACAAGAGGTAAGTGTTAGTGTTTTCATTATTCAAGGTGTTTTTGTATTGACTTGAATCACGTGCTCACTAAAGGTCGTAAGTATTTAAAAGGTTATCGATTTCATTGACCTATAAAATTTAAAATGTTCAAGAAAATACTTTAAATTTACCCATGTGTAATGGAGAGAATAAATGATAATGTATTTAGATCACATAAAACATTAAATCGTAGAAGAAGTCATACAGTGGAATATCGCAATGTCATTGGAAATAACAAAAGCAGTTAGTGAATGTAGTTCAAGTTCAATAATTCGGATCAGAATCGTACAACGAATCTGAGTCATTAGATATAAAACCAAAAATATGTAATACTAGCAAAGTGCCCGCTACTTTGTGTGGAGGTAGGAATATGAAATAAAGGGTATATAAAACAAGTAAAAAGTCGTTAAGTTCCACCATAAAATAGTAAAATGGAATAATTAGTTTCCTTTCATAAGGAAACCTTTTTCGACCATGGATACCTCAAATGCCTAAGTTATAATCCCAGCAAAATTTGAAGGAATGCGTTCTATGCGATGACGTGATTTCATGACATCTTTTGCATTGGTTCAAGTGAAGTCGTGAAAGATCCGATCTTTTCATTAGCATTTGAACCAAAGCAAAGGAAGTCGTGAAAGAGTCGATCTTTTCAACAGCATTTGAAACCATGCAAAGGAAGTATTTCCATCGATCCAATAGAGATGAATTTTGTGTTTTTATTTATACACATGTTTGTAAATATATAAGATTAATTATTTACAATAGGCTTGATGTTGTCAGAGACTCGAAACCACAACCAGCGTTGTTAAAACTCTTGTCGTAATGATAATATCATTGCAAAGGGTTGGTGAAAATGACATGCCAAAGCATTTGAGAACATCACATGTCAAAGCATTGGTGTAAATGACATGCTTTTGATCCAAAAATGAATAGAATCTTTTGGGGTCCACTCTCATATAAAATTCATCGATGAAGATGCTAAAAAGATGACATGCCAGATCACTTGCACTCATGAGTGAATGGCATCTTTGGCATCGAACATTTTGCTGGGATTAATCTAATCTTAAAAAATCCGTTCAGAAAGGTGAAAGGTACCACCTACGGGGCTATATATCCCGAAAATCGGGAGGAAACGTTATAAGGGGCTATACCAAAACATGTACCTATATTGACGATTTTTAGTGAAGAATTTTCGTTACATTACAATTACAGCTAGTTCGATTAAAAATTTTAGCTAAAATCCTCAAAATTCCGAAAATCGGGAGATGCCGTTATATGGGAGCTATATCAAAACATGGACCTATGTTGACGAGTTTTGGTGGAGAAGTTTCGTGACCACAGATAATCTCAAATGTCAAATTACAGCTAGATCGGTTAAAATTGCAGTTAAATCCACAAAGTTCCGAAAATCGGAAGGTATCGTTATATGGGGGCTATACCAAAACATGGAACTATGTTTCGAGGCCACTGAGAACCCCAAATGTCAAATAAAAGCTAGTTTAGTTAAAAATTTTGCTGAAATGCTCAAAATACGGAAATCGGGAGGTTATATGGGGCTATACCAAAATACGGACCTATATTTACGATTTTTGGTGGAGAAGTTTTGTGGCCACTGAGAATCTCAAAAGTCGATTTACAGCTAGTTCGGTCAAAAATTGTACCTAAACTCCTCAAAATACCGAAAATCCGAAGGTACCGTTATATGGGGCTATACCAAAACATGTCCCTATGCCCATCATTTGTGGAATATATGTTTGTTAATAACTAGGAACCCTCAATGTGAAATTATTGCTAATTCGGTTTGAAAATTTCACTACAAACGGCAAAATACCTGAATTCGGGCGGTACCATTATATGGTTTCTATACCAAAACGTGGACCGATGCAGCCAATTATCGAACTAGACCTGCCTGCAAACAAAAGAGCCATCTTTCCAAAACTTCAGAGTTAATTGTTCCACAAACATCCCATACGGGACAACGGAGACTCCTCTCATACCAATGAGTGCACCCCGATTCATATTAGCTCAATGATAAGGGACCTACTGTTTATTGCCGAGTCCGAACGGCGTGTCCTAAGACACCACTTGTAGAGAAGTTTTACATGGCTGAAATACTCAGGAAATGTCGCCAACATTACTGAGGGATATTTTGCCACCGTTTAAATTTTTGATGTTGCCTGACTGGGGAATCGAACCCACGACCTTTAGTGTGCAAGCGGGTGTGCATACCATTGCACCACGGTGGCACCCCATTTTTGTGGATGCTAGAGTGATTACCACAGACGGACGGATGGACCTGCATAGATCGAGCGGAAAAATACCTCCTTATATCAACCGTATATACCAACCGTGATTCTCATTTCCAGCTCTATCTGTTCCCCCAGAAACAATTATGCCACTATTTATTATATTTCATATGCATAAGAACTAATTTTCAAGACCCAAAGCGATCCCATATCCAAAATGTACCAAATTTGGTATCATTTAGAACACGTAAGTACGAATTTTAAAAACCTCCTCCTCATTTCCACTCTATACACCAATTTATATCACAATACCGAATTTCAAAATTCCACGAATAGGGACTCCTATGCCAAATATTAGAATTCCACAGAGCTGGACCAGCACCAAATACCAACTTTGGAACGATTTAGTACTTTTTATACATTTATGGTACGTACATATTTCCTAAACCACCTCCATATACCAAACACTACATTCCAGCTCTATCCCTACATCCAATAACAAATTTACTACAATTAAGTATTTTCGTATACTTATGGTACGTATTTCAACAACCACATCCATATCTCAATCTTACACACCAAGAGCGACTTTAATACCAAATTTTCGAATTCCAAATCTATTACTTAGTATCATTCAGTACTTTTCGTACAAATAAGTACTAGTTTCCGAAATCTCTTTCTTATCTCTATTCTAACAGTGATCCTTATATCAAAATTAAAAATTCCAGTTCCATATTCTAGCAAATACCAAACTGTTCCAAACTTAGTTCCACTTATCACATTTCGCACACACATAGTACGAATTTCCAAAACTACTTCCATATCTCAACCCCACACTTAATGCCATATATCAGAATTCCAGCTCTATCCGTTCACATATATCCAAAATGTACCAAATTTAGTACCATTTAGTGCACATATGTAAGAACGAGTTTCCAAAATCCTACACTCCAACAGTAATCAGAATTCCAAATTTAAATTTGGTACCATGTAGTACTCTTCAAACACATAAGTACGAGTTTCCTCAATCCTGCACTCCAACAGTAATTTGAATTCCAAATTTATATTTGGTACCATGTAGTACTTTTCGTACACATAAGTACTAGTTTCCAAAACTACCTCAATCCTAGACTTCAGGGTGCTATCCTTTCCCACAAATTCAAATTGTACCAATACCAGGTTACCATATTTAGTACCTTTTAAAAACCCAGCGTTTTCTCACCCCTACACACCAGCAGCAACCCACACTCAACATTTCAAGCTTTTGCCGTTTAGTCTGGGCGATAGTCTGTCAGTCACTCAGTCATCACTAAGCTCTTTTATATATATATAAAAATTTGGATGTTTCATATAACTTCAGATTTATTTAAATTCAACGTTAAAAGAAGATTCCGTCGGAATTATCCGATCAAAAATTTCGGAAGATGGGTTTGGCGGTGGGTTTAGCGGATTATTTACCGGTGATGTAAACGTTGTTTTAGTCATTTACACTTTGCCGAGAAAAATCATAATGTTTCCATATTTTCATAAGTTATCCTTAATATCATGAAAATGCAATTTTTTTTGGCTCTTGAAATAAGTTTGAACAAAAAAAAAAATCAGTGATTTCTGGCAAAATAATTAAGAACGACCCAACCAGGTACTTTAAGCCGAACTAAGAAAAGATTTCCATTATTCACTATTTGTTGCTTTATTTCTCCAATTTGGAATACCGCGATTTTCCAACTCGTCTTGCAATCGTTATACTATACTGATGTCGTTGTATAACCGATACAGCTAGTGGTTCATACGATGTCGATATTCACCGTCAATACATATTGACCCGTAGATTTCAATTAATGCCATCCTTCAAAGTCATATGAGCTTTGGGGGGACACCAAATTCAGACATGGAATACCTTCGAACTTAGGTGCCATTGAAGACTGCTTTATAATCGACAAAATATGATTCCAGTATTTGCCGCAGGTAAAAATGGTAGATTTGCCATGTCTAAAGCCGAAAAGGTATAACCCAATTATTTCGGTAACCATAGGCTTTAGTCTTTCGTCCAATATCCCTGACATATCTTATAAGCAATAGGGAACAGGCTTATGACCCTGTAGTTAGAGCGCACAGTCGTATATCCTTTTTGTGGACGGGACGCAGAATGCTCATATTACAACCAGCTGATGAGTACATCTTATCAGAATGTTGCCTCCGGTTTTGAACAGCTCGGCTGGTAGGACATTGCCTCCTGCTGCCTTATTATCCTTCAGCCGGTTTATTGCTATTTTTAACTCATCTTGATTGGCCCGTATACATTCAATGCAATCTTCTGGGATTTGATCTGTGTTATCTTCGCCATCTGCTGTAGTATTGGATACCAACAGTTTTAAAAATTGCTATTTCCATATCCCTTACAGGTCTCTCCAGCAGCCTGTTCCTGTATCAAAGCCATCAGTTTGACGTTTCACTCTTTGGTAAAATTGTCGGGCTTCATTCTGGCTACTGAACATCTCGATTTTTTTCACGATAACGCTTTTCTCTCTGTATAAGTTCGATACATTGGTTACGCCAATATATTGTTTCCCCTTCTGCAGCACTCCAATTACCCACGTTAATTGGCAGCTCTTACGAGCACTATGGGGATATCTTCTCTGCACTTCTTCTAGGAGCCATATTCGCCTAGTTCGGATTGTAGGAGAGAGTTCGCTCTTTTCTACTACCTCTCCGGGAAGCCTTATTCGCATAGTTCGGATTCATACAAAAGGTAATGTTTCTTATACTAAGAAACCCTATACCAACAATAAACACTCAAAATATTGGAAACTAGTACACTTGTCTCTGTTTTGTCTTTTATTTATCTTCTCTTTTCATTCCGGAGCTATCGAGTCTCAGTGGTATCACGCCAACACCCTCTTTTTTTGCGGAAATGACATTTTTCCTCTCTCCTTTTCTTTCGATACCTCTCTCATACGCTACACGTTGCTACTGATTTTAGAGTAGCCCTATATTCCGCATTTTTCTCTTCAGTGGCAGCTCGACGCTCCCGGTATAGTCCGGTCAAAATAGACATGCGTATAAGGGGGAAATAGCAAAAATTCCCACAAAGCTGAATTTTGGTGGAGAGCTAGGGTTGGCCATTAGAAGCAATGTCCTAAAAGTCCCCATCGATCCCATGTGTGCAAAACAAGTTATTCGGGGTCAAAGGTAATTTTTGGAGGCATTATTCAGTTTTTTTTTTAATTTTTCTCAAAAACGGTAATACTAAGTAAAAGCCCGCTAAAGTAAAAGTTGTAGATTCAATAATTGTCTACAAGATTGGTCTTTATGGTTTTTAAAAAGGACTTAAAATTTTCGAGATATCTCCATCTAAAGGTCAAATAAAAAATTAGCCGCGTAAGTACATTATGAGACGAACCGGTTGAAGTAACGACACTATGTGTTAGATACTTCCGTAAGCTTTCAAACGATATCCACTTTGCAGTAATCGGTTCAGTAGAACCGGGTCTAACCCGGTTTTTAAATTTGGCCTTTCGGGTCTAATAACTGGCGAACCGGATCCGCAACCGTTGAAAATTATACATTTCCGTAATCAGCGCAACAAACCCTATCTTCGGACAAAACGTGACAAAAATCGGAGAGTTTTCGTTGGTGTCGTTCCCGTTGGGATTTCGATTTACATGAGGGTTAAATGGGCTATTTTTGCATAAAATTACTCTAACATTGAATAACTCTACTAAACACATTCCGATTTTGTTGGAATTTTTTTAGAAGATAGCTATAATTTCGCTCGTCAAGAAAATATATATTTTTTGGGGGACAGACCCGATTACTTCGCTTATTTTAGCCGGTTCGTCTGAATATGTGCATATTTCCCTTATAAGTGCATAAAAATCATGTGTTTTTTAGAACAGCTATATCTCAAGAATGGTTCCTTCTAAGAAAAAAAATTATAAGGGTCAAACTTGTAGATAATTTTTCTGTCTACAATATTTACTTTAGTCACTTTTTGATTAGATCAACCGTTTTCAAAAAATAAATCCGAAAACATAAAAACCCTTAAATGTTGACCTTTGACCCCGAATAATTTTTTTTGCACACATGGGATCGATGGGGTCTTTTAGGACGTTGCTTCTAATGGCAAACCCTAGCTCTCCACCAAAATTCAGCTCTATGGGAATTTTTGCTATTTCAATGTCTATTTTGACCGGACTATAATGCTATATTTCAGAATTCCAGCTCTATCCGTTCACACATATCCAAAATGTACCAAATTTAGTACCATTTAGTGCAAATAAGTACGAGTTTCCAAAATCTTACACTCCAACAGTAATCAGAATTCCAAATTTAAATTTGGTACCATGTAGTACATACTTTTTGTACACGTAAGTACGAGTTTTCAAAACTACCTCAATCGTACACTTCAGGGTGCTGTCCTTTCCCACAAATTCAAATTGTACCAATACCAGGGTATCATATTTAGTACCTTTTAGTACCCTTCTAGTTCGAATTTCCAAAAACCCAGCCTTTACTCACCCCTACACACCAGCAGCAACCCACACTCAAAATTGCAAGCTTCTAGCTTTTGCCGTTTAGTCTGGGCGATAATCTGTCAGTCACTCAGTCATCACTAAGCTCTTTTATATATATAAAGATTTGGATATTTCATATAACTTCAGATTTATTTAAATTCAACGTTAAGAGAAGATTCCGTCGGAATTATCGGGTCAAACATTTTGGAAGATGGGCTTAGCGGATTATTTACCGGATATGTAAACGTTGTTTTAGTCATTTACACTCCCGCTTATAGGCTGCAATGATTGGGTTGGATATATTTTTGACAGTCCGAGAAAAAAAATAATGTTTCCATATTTCCATAAATTATCCTTAATATCATGAAAATGCAAAATTCAGACATGACTTGGAATACCTTCGAACGTAGGGTGCTGACTGCTTTATAATCTACAAAAATATGATTCCAGGTATAAATGGTAGATTTGCATTAGCCTTTAGCCGGTTTATTGCTATTTTAACTCATCTTGATTGGCCCGTATACATTCAATGCAATCTTCTGGGATTTCATCTGTGTTATCTTCGTCTATCGTGTGGTCCCACTATACATGCTGGGCATGTGTTGGGTATCGTTGCGTCAATTCGGGCCAATACGAAATGATTCGGCTGCATCGTCCGGATCTTAACTGGGCTAAAACCACTTATGTTTGCCATGGCAGCTGGCGCTCTTCTGTTGCGATGGATAGGGGGTGGTCTCTAAGTACGGCATTTACACTGTATATCTGTACTACCTGCGCAACCATGTCAGTGTGAATGCTATCCAAGCCTGCGTGATAGGCTCGTTGGTCTAGAGATTCTATTTTATACTTTTGGACCTCTCTCTCTAGATCATGAAGATCTCTACTGACGTGCCTGGGCGGTGGAAGTCTGTCAATTAAATCGTGACAGGGATGCTCACTGCGATAGCACCCAAGCAGGTGCTGCATCGACCACACCTTGTTGTGTTGACGCACCGGTAAAATCTTCGTCTCCTCTTGAATATGGTCCGCTGGTGTCATAAGGAGGCACCCTGTTGCAGTCCTCAGCTCGGCATTCTGGCAGGTTCGAATCTTCTTCCACTGCGTATTGCTAACCTTTGCAGACCACGCCGGCGGTGGTCAACAAGGTCGACTTAAACGTGTGTGTAACGTTCACCCAGTATTTTGGGGTAGTTAGTGGTCGAAATCAGTGCACCGTCGACTAATATGTTCAGTGGGAGTCTCATTTCAGCCGTCCATGTGGTGAATAGTGTGGTAGTGGATTTAGTGGCGGATATTTTCATATTCCTCAGATGGAAGAACTGCACTAGGTCAGCTATGTAGACATTTAACCTATCACATATGTCATCGACGATAAGACCCGACGCCAAGATCGTACAATCATCTGCATACATCACGATCTCTATGTCGTCTGGAGGGTGCGAAATTTCAGACAGGTAGATGTTAAACAATTCCGGAGATATCACCCCTCCTTTGGAAACTCCCTATTTCACTCTACGGGTTTTGGACTTTTGGACAAACGACTGCCGTTCGTAGAACGTTTCATGGCTGGTGAGTAGTCTTCTCTATATCCTCGAACAGCTTGGCATGTTTGACGGTATAGAAAGCCTTCGATAGATCCAGAGCTACCAGCACGGCCTTTTCTGGTTCTGTCCTCTACTGATATGTGTGGATATGGCGTCTAATGCTTTGTAGTACTATGTATTTTCCGAAATCCATGTGGATGTTGGGCAAGTGGAAAATACCTTGTCATCGTGGCGAGGAGTAGTGCCTCTAGGATCTTTGCTACTGGCGTCAGAAGCGAAATCGGCCTGTACGATTCACCTCTGCTGGCATCCTTGCCAGGCTTCAGTAGCGGGACCACCCTGCCCTGGTGGCTAACGATACGTTAAGGACAGTTGTTAAATACTCAACTCTAGGTTCATCGAGTTACTTAAGCATTAACATCCATATTCGGTGCGGGCCCAACGCCTTGGATGATTTCGGGTTCATCGTAAATTGTGATGGTACCTCCTCGGCTGGAAGGGCTCTTCTTGTACGGCGTTGCACACTTCTCTTCGCCCTATTACTCTTATAATAAAACGCGCACGGGTCAGCCACTGTCACGCTGTTGAAAGTAACTGCCGTTCTGTCATCCTTTTATCCGGATTCGAGAGTGATTTGACCGTTGCCCACAATTTACTTAATCCTGTACCAATGTTGCATTACTTCAGGTGGTCTAGCCACTTTTTCCGCTTATGTTCTCCTGCAACAAGGTAGTAGTCTGAGATTATGTTTGCTCTTCGCAACGGTCGCACATCCAATACGCTCGATTAACGTCTTCCATCTATAAAAAGTTATCAATTTGATTTCTTGTACTTTGATCTGGTACTCATTCCATTGTTTGAGTTTTTTTACGAGACTGAATTTCCCGACTGTTGGGCCAAAGATATTCTCCTTTCTTTATTATTTTTTTCTTGTCTCTATACCATGCTTTGCACTTATAGTATATGTATATGAGCGGGGATTTCCGAGATTGAAAAATATTTCCCGATTTCCCGGAATATGTAAAAGTCTGGGAAATGAAATAATAATTGTTCCACAAACATCCCAGAAGGAACAAGGGGGGATTCCTCTCATATCAAAGATTTGTAATAAAATGTTATTGTTGTAAATTCCCGAACAACATAAAGAAACATTCTGACATAATATATTCAAATATGTCGACACCTTTTTCATTTGCACATGTAATTGTGTAAAATAAACTTAAATGTGAAAAGTTGGTTTTTTAATTATTTTTATATTTTGTGTTTTGTTTTTTTTTTTTTTTTGATTAATTAATTAACATCATTTCACCACAAAATCGCTTAAAATTGTGTAGAGCATGGTAACCCTAGCTATACGCCTCGTATGTTTTCTGTAATCAACAGGTTGTTGCCAACGCTTTTTGCTCTCTATTCAAATGCCATGACATACTAACATTTAATGTAAAGCATACTTTTAGGTGTCATAAAATTTGTTGTGGCTGTTGAATGCGAACTATGGTTGGTGGGTTTTATTCGTTTTGAAATGAGAAACACACAAGCACATTCAAGCGTTTAACACAAAACCTTCTCTAAAATAAATGTGTAAAACTTATGCAATTAAAGTGGATAAGATTACATAGTTTATTTTTATTTAATTTTTATGTAATAACATTAGTTTAAAATAACTCGTTGTTTGGTAAATTAATTTATTTTAGGATGAGATTATGAAATGCTTAAGTGTCTATTTTACTTTGGATTCGAGGATTAAAATGTCCTTAAATTAGAGTAAAATATGTTGAGTACTATTTTACATGCTATCGTATGCATAGACTAATTAAGGTATAGACAAAGAAATACTCATGTTATGCGCGACGTTGTGACTCAACGCAAATAACTCAACAATTTTTGCGGGTTAATTGCAAGATTTTGTTTCATATTTTTATATGAGGATGCAGATCCAGCCAAAAACTACCCATGTATTGTATTTTACCAGAATAAATAGTTTCAAAATTTATAGTTATTGCCATTTTAAAAATTGAGTGCATATTGAATGCATACGTACTGATAGGATTTCTTCGCTCATATATTCATTAGTCTATGATCGTATGTGTATATCAAGTGCTTATAGTTAAGTTATTACGCCAGTTAAAAGGTAAATATGTCATAAAAAGTTAAATAAGGGACTCAGACTTTTAAAGATTTTCATTACGTTTGGTAATGGCAACCAAACTGGCGGTATTTTGGTAGGTCCAACCTAGTGTATGTAGGGTTGGATCACCTACTCAAAAAAAAAAAATTAACTCTATTATAATTTCCGAATATGACTATTTATTTCTCTAGAATTTTATAAAATATATGTGTCTTTCGAAATAAGACTTTTCTTGAATGTACGGGTTCGATTCCGAGGACAGCAAGATCAAAATACCCCTCAGTGTATTGTTGGCGACATTTCCTGAGTTTTTCAGCCATGTAAAGTGGCTGGTGTTGTAGGGGATTAAATATACCAAGGAACGGTCTTGACCGGCTTTAACATGGCAAATCCCAGGACTTATCTTGGTCCCTCTCTTATCTCAAGTGGACATCCAGCAAAAAAATCCTTACTAAATAATGGGTTTATTTGGGTACTATAATGTTGGCAGTCGTAACTACTTACAAACCCCCCTACTAACCCATTATTTTAACAAGGGCATGTCGCACTGAATTACTAGTTATTCCATGACCACTACACGCAGAAAAATATATGTTAGAAATATGTTTGGATCCAAACAAATATTTGTTTGGGGCTGGTTGCAAACAAATATATGTTTGGATCCAAACATAATTTTGTTGTGTCCAAACAAATATATGTTTGCCACATTTTGTAGCATATCTCAATTTTTTTGTGGGTACCAACATATTTTTTATGGGTGGAGAAGGATTTTTGTCAAAGAGAGTAACAACAGGGCTCTCGCGGCTGTTTTTAATAAAGAGCTGTGTGTATGGTGTAATAGGAGACGCAGAAGCTTTGGCCAAACACGTGTGTTTCGTGCTTTGTTGTTGTTAACCAACGTAGCAAGGGAAGAGGAAAAGAAAATAATGGTATTAATTATGTTGTTCATTTTTCTTCAGTTTTCTAAATACAATCGTTGAGTAAAGACGGTAAAGTGAGTGAATAATTCAGTGTTTTTCGTTAAAGAAATGATGCTTTTTACTAAATTAAATACATAATACATTTTATAAATTTATAATTGAATCAAAAAGGTGAATGGAAATATTTTACATCAATACATTTTCATTTACATACATATGTATATTTGAAATATGGATGTACCTATTTATTACATTATATAATCATTTGATTCCAGATGCCGATTTCCCGATTATGATTTCAACTTTGAGGAAAATGTGTTTTATTTTACAACTAAGGAGAAGTGTGACTTTTTATAAATCATTTCATTCAGTTTTTCTTTTATTAAAGTCTGTTATGTATTTCTTTGGAATTTTTTATGTACCTTTGTGTCTGCTGTTGCTTTTGTGACAATAAACCGCCACCATTTATAAATGTGTGTATATGTTAGAGGTAGCCAGTGGGCGCTTACTAAGAGCAAATGAGTTTTACATTGAAATTTACGCTCCCTTGCTCTCAGTAAGCGCCCACTGCTGCATGTGTTTTTTTTTTTGGCTTTTGGGTTTGTATTTGTTTACACCAAACAAATATTTGTTTGCACCAAACATATAATTTGTTTGCACCCAAACATATATTTGTTTGCAGGACCCAAACATATGTTTGTTTGCAGGACCCAAACATATCTTATGTTTGCGACTGATTTCTAACAAATATATGTTTGCTGCAAAATATTTTTGGGACATATGTTAGATATGCCTTTTTTCCTCCGTGTAGAATAACTAGTTATTCTATGGTCACTGGAAGTTGAAAAATAAGCTATAAGCTAAAAAAATATTTTCTATTTTTAGAACAGTTGAGGTGGAATGTGTTTCCAATTTTAACACACTTCATATTTTTATTTTATTTCGCTCCTTGCTGGATTTGAACACACGAACTTCTGCTTTGTAGCCGAACACACTACACACTATGCCAGCCGTACGAACGTTAAGGGTTATTTAAACGCTTACATGTGCACCACCAACTGTTCTTTGTGATGCTAAAAAAATACCTGGCCGACGGTGAGCCTTGAACATACAACCCTAGGATTTGTAGGATTTGTTTACATTACATAATGACTAACGGATCCGAATTTTTGCACGGCACTGACCCCTCTAAAATTGACGACCTCCGCAAACGCTTTAAGGACCATGATCTGCGAATCTGCACCTGGAATGTTCGCACTCTTAATAGGGAAGATTCAGTTTACACAATGGCAGATGTATTTGAAAAGTAGTACAAGGTCGATATAACTCACATACAGAAAACACGTTGGATTGGAAAAGGCGTCACTAAAACACCTAAAGGTGACGCACTGTATTATAGCTGCCATGACACAAAGCATGAGTTTGGTTGCGGATTTGTAGTTGGTCGGAAGCTAAACAACTGTTCTCCAAGTTCACTCCATTGAATAAAAGACTTGCAATGCAATACAGATAAAAGTTAAATTCTTCAACATTAGCTTTGTTTGCGCTCATACTCTAACATAAGACAAGGACGAACAGAACAGAGATATACTCGTATTTTACGTTCGCTTAGAAGAAACATATGACCGTTGTTCTGCCAATGATATTAAAATTATTTTAGGCGGTTTTAATTCCAAAATTGGAAAGGAAAATATCTTTAGTTCAACAGTCAGGAAATTCAGTTTCCACAGTGAGACATCTAACAATGGAACAAGGCTAATAGATATTTGTCTGACAATCCTTGAAAAATAATTTTTAAAAAATCCACGATTATTGGTCTGACAATCCTTGAAAAATAATTTTTAAAAAATCCACGATTATTGGTCTGACAATCCTTGAAAAATAATTTTTAAAAAATCCACGATTATTGGTCTGACAATCCTTGAAAAATAATTTTTAAAAAATCCACGATTATTGGTCTGACAATCCTTGAAAAATAATTTTTAAAAAATCCACGATTATTGGTCTGACAATCCTTGAAAAATAATTTTTAAAAAATCCACGATTATTGGTCTGACAATCCTTGAAAAATAATTTTTAAAAAATCCACGATTATTGGTCTGACAATCCTTGAAAAATAATTTTTAAAAAATCCACGATTATTGGTCTGACAATCCTTGAAAAATAATTTTTAAAAAATCCACGATTATTGGTCTGACAATCCTTGAAAAATAATTTTAAAAAAATCCACGATTATTGGTCTGACAATCCTTGAAAAATAATTTTTAAAAAATCCACGATTATTGGTCTGACAATCCTTGAAAAATAATTTTTAAAAAATCCACGATTATTGGTCTGACAATCCTTGAAAAATAATTTTTAAAAAATCCACGATTATAGGTCTGACAATCCTTGAAAAATAATTTTTAAAAAATCCACGATTATTGGTCTGACAATCCTTGAAAAATAATTTTTAAAAAATCCACGATTATAGGTCTGACAATCCTTGAAAAATAATTTTTAAAAAATCCACGATTATTGGTCTGACAATCCTTGAAAAATAATTTTTAAAAAATCCACGATTATTGGTCTGACAATCCTTGAAAAATAATTTTTAAAAAATCCACGATTATTGGTCTGACAATCCTTGAAAAATAATTTTAAAAAAATCCACGATTATTGGTCTGACAATCCTTGAAAAATAATTTTAAAAAAATCCACGATTATTGGTCTGACAATCCTTGAAAAATAATTTTTAAAAAATCCACGATTATTGGTCTGACAATCCTTGAAAAATAATTTTTAAAAAATCCACGATTATTGGTCTGACAATCCTTGAAAAATAATTTTTAAAAAATCCACGATTATTGGTCTGACAATCCTTGAAAAATAATTTTTAAAAAATCCACGATTATTGGTCTGACAATCCTTGAAAAATAATTTTTAAAAAATCCACGATTATTGGTCTGACAATCCTTGAAAAATAATTTTTAAAAATCCACGATTATTGGTCTGACAATCCTTGAAAAATAATTTTTAAAAAATCCACGATTATTGGTCTGACAATCCTTGAAAAATAATTTTTAAAAAATCCACGATTATAGGTCTGACAATCCTTGAAAAATAATTTTAAAAAAATCCACGATTATTGGTCTGACAATCCTTGAAAAATAATTTTTAAAAAATCCACGATTATTGGTCTGACAATCCTTGAAAAATAATTTTTAAAAAATCCACGATTATTGGTCTGACAATCCTTGAAAAATAATTTTTAAAAAATCCACGATTATTGGTCTGACAATCCTTGAAAAATAATTTTTAAAAAATCCACGATTATTGGTCTGACAATCCTTGAAAAATAATTTTTAAAAAATCCACGATTATTGGTCTGACAATCCTTGAAAAATAATTTTTAAAAAATCCACGATTATTGGTCTGACAATCCTTGAAAAATAATTTTTAAAAAATCCACGATTATTGGTCTGACAATCCTTGAAAAATAATTTTTAAAAAATCCACGATTATTGGTCTGACAATCCTTGAAAAATAATTTTTAAAAAATCCACGATTATAGGTCTGACAATCCTTGAAAAATAATTTTTAAAAAATCCACGATTATTGGTCTGACAATCCTTGAAAAATAATTTTTAAAAAATCCACGATTATTGGTCTGACAATCCTTGAAAAATAATTTTTAAAAAATCCACGATTATTGGTCTGACAATCCTTGAAAAATAATTTTTAAAAAATCCACGATTATTGGTCTGACAATCCTTGAAAAATAATTTTTAAAAAATCCACGATTATTGGTCTGACAATCCTTGAAAAATAATTTTTAAAAAATCCACGATTATTGGTCTGACAATCCTTGAAAAATAATTTTTAAAAAATCCACGATTATAGGTCTGACAATCCTTGAAAAATAATTTTTAAAAAATCCACGATTATTGGTCTGACAATCCTTGAAAAATAATTTTTAAAAAATCCACGATTATTGGTCTGACAATCCTTGAAAAATAATTTTTAAAAAATCCACGATTATTGGTCTGACAATCCTTGAAAAATAATTTTTAAAAAATCCACGATTATTGGTCTGACAATCCTTGAAAAATAATTTTTAAAAAATCCACGATTATTGGTCTGACAATCCTTGAAAAATAATTTTTAAAAAATCCACGATTATTGGTCTGACAATCCTTGAAAAATAATTTTTAAAAAATCCACGATTATTGGTCTGACAATCCTTGAAAAATAATTTTTAAAAAATCCACGATTATTGGTCTGACAATCCTTGAAAAATAATTTTTAAAAAATCCACGATTATTGGTCTGACAATCCTTGAAAAATAATTTTTAAAAAATCCACGATTATAGGTCTGACAATCCTTGAAAAATAATTTTTAAAAAATCCACGATTATTGGTCTGACAATCCTTGAAAAATAATTTTTAAAAAATCCACGATTATAGGTCTGACAATCCTTGAAAAATAATTTTTAAAAAATCCACGATTATTGGTCTGACAATCCTTGAAAAATAATTTTTAAAAAATCCACGATTATTGGTCTGACAATCCTTGAAAAATAATTTTTAAAAAATCCACGATTATTGGTCTGACAATCCTTGAAAAATAATTTTTAAAAAATCCACGATTATTGGTCTGACAATCCTTGAAAAATAATTTTTAAAAAATCCACGATTATTGGTCTGACAATCCTTGAAAAAATATTTTCAAAAAATCCTATTAGTCTGACAGTCCTTGAAAAATAATCTTTAAAAATCCACGATTATTGGTCTGACAATTCTTGAAAAAAAAACTTAAAATTCACGATAAGTGGTCCGCCAATCTTTGAAAAATAATTTTTAAAAATTCTACGATTATTAGCCGTACAATTCTTGAAAAATTATTTTTAAAAAATCTACGATTATTGGTCTGACAATCCTTGAAAAATAATTATTAAAAATCCACGATTATTTGTCTGGCAATCCTTAAAAAATATTTTCAAAAAATCCACGATTATTAGTCTGATAGTCCTTAAAAAATAATCTTTAAAAATCCACGATTATTCATTCGTCTGACAAATCTTGAAAAAAAAAAAAATTAAAATTCAATTAAAAATTATTTTTCAAGGATTGTCAGACCAATAATCGCAGATTTTTTAAAAATTATTTAAAAAAAAATATATATTTTTAAAATTGTGGGCATTGGTACATTCGTAACAGAAAGATAATAATGATTGACATAAGTTCAGAATATTTCATGGAGAGTATCAAAACATTCGGCCCGGCCGAAATTAACGCTTTTTATACCCTCATCATTTATGCTAACGGGGGTTTATATAACCTTTCATACGGGCAAAATGTGCCTCATCGAAATAATGGTTTTAGACGCCAAGTATGTCTGGACGAAATCCGTTTCAGACAATTTGGATTTAACGATTTTTAACTCTTGAAGGGAGTAACCGATTTTACCCATACTTTGCAATTTGTGAAATTTTTACTATACTTAGGTAAGGTTCCAATATGGACTCAATCGGTCCACACCTTCGGGTACCTCCCACACAAAATTTCGGAAGAGTTGAGTTTAGGACCAGTTCTCGAATCGCTTTGCTTTTTGTTGTAACAACTTGTATTCACCGCCCCCATACGACGGTACAAGTTTCATTTGGGGGCAAGTTCGTACTTCCTGAGAAAATAGCCTGAAAGGTGCAAAAAAAAAACCCCTACGACACTGTCTTTAGTGATTGGAGCGCAAGGATTTGCCGATTTGGTCCAAAATTTGCCCTTCGTAGTATTTTGTCCAAGCTTAGTTTAAGTTCGAAGATGGGTTATATCGGTCCACTCCCTCCGGTACCTTCCCCACAAAAGTTCGGAAATTTTGTGTGCCCTATAACTCTTGAAGGGAGTGACCGATTTGGTCCATACTTTGCACATCGTGAAATTTCTACAAGAATTAGGTGAGGTTCCAATATGGACTCAATCGGTCCACCCACATAAAATTTCGGAACAGTTCGGTTTAGGACCTGTTCTCGAATCGCTTTGATTTTTGTTGTAGCAACTTGTATTCACCGCCCCCCATACGACGGTACAAGTTTCATCTGGGGCAATTCCACACTTCCTGAGAAAATAGTCCAAAAGGCACCATGTGTAGTGGCTGGAGTGCACAATAACTCTTGAACGGATCAACCGAATCGGTCCAAAAGTAGGACTTCCCTTTGGTTTTTGTTGTAACAACTTGTATACGACGGTATATGTTTTTTCAGGGGTAAGTCCTTAATTCTTGAGATAATGGCTCCAAAAAAGCCTGCCGGCACCAACTAAACTGGGTAGTACGTGGCATTTAGTCTTCGTTGGGGTTATACTACTTTCCACTTGAAATCTATTGGTATAGGTCCACGTCTTTGTGGCCTCAATATTCCGCTTTCATAAACGAAACGAAACTCATTGTTCCTAATTCCTTCAATACATTTCGTGGTGGAGGATATAAAAAATTCGGCCTGGCCGTACTTAACTTCTTTCTTACTTGCTTTCCTTTAATATCAATAAATACATAACCATAACTACTGCACAATAACAACCAACTACTACAAACATAGCTGTAACGGACAAATCAAATTATGCAAAATAACATTTGTAAAAAATATTGAAAATGACAGTTGATATGCAAAATATGTCACATTTGATATTAATTGTGTGCGCATTGAATTTATAGCCATGGATTGATTGAGAGAATCGAATAATGCAGGAGACGAGGAAGTTGTATTGCTTGTGCATAACACGTGCAGTGGTGGGTGGTAGAAGAGATAGCTGTATGCTCTTGCAATGTTAAATGTTGTTCAAGTTGAAGAAGAATTGTGTTGCCTCATTTTATTCCACTCAATGGAAAATTTATGTAAATTGTTATGACATTGGTTATGTTCTGTTAGCCAAGTTTTACTAAGAAATCGTTTATATTGACGTTTGTTTAAGGAATCAGTTGTTATTACAGTGCATTGAGATGATGGCTGAATCAATTTTAATTCTCTATTTCGTTTATGGTTGAAAAGATTTTTACGGAAGTATTATAACAGACTAAAGACAAATGCTTTTAGCGAACAAAGTATACACTTAGGCTATAATACCTAATATAAAGGGTGAAACCGCATGGAAACCCAATGTTCCTCGACTAGATTCGCTAATCACATTCCTCCATTTGACTAATCCCATTAAAATTATTTTTATTGTCTCCAGTTGACAAATGTAAATATGTTATGATTAAAACTGCATTCTATTTGTTTACTTAGTTTCATAAAAAAACTACACGATTCTAAAAATATTAAAAACAAAATATGAAGAAGGAAAAGTGATAAGAAAAATATCATTATGACTTATTTAGAAATATAATATTCCCGTCATTGTAAATGCAAGTGAACAAAGTACAAATTTATGGAAGCGACAGAGGAGGAGATAAATTTATTAGCATACACTTTACAAACAAAGAAAGAAAGTTAGTCCGGGCAATGGGAACGTGATAGTCTCCACCACTCACAGTGTTTATGCATGCCATGCACTACACAGTGATGATAAACGTCTTCATAAATCTAAAGGAAATGCATTTTATTTGTTCTACACCAACACCATCCACCCTCTTGCCTCAATGCCGACAATGAAGATGCTGCTGCTGAGGATGATGAAGATGTCAATGTGGCCGTAACTTTATGGTAAACTATATGTATTTTATCCACCTTTTAATGTTTCTTTTCAATAGCTTTGGCCACAATAATGACATTGGGGTTATGAGGTTTCTTTGTTCTTAAAGTTTTCAAGGTATTGTATATGAACTTGAAGAAAAGAAAGAAAGAAACATGTATTTAATTTGCAAACAAATAAACGTGGCTTGTCTAAATTCATTGTTGTTTTTTGAGGGATATAAAAAAGTATATTGTAGGATTTATGAAGCTTCTTCACATTCACTTAAATAAGGAAGAAAATGCTGTATGTAGTATGGCCAAGACGGATCCACCGTCATTCAAAAGATTGAAACCAGGAACGCAACAGACAGGTACCGTTCAATCCCACGACTTCCGGTTCAATGCACCGGTTTGACTCGGGGGAATCTTCGACCTGGGGCCGTCACCTCAACAATTATGTGTTTGTGTTCGTTATTGTTGTTGTAGCAGTGTTTATTATTGTATGTTTGTGTGTTCGTTCTTCTGCTCAATCTGGGTCTATCTCCAGTTCCATGAAAGTGGTTGTTTCGATGGGATTAAGCCACAGATCCACTGGAGTTAGATGAGTAGGTTTCGCAGGGCAGTTGAATAGGTGCAATCTATCAACAAGGTTTCTTTTCTGCAGCCAAGTGCTAGCGATTTGAGGACCTTGTTCTTACTTCTCAGTTTGTCGCAGATAGATGTGGCATGCACGCACGACTTGAACGTAGTGTCAAATGTGGCCCCTAGAATTTTGGGGCAGTTTGTGGTCGGAATTCTGCTACCATCGACCACGACATTCAACTCTCTTCCAAACTGAGCAGTCCATGTGATGAACAGAGTGGCCGTAGATTTAGTGGCCTCGCGTGGGAAAAGGTGGTAAGATCGATTAAATAGGAGTTCAGTCTCTCAAGGATGTTACCAAGGAAGGTACCTGACGCCAGTATCGTTCAATCATCTGCATACGTTACAATCTCGATGCCGTCTGGAGGTGGCGGAATACAGGAGAGCTAGAGGTTAAACAGTTCCGGTGATATCACCCCACCTTGGGGAACTCACTGTTTCACTCTACGGGATTTGGAGTCGTTGTTCCTGAATTCCATGTATGACTGACGTCCACACATATAATTGACTATCCAACGTTTCAACCTTGGCCGGAGGGTTGTCTGCTCAATGTCCTCAAAGCGTGTCGAGTGCCTGACAGTATAAAAGGTTTTTGAAAAGTCAAGTGCCACCATCACTGTTCTGTCACACGGCGGTCTCTGGCTGAGTCTTGGACTGATATGTAGAGATGGCGTGCAGCGCTGTTGTGGTGCTGTGCTGCTCACGGAAACCATGTTGCTGATCGGCAACTGGATAGCTATTTCTGACGCTGGGGAGGGCCAATACCTGAAGGGTATGACGACAAGAGCGAAATCGGCTTGTACGATTCACTTTTGCTGGCATCCTTGCCTGGCTTCAGTAGAGTGACCACCCTGTCCATTTTCCAGACTTCGGGAACAATAATGGTGGCTAGCGACATGTTGAGAACTTTAGTGAGATACTCCACACCCGGCTCATTCAGCTGTTTCAACATTACCATGGAAATTCCGTCAGGGCCCAACGTTTTGGATGATTTAGCGTTCCTGATGGCATTCGCAACATCACCCATTGTAATCTGTGGTGGTTCATCCTCGGCAGGAAGAGATTTAATGCGACGTAACACTCTTCTCTTCGCCCTGTCACTCTCGGGGTGCTCGACAAACTATCGATTGAAGTAACTTGCACACCTCTTCGGGTCAGTCAACGTAACGTCGCCAAACGTGACTGACGTCCTGTCATCCCTCCTTCCGGGGTTCGAGAGTGACTTAACCGTTGTCCACAATTTACTTATACCGGCTCCAATGTTGCAGCTCTTCAGATGATTCAACCGCCTGTTCTCCTTTTGTTCGCCGACCAGCATGTTAGCTTCCAGTGTCAGCTCCCTGACTCTGGGGTCGTCGGGGTTGGTTCGACGAAGCTCATCACGCTAATTTGCTAATCCCGTCGCCTCTGCTGGGAAATTTGGTCTGGGTATTCGACCAGCAGGTATATGGCGAGCGGCTGCAGTATTGATGATGTCTCGGAACGTCCTTCCCGCTACCCGAACATCAGAAGGATTAGGCTATTCTCTGAAGGGGTGATTGATAAACTCTCTGAAACTCGGCCAATCAGCTTTCCCATGATTGAAGAATGTGCGGCGTTCAGAGGTGATGAAATCGGGTCGTCTGCTGATGAAGACAATTATGGGGAGATGGTCTTATCCAAGGGAAATGACGCGTTGCCAGGTGACGAACTGTGACACGCTCCTCTAATTCTGGTAGGGGAGGACTGACTGAGCAAAACGTACATCTATCAATCTGCTCATCCAGCGCTGTACCCCTCTGGTCGTTTCCGAGGACCGAATGCCACAACTCATGATGCCCATTAAAGTCCCCCAAGATCAGACGGATATGATTTTCCAAGAGCGAGCTAATGTTAGGCTCGTAACCTGAGATACAGCTATTTATCGGCGGGATATATACGTTCAGAAACTTTACCTCGGCAGTTCCACACCCGACTGCTACCCCAATACATTACATGTACGGGTCATTACAGCCAGAGTATAGCGAGATAGGTCTGTATTGAACAGACTAGTGCAATAGAAAAGCTAATACGCAACCTCCACTTCTGATGCGATCTTTCCTTATCACGTTGTAACCATCACAACGCTGTAAGCTGCAGTTGTTGTTGAGCTTGGTATCTTGACCTTGATATTTTTCCAACTCATGATGTCCACTATTTCTTCGGTCTTACCTCGGAGTCCCTTGCAATTAAATTACACAAAGGATGCATTTTCTGGGATTGGAACAACAACGGCTGGTGTTCAATGCTGCCTGTGCGGTTGATGTTGAGGGACTACGTAATCAGACGACGACTTACTGGGGGCAGTGTTCACGCAACATGCAACAGCATAGTCCCTGTCGTAGTCCCTCACGTGGACAAGTCCAGAGCAACCCCTTACATGCACCCACTTCTGGCATCTATTGCATCTCACCGAAGGTTGGATGAGCACAAATATATTGGTCCTGGGTCCCGGCACGGACCAAAAGAATCCGGAGCAGGCATTCTAGAATATGCTCCTCCCAACACAGAAAAACGAAAGAAATACAAACATATGTACACTGAAGTGGCAGCCGCTAACCGGAACACTGATGTTGTATGGTTCCGGGTCAATCTGGTACGAGAGAACTCGCTGCCATGATATTGGTTTGTATTCAGTAGCTGTGCGCCATTAGTTCGTTTTTAGAGGGCCATAACCGTCTGGTGCTAGGGGACTTCAATGACCATAAAGAACATTACTATTCCATCCTAGGTAATGACCTGAGGGATACAGCGTTGGCAGGGCAAATTCATAGCTCCACGTATTGCATGGCGAATGAAGACGCTCCTACGATGTTAATATAAGATTGCCACAGCTCGCCAGATAATACCATTGTGGCACCAGGTCTGGTAAATAACGTATCCTAGCAACTCGTCATTTCCTCTCCGCTGAGACCATCTTCCACAACCATCGTCTCCGTAAATAGACCACACGACTTCATAACCTCTGAATGCCGTACTTTTCTAAACCATGGAAAAATCGATTATCAAGGGTTCAGAGAGTTTACCAAACCCGCTTCAGAAAGCTGTCCATCCTCTAGATCCTCGGTTAGCTGAGATAACTTTCCGGGACATCATCACTGCAGCAGCCGATTTGTCGCATAACAAATATCTGGTCAATGGTGAATTTGCCAGGAATAAAGTTGCAGTGATATGGATCAATCATTTCATTGACCATATGTATTAGTCTTTCTTTATAGATAATATACTGTGCTCTTGAACCAACTTTAAATGAAAGGATCTTACACCTGGGAAGTGTTTTGCTGATTCTGAAACTACTATGTTCATAGATGAGAAAAATCAGAAAACAATAAAATCGCCGTAGCGCTTTTTAAATAAATCGCGACAAAGTTCTCATTATTAGGTTTTGAACATTTTGCTTGCAAACCGCAAGCCCTATCAAAATGGAACTAGAGAAAGTGTTGTAGCAGTGAAAATTCTCTACAAGATTGTCCATTGTGATATTCTTCTTAAAAAACATGTCATGACTGCAATTTCACAAATTAAACTTACATTTCTCAAAAATGGTACAACCTAGGAAAAATTGCGAAAGTCAATCTTGTACAGAATTTCCACAGTTATAAGATTTTTTCTATTTCCATTTCGATAGGACTTACCGTTTTCAAGCAAATCGTGTAACCCTAAAAAAACACTAAAAATGTGACCTGAACTTCTATATCTCAAAAATGGTAAAACCTAGGATCAAATTATAGCGGTCACTCCTCTAGAGATTTTCCACAGCTACAATATTTTCTTTAGCCCCATTACGAGAGGACTTGCGACTTCCAAGCAAAATCGCGAAAACCAAAATAAACGTAAAAATTAGACTTTTGACCTATTTTCCAGGTGTAGGCGGTTTTTATTTAAGGTTAATTAAGGCGCACCGTATACGACATTGTTTTATAATGATATGATACAGTCATTTCATTGTCCAATTTTAACTTCTATATGTCAGAAATGGTAAAACCTATTAATTATGTTGTTCTTTTTTCCTCAGTCTTTTAAATGCAATCGTTGAGTAAAGACGGTAAAGTGAGTGAATAAATCATACATATCTATATTTGAAATATGGATGTGGGTACCTATTTATTACATTATATAATCATTTGATTCCAGATGCCGATTTCCCGCTGATGATTTCAACTTTGAGGAAAATGTGATTTATTTCACAACTAAGGAGAAGCGTTCAACGATGTTTCTATATATTTTTTTCCTTTTAAAAGCGTGACTTTTTATAAGTTATTACATTCAGTTTGTTTTCTTAAAGTCTGTTTTGTATTTCTTTGGAATTTTTTATGTACCTATGTGTATGTTGTGCTTTTGCTTTTTTTTCTATGCCTTTTAATAAATTTATAAATGTGTGTATATTTTAGAGATAACCAGTGAGCGCTTGCTGAGAATTGACATTTACGCTCCCTTGTTCCCAGAAATCGCCCACTGGTGCATGTGTTTGTTCTTTTTTTTTTGCTTTTGGGTGTGTATTTGTTTGCCACCAAACATATATTTGTCTGCAGGACCCAAACATATGTTATGTTTGGGGCTAATTGAAAACAAATATATGTTTGCTGCAAAATATGTTTGGGACATATGTAAGAGAGGCGTTTTTTCTGCGTGTAGTGGTTGAAAAATGTATCCCTAAAAATAGTATACAAAGGTCCACATTTTGGTATAACCCCCAAATATGGATCCGTCTCATTTGCTGGAAAATTTGGTCTAATTTTGAGTATGTCCCGGAAAGTTCTCTTAGCAAAAGAGGGTCTGAGAGAAAAGGCTGCTCTCCCAAGACGTGATTGGTAAATTCTCTGAAACCTTGTCAATCAGCTTTCCAAGGTTTCAGTATGTCCCGGAAAGTTCTCTTATCAAAAGAGGGTCTGAGAGAAAAGGCAGCTCTCCCAAGACGTGATTGGTAAATTCTCTGAAACGTTGTCAATCAGCTTTTACATTTTAATTTTACCGATTTTTGTCGATAACTCAAAAAAAAATAGATAGAGAATCACACTACTGATGCCACGATGTTGATTTCTGTCGAGCTGTGGCAATCTCCTCTTATCCTCGTAAGATCGTCTTTATTCACCGTGCAAAACGTGGATCTATAAATTTGCTTGGCCAGCGCTGTATCTTAGGACGTAATGCCAAAGCTCATGATGGGTATTATATATATTATAGTAAAATTTTATGACAAATAATTTTGTGGAATATTTTGATCTGATACAATCACATTTTAAAGGAGTTTTTAAACTTTTTGGAAAAAAGGGGCCAAAAAGACCCCTTTAGTGACTCACATGAGGTTTCATTTTTTTTTTTCATTAAACCATAAAGAAAAAGACACTTTATACCTAAAATGCAAACATTCTAAGGAATCTGATGTCGAATATTTCAAAACCTGCCCCGCCTATTTAGGTTACTTCCCGACGTAAACTTTCAAAACGCCGATACACGTGTCTTATTTTTAAACGGTTTTATTTAACTCAGCCTGTTTGTTTTATTCTTGGGTCAAATTTAGTACATCAAATTTCACCCTCTTCCTGTCAACCGATTAACCTGAAATTTTGTATACACTTTGGACTTTGGGGGCAATACAATTATGTTTATTCATTATCACTATAAATTCAATATGGCGGCCGCTACAAAATGGCGGATAACGTAGGTTTTATCAATTCCATCAATATGGGTATCAAATGAAAGTGCTCGACCAGTAGAATACAATGTACTATATAAAATTAAAATCCAAGATGGCGGCCCCTACAAAATGGCGAATAACTTACAGCGAATCACATTAAAAGTATCCACATCAATTTCTTTTATTAAAACTGCTATTGCGAAGAGATAATTAATAATGCCGACTTCATTCTTTTTTCTTTGCATTATTTTTATATGTCTTGACCTAAATCTTATAAAATAAAATTAACGAAATTCTGATGAATTTAGATAATAAATTAAAAATTGTTAATATCATCGATTTTTATCTCACAGTGAAAATATCCACTCCAAAAGTAAAAATTGTAAACATCACCGATTTTATCTCACAGTGAAAAGTATCCACTCTAAAAGTTTTATGAAACCATAAGGATTTCTTAGCGATTTAGCATTCGGTATGACATCCTTTGTTATCCTATACAGCTTTTAGACATTTTGTCAAATATTATATAAATATAAGTTAAACGGTTTTATGTTAAACATGCATTGCAATGTTTAAGATAAATGTACTAAAAACCAAAAAATAAAAATAGGTAAAAAACTTTTTAAGTTAAACGGTTTTATGTTAAACAAAAATTGCAATATTTAACATGAATGTACTAAAAACCAAACAATAATAAAATAGATACAGTCGTGGGAATTATAAACATATGCACAGACTAGACTAAAATAAAACCGTGGGGCACATAAATTGTCTACAAATTATCGACCCACGTGCCCCACGGTTTTATTTTAGTCTAGTCTGTGCATATTTTTATAATTCCCACGACTGTATCTATTTTATTATTGTTTGGTTTTTAGTACATTCATGTTAAATATTGCAATTTTTGTTTAACATAAAACCGTTTAACTTAAAAAGTTTTTTACCTATTTTTTTCGGTCCTCTTTCATAATCTGGCCGAATTATCTTGTAATTATTTTTTGTGTTGTACAGTGTTATTGTCCTCTAAAAGCGAATACAACGATGGGCGCAGCTATTCATAGGCGGTATGTACACATTAAGCATCACTACCTCTCTTTACTGCTACCCCATACATTCTATGTATGGGTCACTACAGTCAAGCTGAAGCGAGATAGGTCAGTCCGAGACAGACTGGAAGGGAAGTCCTTCTCCTTCGCGATGCGATACTTCCGAAAAGCACTGCAACCATCTCAAAGTTGCAAGCTTCAGGTGGCTGTGATCTTTGTTTCCTGGGTCGCGGCGACTGTGATGTTTTTTCGATTGATAATGTCCACAATTTCGCTAAGCTTATTGCGGAGACCAGTGCAATTGAATTGCAGATATTATTCATTTCCGGGCCGCTGAACAACAACATGTGGTGTTAGAAGCTGCGTTTATTGTTGTTGAAGAGACAGCGTGTGCGTCTCGCATTCGGACGACGACGACGAAGAGTCAGACGACCATGTTGGAGACACATTGGGATATGTTCTGGCGGATATACCTATTGCAGTAATCATGGATGCGGTTAAGGTCAATACATCCTCGGAAGTGCACCCATTCTACAGTTGATGCGCCCAGCGACAAAAATCAGAAAATTCATGTCACCATTTTACAATATAAAAATGCAAATCGCTTCCAAACTTGTACCGTTTTTCGAAATTCGACTTATTTTTGCCATTTTCGCTGTCCTTAAGGAGAAAAAGGCTTGCAAACATGACTACGTTTGGAGAAAAAAAATAATTTTAAAATGAGAACAAATGGTTTCATTATAAGCTAGTTTCTGAAACAAAGGGCTATTATTCACGCCTTAACTTAAATTGAATGATTTAGTAAATCTCCTAAGCTTCGTTTTCCTACTTATAACAATTCCTCTAATTTGCAAGGGTTACCAAATATTTTAGTTATAATATTGGTCAAAATGAAAATATTTAATATAGATTTATGGATTTCATTGCAGTTTTAGTTACTTTCCAAGCATATGCAATAATCGTCACTAGTACCAAAATAAAGCCAAGGGTCTGTCGATTTCAAAACTGTTTCGAATTTTTCAAAACTGTTTTCGACATTTGCGGTTTTAGCAGTTATGGCCAAAATTTAGCCCGGTTTTTATGTGCTGAATATATATTTTTTGGAATATTTTTAAGTAATTTTATTATCCTTTTTTACATTTATGTTTGTTTGTGCTATTAGTGATTTATTTTATTATGGTAACTTGAAGCCGAACTGAAAACTCATGAAAGAACAAGTAAAAAAGTATCAGTAGGCTTGACCGACAGAGATATACCCTCAGCCTGTGTATACTGAAACAATTTTTTCCCAAAAAACGTATGTATTTAGAGGTTTGTAAAAATGTTGGGCGTATGAATCGACAAAAATGTTGATTAGGATTAAAGGTCAAAAGTTTTGCGGAGGAAATACTTGAAGGAATGGATCGACATTGACCATTATGGAAATGGATCTCCAGTCACTACATATGGTGCCATAGGGGGTTTTTACACCCTTCGGGCTGTCTGCTCAAGAAGTGTGGATTTGCCCCTGAAAAAACTGTTTACCATCGTAATTGAGGCAGCGAATGCAAGTTGCTTCATCAAAAATCAAAGTGATTCCATAGCAGGTCTTAAGGTGAACTTATCCGAAATGTTGTTTGGGAGGTACTGGATGAAGTGGACAAATATAGTCCATATTGGAACCTGATCTATATCTGGTAGATATATTAGGACCAATTCGACCATTCCCTTCAAAAGTTACCGTACGAACACTTTTGAAATTTTGTGGGGGAGGTACCTGAAGGAGTGGACCGATTGGCTTATCTTCGAACTTAAACTATGTTTGACCAAATATTACTAAGGCCAAATGTTGGACCGAATTGGCAGATCCGTTCGAGAGTTATCTTGCGCTCCAACCACTTCAGACGGTGTCATAGGGGTTTTGTGCCACTTTCAGGCTATTTTCTCAGGAAGTACAGGAAGTATAGAAGTATAGACTTGATGAAACTTGTACTGTCGTATGGGGGGCAGTGAATACAAGTTGCTAAAACAAAGATCAAAGCGATTCGAGAGCAGGTCCTAAACTGAACTTATCCGAAATTTTGTGTGGGAGGTACCCGAAGGAGTGGACCGATTGAGTCCATATTGGAACCTCATCTAAGTCTGGTAGACATTTCACTAGTTGTAAACTATGGACCAAATCGGTTACTTCCTTCAAGAGTTATCGTACGTACAAATTTTTCGAACATTTTCGAACTTTTGTGGGGGAGGTACCGAAGGAGTGGACCAATATAACCCATCTTCGAACTTAAACTAAGTTTGGGCAAAAATTTTGGATCGAATCGATTGATCCGTTCGAGAGTTATCGTGCGCTCCAGCCAGACAGACGGACGGACATTGCTCAATCGACTCCAAATTGTCTGAAACACATTTCGTCCAAACATACTTGGGGTCTAAAACCATTATTTCGACGAGGCACATTTTACCCGTATGAAAGTGTATATGAGGAAAAGTCAAAATTTTTTAGTTTCCATGAAGCCAAGGTTTGCACTATTATAATACGCGAAATATTGTAGTTTACCAGTAACTATGACTATTGCTGGATTAATTTAGATGTTTCTGTACAAAGCTTAAAAATTTAGCAAAAAAATTTAATTTACGTGGTAGTTACGACCGCGTAAGGGAAAAAACATATGTAAAAACACGTTGAAGCTAAACAGGTTTTTTACATTGCTATTCGATTTCTGATTAAACCATTCAAATGACGGACATCTGTCCAAAGTAAAAGTAGGAGAATACAAAATGAAGATTACACTTCTAATGTATCACTTTCCAAAATTTCCACTGCATTCACCTTTTATGGATGCTGACATTTTGAAGCCGGATTTCAGGTGTTTTTTGTATTTTTTATGTAACTGAAACGCGCATTCGGATATTTCGAAAAACCAATTATAGGATTAAAGAACACGCGATAATCTGATATGTATGTATATTGAGTATGTAGCCCACACAGCAGCAGAGTAATCTACTGCCAAAGGCCAAAATTTAGTGCGATATTTTTTCTAAAAAAAACTATTTTTTGGATACAGTATTTACAATATAGTTTTGAGTGTGCTGGTACCCTGCGATATTTTAGTTTTTCGACGATCCGTATCATATGAATCACAGATCGGAAAAATCCATCTACTAGAACGGCGGAAATGGCTACTGCAAAAATTGAAAAAAATTTGCGAAAAATGTTTTCCAAAATATCGCTGACTAATTCGCGTTTTATGTGGATCGTTTCCATTTCAATGAAGAAAGTGAATCATCACTCGCGTTTGTGCGAAAAATCCAAAAAATACTGTTAGCGTGTTTTCGAGAAGTGATTAGAATAAAAAATGTGATTTATTGCGTGAAATTTAACTAAAATAGAAGAAAAACTCCGACCTTTTTTTCTTACATTTGTTCAACTAACTCACAAAATAAATTTTAATAAATATTTTCTCTTACAAAAATTTTATAAATTTCCTCAATATATTTTTTGTTTCTTGCTATAATATGCAAACCGCTAAACGGATTTGTATAGTTTTGGTTTCATTTGAATCTTCGCGATGTTTAGATTACGTACGTATTTATACCCTCAGCCTTTAGGCTAAAGAGGGTATTTACACTTTGATACGACCAAAAATGTGCCTCATCGAAATAATGGTTTTAGACCCCAAGCATGTTTGTACGATATCCGTTTCAGACAATTTTGAGTAGATCTAGCAATGTCCGTCCGTCTGTCCGTCTGTCTGGCTGGCTGGTGCGCACGATAACTCTCGAACGGATCAATCGATAACTCTTGTAGGGAATAACCGATTTGGTCCATACTTTGCACATCGTGTAATTTCTACCAAACTTAGACGAGGTTCCAATATGGACTCAATCGGTCCACTCCTTCGGGTACCTCCCACACAAAATTTCGGAAAAGTTCGGTTTAGGACCTGGTCTCGAATCTCTTTGATTTTTGTTTACGCAAGTTGTATTCGCTGTCCTTTATACGACGCTGTAAGTTTCATTAAAGGCAAGTCCATACTTCCTGAGAAAATAGCCTGAAAGTTACAAAAAACCCTATGACACCGTGTGTAGTGGTTGGAGCGCAAGATAACTCTCGAACGGATCTGCCGATTCGGTCCAAAATTTGGCTTTCGTAATATTTTGTCCAAACTTAGTTCAAGTTCAAAGATGGATTATATCGGTCCACTCCTTCCGGTACCTCCCCCACAAAAGTTCGAAAATGTTCGGAAAATTTGTGCGCACCATTACTCTTGAAGGAAGTAGCCGATTTTATCCATAATTTGCACATCGTAAAATTTCTACCAGACTTAGATGAGGTTCCAATATGGACTCAATCGGAAAACTCCTTCGAGTACCTCCCACACAAAATTTCGGAAAAGTTCAATTTAGGACCTGCTCTCGAATCGCCTTGGTTTTTGTTGTAGCATCTTGTATTCACTGTCCCCTATACGAAGGTACAAGTTTCCTCAGGGGCAAGTCCATACTTCCTGAAAAAATAGCCTGAAAGTTGAAAAACAAGCCCTATGACACAATGTTCATGGGTGGAAGCGCAAGATAATTCTCGAACGGAAATTCCGATTCCGGCCAAAATTTGACCTTCGTAATATTGTTTCCAAACTTAGTTTAAGTTCGTAGATAAGCCATATCGGTCCACTTCTTCAGGTACCTACCCCACAAAAGTTCAAAAATATTCGGAAAAATTGTGCGCACGATAACTCTTGATGGGAGTGACCGATTTGTTCCATACTTTACACATTCTCATAATATCTACCAGATATAGATAAGATTCCAATATGGACTATATTTGTCCACTCGATCCCGTACCTCCCACACAAAATTTTGGATAAGTTCCCTTTAAGACCTGCTCTCGAATCACTTTGATTTTTGTTGAAGCAACTTACATTCACTGCCACAATTACGATGGTAAAAGTTGTTTCAGGGGCATGTCCATACTTCGTGAGAAAACAGCCCGAAGGGTGTAAAAACCCCCTATGGCACCACCATGGTCCATTCCTTTAAGTACCTTTTCCGCAATATTTTTGAACTTAATCCTAATCAACATTTTTGTCTGTTCATACGACCAAAATTTTGAAACCCCCTAAATACATAAGTTTTTTGTGAAAAAAGTGTTTTAATTTGCACAGGCTGAGGGTATATCTCTGTCGGCAAAGTCGACTGATACTTTTTAACTTGTTTTTATATATTTTTCAGATGCATAAACATTTTGAATTTTATTAGAACAAGTTGTAAACTACCAATTGTTTTCAATGCTTTCCTAATTTCCGCGAAAATTTACAACTTTTTCACTAAAGTTATGGGACCTCAGTAAACATATAGTATGTAGGGAGCCCCTAATTAAGAGAGTTTCTCAATATAATGATTAGACTCTTTTAAAGATTTTTTTCTTTTTATTAGAATTGAAACCGCCATAACTTTTGCGCGCAACACCCAAAATTAGTATCTCGAACAGATTTAAGAATGGGATTTTTTCCCAATCTATGTACCAAAAATCTCTCATGTAGCTTAAAAAAAATAAATTTTTTTTTATGGAAAACTAAAAAATTTTGCCTTTTCTTCATATACCCTCGTTAGCATAAATGTTGAGGGTATAAAAATGTCAAACTTTGCAATGGACAACACGCAGTGTTGCCTAGGACAGAAAGTTATCGAGCAACCCTCGTCTTCTCCTTTCCAATTTTGATATTAAAATCGCCTAGAATAATTGATCGGACTTAAATTGCATAAAAAACTAATTCGTGTCAAATATTCACGCACATTTATTTATGTTCAATAAAATCGGAGTAATAAATTCGGTGCATAAGTTTCTCTTGCGTCGTAATCAATTATCGTGATGGTAGATTTATAATTCATTAACAAAACTGAGTTTAAGTGTCAAGAGTAATTAAATAATTTAGATTAAATTATTGCACATATTTATTTATATTCAATAATACCGGAATAATAAATTTGGTTAATATGTCTCGCTTGCGTGGTAATCATTGACCGCTTTCATAATCAAAAGTGATTTATTATCGATTACAGTTTGTAAATAAGATTTTATTTTGTAGTTGGCAGTGGTCCTAACCATTTTAAATGAATGAATGAATTGAAAAAGACGAGATTTCAAATTAAGTCTAAACTACGACAAAATATTATACGCTAATTTTAATCACCCTGTATTGCAGATAGAGACACTATCAGTAAACTTGACATTTCACCAAAAAAACGAAAATCGACCACCAGCAGAGTATTTTGAAAATATTCCGCCAATTCAAGTCTATCAAATCAATGATAACAATATACATATTGTATGTATATGTAGAACAAGAACATACATACATATACATAAATATGTATGTATGAATACCCTGTATGCTCATATCTACGGACGTACGTCAGTTGATGAACTATGATGAACCTATATTTGAGTACAATCATTGATACTAAATATAAACAATAAACCATACCAAAGTCATGAAATATGACAGATATGTAAGAGAGGAATATTATGTGGTATGTATGTATGTAGTTCATCGCTGATACCATTCATAAATAAAAGATACATTGAACTATAGACATGTTTAACCCATTAAAACACCCGAACTGAAACAATATTGTTTAAAAATCCACGCTTAATTGTCGTCTGTTGGTGGAGGGAAAAATATTGTTTAAAAATCCACGCTTAATTGTCGTCTGTTGGTGGAGGGAAAAATATTGTTTAAAAATCCACGCTTAATTGTCGTCTGTTGGTGGAGGGAAAAATATTGTTTAAAAATCCACGCTTAACGATCGCCTGCTGGTGGAGGAAAAAAATTGTTTAAAAATCCACGCTTAATGATCGCCTGCTGGTGGAGGAAAAAAAAATGTTTAAAAATCCACGCTTAATTGTAGCCTGTTGATGGAGGGAAAAATATTGTTTAAAAATCCACGCTTAATGATCGCCTGCTGGTGGAGGAAAAAAAAATGTTTAAAAATCCACGCTTAATTGTAGCCTGTTGATGGAGGGAAAAATATTGTTTAAAAATCCACGCTTAATGATCGCCTGCTGGTGGAGGGAAAAATATTGTTTAAAAATCCACGCTTAATTGTCGTCTGTTGGTGGAGGGAAAAATATTGTTTAAAAATCCACGCTTAATTGTCGTCTGTTGGTGGAGGGAAAAATATTGTTTAAAAATCCACGCTTAACGATCGCCTGCTGGTGGAGGAAAAAAATTGTTTAAAAATCCACGCTTAATGATCGCCTGCTGGTGGAGGAAAAAATTGTTTAAAAATCCACGCTTAATTGTCGTCTGTTGGTGGAGGGAAAAATATTGTTTAAAAATCCACGCTTAATTGTCGTCTGTTGGTGGAGGGAAAAATATTGTTTAAAAATCCACGCTTAATTGTCGTCTGTTGGTGGAGGGAAAAATATTGTTTAAAAATCCATGCTTAATTGTCGTCTGTTGGTGGAGGGAAAAATATTGTTTAAAAATCCACGCTTAATTGTCGTCTGTTGGTGGAGGGAAAAATATTGTTTAAAAATCCACGCTTAATTGTCGTCTGTTGGTGGAGGGAAAAATATTGTTTAAAAATCCACGCTTAATTGTCGTCTGTTGGTGGAGGGAAAAATATTGTTTAAAAATCCACGCTTAATTGTCGTCTGTTGGTGGAGGGAAAAATATTGTTTAAAAATCCACGCTTAATTGTCGTCTGTTGGTGGAGGGAAAAATATTGTTTAAAAATCCACGCTTAATTGTCGTCTGTTGGTGGAGGGAAAAATATTGTTTAAAAATCCACGCTTAATTGTCGTCTGTTGGTGGAGGGAAAAATATTGTTTAAAAATCCACGCTTAATTGTCGTCTGTTGGTGGAGGGAAAAATATTGTTTAAAAATCCACGCTTAATTGTCGTCTGTTGGTGGAGGGAAAAATATTGTTTAAAAATCCACGCTTAATTGTCGTCTGTTGGTGGAGGGAAAAATATTGTTTAAAAATCCACGCTTAATTGTCGTCTGTTGGTGGAGGGAAAAATATTGTTTAAAAATCCACGCTTAATTGTCGTCTGTTGGTGGAGGGAAAAATATTGTTTAAAAATCCACGCTTAATTGTCGTCTGTTGGTGGAGGGAAAAATATTGTTTAAAAATCCACGCTTAATTGTCGTCTGTTGGTGGAGGGAAAAATATTGTTTAAAAATCCACGCTTAATTGTCGTCTGTTGGTGGAGGGAAAAATATTGTTTAAAAATCCACGCTTAATTGTCGTCTGTTGGTGGAGGGAAAAATATTGTTTAAAAATCCACGCTTAATTGTCGTCTGTTGGTGGAGGGAAAAATATTGTTTAAAAATCCACGCTTAATTGTCGTCTGTTGGTGGAGGGAAAAATATTGTTTAAAAATCCACGCTTAATTGTCGTCTGTTGGTGGAGGGAAAAATATTGTTTAAAAATCCACGCTTAATTGTCGTCTGTTGGTGGAGGGAAAAATATTGTTTAAAAATCCACGCTTAATTGTCGTCTGTTGGTGGAGGGAAAAATATTGTTTAAAAATCCACGCTTAATTGTCGTCTGTTGGTGGAGGGAAAAATATTGTTTAAAAATCCACGCTTAATTGTCGTCTGTTGGTGAAGGGAAAAATATTGTTTAAAAATCCACGCTTAATTGTCGTCTGTTGGTGGAGGGAAAAATATTGTTTAAAAATCCACGCTTAATTGTCGTCTGTTGGTGGAGGGAAAAATATTGTTTAAAAATCCACGCTTAATTGTCGTCTGTTGGTGGAGGGAAAAATATTGTTTAAAAATCCACGCTTAATTGTCGTCTGTTGGTGGAGGGAAAAATATTGTTTAAAAATCCACGCTTAATTGTCGTCTGTTGGTGGAGGGAAAAATATTGTTTAAAAATCCACGCTTAATTGTCGTCTGTTGGTGGAGGGAAAAATATTGTTTAAAAATCCACGCTTAATTGTCGTCTGTTGGTGGAGGGAAAAATATTGTTTAAAAATCCACGCTTAATTGTCGTCTGTTGGTGGAGGGAAAAATATTGTTTAAAAATCCACGCTTAATTGTCGTCTGTTGTTGGAGGGAAAAATATTGTTTAAAAATCCACGCTTAATTGTCGTCTGTTGGTGGAGGGAAAAATATTGTTTAAAAATCCACGCTTAATGTTCGCCTGTTGGTGGAGGAAAAAAAAATATTGTTTAAAAATCCACGCTTAATGGTCGTCTGTTGGTGGAGGGGAAAATACTGTTTAAAAATCCAAGTTTAATTGTCTGTTGGTAGATGGAAAAATATTGTTTAAAAATCTATGCTCAATGGTCTGTTGGGGGATGGGGAAAGTATTCTTTAACAGCTACAATTTATTTCCAGAAATATCTTAAGCAAATAACAAAGAACGTTCCTACACCGCTGCTCAAAATTTACCTGAGGGTTAATACGAAGTTAGTAAATATCCCCACATTATCGATTTAACACCTCAAAGCGCCTCCAACAGCAACAACAACAAACGTCAGCAACATTTATTTGTTTTCATGCGATAAACCATTTATTTATCATTTTTTCTTACTTTGGCCCCGATAATAACAAAGTAAACCCAGGCAGTTGTTGTATAGAGTGCAAACAATGGATGCATCTTACAGCTGATCCGATACAACCAAATCAACAACAACAAAGGGGAATAAACAAAACTAAATGTCAAAAACAACAACAATAAAAGTGTTGTTAATAACTATTGACTGCATTGAGGAAAAAAACTAAAAATTATATTTCATTTACATGCATTTCTGTCAACAACAAAAATAATGAAAAAAAAACATTAACTAAACAACAAAATATCGAGAGCACCGCGCCGTAAAGTATCTGAGAAATATCCAAAGAAATTAAATTCAAAATACAAAGTAAGAAGTCGTAGTGAGTGAATGTTGAATGAAGAGCTAATGTTTCCAAGCAAGTGCATACCGTGTGTGTGCCGGTGCTCTGTATTCCGAACTGATAAGAAAATTTTGCTTTTGTTTAATTCGACGGAGAATTTTCAAGAGGAGTCGAATACGATTTGTTTGGAAGAGCTCTTATCATATTAGATGGGTCGAATAGAGAATGCGAGAGGGAGAGTTTGCAGTGGTCTGGTCATAGTCGTGAACATATGACTTAACAGTTGCGTTCATATATATAGTAACTGATTCATATTAAGGTAAGTCATGAATGAGTCGATGACAAAAATGACAAGCAAATGGTATATTTTGCGTGCTCATACAGGGATGTTTTGCCATCATTAGATTCTCCAATATCAGTCTTATTTGTATGTATCCATATATGATACGAACACCTAAAAGATCATATGACCAATGCTCTGAACTGACATTAGTAATATTCTAGACGATGATAATGCCGAGCTAAATATTTTATTTCTACAGTGATCATAACGTCGTCCGATTTCCTGTATTTAATGCACAAATACGCTATGTCTGTAAAATTTCGATGAAATTTGGATGTGTGGTGGAATATGATCTAAAAATAAGTTTGCTAATTGGAAAAGATTTGGTTTTGTTTGCAAGTGAAGTTGTTTGAGTTTAGGTAGTGCCAAAGAAATTCTTAATCAGAGTGTTTCTTTGGACAAGTAATAAATTCCCCATCGATCCCATGTGTGCAAAAAAGTTATTCGGGCCAAAGGTTTTTTTACCTTATTCAGTTTTTCGGATTTTGTTCAAAAACGGTAAGACTGCAGACAAAAATTAAAAAAAAAACAAGTAAAAAAGTATCAGTCAGCTTTGCCGACAGAGATATACCCTCAGCCTATGTGAATTGAAAGTTTCATCTACGGACAGATCGAATGTATTTAGGCTCTTTCAGAATTTTGAACATTTGAACTTACAGATAAAAATGTGGATTAGGATTAAAGTTGTACATGAAGGAATGGACCGACATAGTCCATTATGAAAGTTGATCCTATTTTGGGAGTCATATCTTTTCGACAGATATCGCAAGGAAGGATGAACTTGTCCACGCAAAGCATAATATCGCTGTAAAAAGAACCACAACCAAAAGCGTCGGTATATATTTCCAAAGGATCTTCGAACCTAACCTGCACTTAAACAAAAATGTTGAAGTTTTGCGGGGAGGTACCTTAAGGAGAGGACCAATATGGACCATTTTAGAAGTTAAACTAAGTATGGACAAAACATTAGAAAATGCAATGTTTGGACCAATTTGGTTACCCTGTTCAAGAAAGTGTATGGTGCATACCATTTTAGTGACTTTTCTAAATTTTGGGGAAGTTTGACCGGTATTGCCCATCTTCGAACTGAAAATAAGTTTGGACAAAATATGACGACGGCCAAATTTCGGACCAAATCCGGTGACCAGATCGAGTGCTATAGCGCGCTCCAGCAACTACACATGGTACCATAGGGATTTTTACAACTTTTGGGCTATTTTCTCAGAAAGTATTTACTTGCCTGAAAAAACTTGTAAAAGGGGGCCAGTGAATGTAAGTTGCTTCAACAAAAATCAAAGTGATTCGGGAACAGGTTTTAAAGTGAACTTATCCGAAATGTTGTGTGGGAAGTACCCGAAGGAGTGGACCGATTGAGTCCATCTTGAAACCCCATCTAAATATGGTAGAAAATTCACGATGTACAAAGTATGGACTAAATCGGTTATCATGCGCACAAATTTTCCCAAAATTTTTTTAAATTTTGAGGGGAGGTACCCGAAGTTTTTGACAAAATATTACTAAGTTTTGACAAAGTATTACGAAAGCCAAATTTTGGACTAACGCGGGTCATCCGTTCGAGAGTTTTCGTGCGCACCAGCCAGACAGACGGCCAGACGGACGGGCATTGCTAAATCGACTCCAAATTGTCTGAAACGGATTTCCTCCGAACATACTTGGGGTCTAAAACCATTATTTCTATGAGGCACATTTTGCCCGTATGAAAGTGTATAGACCCTCGTTAGCATAAATGCTGAGGATATAATTAATCTAGCATAGAATAACTATACTACAGACTCTCCGATTTTGATGGATTTTTTTTTTTAATTGTTCTCTTCAAGGGAACATATACTTTCTTGGGAAGGCAGAGCCGAATAATTAGTTTCGATTCCTGTCCACAATTTCAGCTGCAAACATTTTTTCGACCACGGATTTTCCAAATCTAATATAAACAAGTAAAAAAGCGGTAAGATCGGCCGGGCCGAACTTTTTATACCCTCCACCATGAAATACTCTGATCGGTCGGTACCCTTATATGAGGGCTACAATAAAACGTGAACATATGTCCATAATTTTTGCTGGAGAAGTTTCTTGATCACTGGGAACCCTTAAAGATAAATTATAGCTAATTCAGTCGGCAAATGTAGCTAAAATTGTAGCTTGAAATTGGTCGGTACCGTTATATGGGGGCTATACCAAAACGTGGACCTATATTGGCAATTTTTAGTGAAGAAGTTTTCTGATCATTGGGAACCTCAAATGTCAAATTTCAGCTAATTCGGTCAGAAAATTTAGCTAAAAGCATCAACATACTTTAAATCGGGATGTAATATTGTACGTAGGTTATACCAAAACGTGGACCTATCTTGGCAATTTTTAGTAAAGAAGCTTTGTGGTCATTGGGAACCTCAAATGTTAAATTTCAGCTAATTCGGTAAAAGTGGATCTATATGGCAACTATACCAAAATGTGGACCTATATC
The DNA here is from genome assembly GCF_047663935.1 of Musca autumnalis. NCBI lineage: Eukaryota > Metazoa > Arthropoda > Insecta > Diptera > Muscidae > Musca > Musca autumnalis. Next base: position 241,888,438 of record NW_027411866.1, on the reverse strand, counting down.
ACAATTTTTGGTGCAAAAAAAATTGGAGCCAATTTGGGAGAAAAATCCTCAAAATACCTTAAATAGGATGGTATCGTTATATGGGAACTATACCAAAACCTGGACCTATATAGCACATCTTCGAACATAACCTGCCTATGGAACAAAAACACTCGGGTGCAAAAGTTTAGCGTTCTATGTCAATTATTGCGTACGCTAGGGTGATTACAACAGACGGGCATGACTAGATCGTCTTAGAATTTAATCCTGATCAAGAATATATATCCTTTACAGGATCGCAAATAATTAGTTCGATGTATAAAAAACAGAAAAACAAGCTTAATATGCCCTTCCTACTAAATACTCAAAATACCGAAAATCTGGAGATACCGTTATATGGAAACTATACCTATGTTTACAATTTTCGGTTTAGAAGTTTCGTGACTGCAGAGAACCTTAAATGTCAAAAATGTTTCCAAACCCCTTAAAGTACCGAAATCGCGGGGTACCGTTATACGGGACCTATACCAAAACATGGACCTATGTAAATTGACAACTTTTGGTGGAGAAGTGTTGTGACGAATAGGAGCTTCAAATTTCAAATTACAACAAGTTCGGTCAAGAATAAATTCTAAAATTCTCAAAATACCGAAAATCGGGAGTTACGCTTAGATGGGGCTAATACCAAAAAGTGGAACTATATTGAAAAATTTTAGTGAGGTTTTTGCGGACGGTTTCGTTAAACAATGTAGCTAAATCCCTCAAAATACCGAAAATTGTGAGGTACCCGGCATTGTCGACAGAGATGTACCCTCAGCCGGTGTCATAACAAAAAGAAGAAAACCCAGTATGGGTTGTTTCTAAGAATTATTGCTGTTGCAGTGAGTATTATCCCACATAAAGTCTAAAAATTATCCGCCATCAGGTCTGAACCTGATCATATACATATGTTGAACTTTTGTGGAGGGAGGACCGACATAGTCCATCTTCCAATTTAACTTAATTTGGGAAGAACTATTAAATTGAAAACTCCCTTTGAGAGCCATTGTTGGTGTCCGTAGGGCTTTTACAGCTTTAGGTTAGTTATCTTAGTCAGTATGGACCTACTCCCATAAAAATTATACTGACATAATATGATGTAAAATATGCTGTAAAATTTTCGTAAAATTTAGAAATTTATTGTTAGAGGTACCCGAAGGAGTCGACAGGTATAGCCTATATTCCAACATGATTTAAGTGTGAAAGAAATATTACAATGCGCTAAGGTTGGACCAATGTCAATCTCGATTTTCGATAGTTATCGTACGCATCAGCCACTTTACTTAATTATTGTGTTAATCATCTGGAATCATGGACTTGCCCACACAGAACATAGTTTTGTTATGAATTGGACCATCGATCGATATTGATTTTTAAAAAAAAAAAATCTATATTATCGATAGTGCCATCGATTTTTTTCCAGCTCTACCATAGAGTCTCTGCTGGAACATAAATGAGCTGCTACATTGCATCGATTGCACAGACGACATCTGTTTGTTGGCACATTGTTTTGAGTAATATCGAGAAAAAACTACACGCCCTCTCAAATAATGCAAACAATGTGGAACTAAAAATTCTTCTTCTTCTTAATTTGCAGATTCGGTATTCGGATCATACAACAACTTATAAATATATTGTAGTATTGTATGATTTTCATGGGATATTTCTTCAGTGGTTTCTCGTTCTTTTTATAGGGTTTAGAGTTTTCTGACTCCGTATTCAGCCGCTCCACTGGAGTAAGGAAAAACTAAAATAATGAGAAACTTACAACAAAGAGGGTGGATCCCATGAAGATATAACGGACCGTATTAATAAAGCCCACAATGCCTTTCAATTTGGCGCTCAAACAACATCTCAACCAGTACGAAGCTCATAATCTTCAACTCCTTCCAAACTTCCACAAATTCTGCACTTATTCTGGCCAAATCTAGCTACTTATACTACCTATGGCTATGGATTGACCATATATTGAGAAGACCATCCAGCGATATAGCCAGACAAGCTCCCAGAAAGCCTGGTAAGCCTATAAACCCATGGATTCGTATGGTTAAAAGCGAATGAATCTCGTAACATCACATGGAACCAAATAAAGGTCTTTGCAGATGACCAACCAAGACATTGAGAGTTTGTTGTTTGAAAATTGTCGGACGGAGTTATAAAACATAAAAAGAAATAATTTGAAATATATATCAGCACTAGCTTGATTTATTAGATATTGCATGCATATTAAAGAAATTAAAAAAATTGTATATGCGAACTATATGTGATTGATTATTTTACGACAACAAACGAAATCTATCAGGTTGTTGTCTTTGTTGATGCAGAGTCAATGTGCGAGACGATACGACGGAGGGGAGAAAAAACAAAAACAATAGAAGCAAAACGAACCACAACATCTTGATAGGCAAAGCACAAAAACTTGAAAAGAGAATCTCGAGAGAGTCTAAAAACCATAGAGCAAATAATAGGGAAAGTAGGGGAAACTAGAAAATTTAGAAAATCATTCATACTTTTGAAAAAATACAAATTTGAGCATGAAAGCAAAAATTTGTCCATTCGCTTTAAAAGAGGTGAGTTCAATTTATGGACAAAAAAATATGAACGGATTTAATAAAAAATTCATAATTTTGTTTTTTTTTGTGTATTGGTCACAACACTTCACCACTAAAATTGTCAGTACAGGGCACCCAATCCATTGAAGACGGCTGGACGACAGCCCTTTGCGATCATCGACGACATTTTCACACAAATGTCGCAAAACTCGTGCACGATAAGTTGAGCGACAAGGTAAGTGAAGTTGTCTTCATGGACGATAGAATGAACATTAACTTGTACCAAGGCACATTGCAAGATATTTTCGTTCAGAATGTCACACATCGCACATGGAAGAGTGACAAATTTTGTGACACTGCCTTGTTTAAGACAATTTTGAAGTTTTTCGTTGATGAAGTGGTCATCGCAGATTCAATTTCCTACTGTGCAGGTATCGGCACCAATACAAATGAAGTCTGTGCGGTCACACGCATACGACATCGAGAGCGTAAATTTCGCTCTCTCCACAAACATCGTGGGGGTAATGCATTGCTAAAATTAAAAATAATTGAAAAAAGCGACGGCACAACCTTCTTCATTGACTTCTGAGTGAAGACTAAATGGTGGTTGTTTTGTTGTTACTCTCATCAAGGGCACGTGTGCCCCTTTTTCCGCATGCTGGTATAGTGCCTTGTTTTAGTATATATTTGTTCAACAAACATTCCAGAAGGGATAAGGGAGACTTCTCTCATATCAATGAGTGCACCCCGATTCATATTAGCTCAATGATATGTGACCTACAGTTTATCGCCTAAAACATCACTTGTAGAGAAGTTTTACATGGCTAAATACTCAGGAAATGTCGACAACAGAACCGCCCAGTTTTGGTATAGGCTCCATACCTACCTCCGGATTTTCGGTATTTTGGGGGTTTTGACAATATTTTTTGACGCAACTACCCGAAATTTCGCCATTTAGGTTCTCTGCAGTCACGAACCTTCCCAACCAAAAATTGTAAACATAGGTCCATGATTCGGGATAGGCCCCATATAACGATACCTCCCGAATTGCGGTATTTTTAGGGTTTCAGCTACATTGTTAGACGAAACTACCCGTAATTTGGCATTAGAGGTTCTCTGTTAAGAATATTTTATGGTGGACGGAATAAAAAGTTCGGCTCGGCCGACTATTTTCTCGTTTCTTATTATTTTCCATTATAATTTTAATTTTATCTTAAATTTATAATACACATTGTATATCCATATGGGTATTTAAAACATGCACGATGTGCTATTGTCTTGAGCACACATGTGGTTGGCTGTCTGAATTCAACATACAATGTTATCAAAATTATGAGTACTGTAATTCGACATGAGCATTTATGTGTAAATAATAATTATTATTATCAGCAAAAATTGTCTTCGATGGAAAAGTGGTTTTGAGGTATGCATTGCCTGGCGAGGAGGGTAAGGAGGTAAATATTTTGATTTCACTAGCAATGCGATTGTTGTTGGTTGTGAGTTTTCAGATAGGCAACATTGTCGTTGTTACATTTCGATAAATCGTTGTAGCTAGAAGATCGTGATAATTTAAAGAGAAGGATTTATCGATCGATAGCCATAAAAGTCATGAGACAATGAAGTAAATCTTTATATCATCAAATAACAACAACAAGTGTGTGAGAGAGAGTGGGTTTTTGATTCACGTGAATATTTGTAAAAGTGTTGGTGTGCTGGTAATGCGTGAGTGATTGGTCTCCTGGTCTCATCATCATCATCACCTCGCTCTCACTGAAACAAATCAGAAAATTCACACTCACACAACGAAAAGAGTACACAAAGAAAAAATACAATTAAAAATAAAGAATAATTCCTTTTTTCATCGATACAAAATATTGCCCAGTGTTCAGTTCTTAATCGGCGTCTAATCGCGCTGCACATGACAAATTATAAAATATTTTATAATTTTATTTTTTTTATTTTTAAAAATAACAAAGTAAATGAGAAAAAGTCGTGCTTAAAGTGCTTTAGTTTTTTTTTCTCAAAGCGCGAAAAACAAATCAAATAGTAAATAAAGTGTACAATAATATTACATTATCAATACAAATAACCTACTTAAAGTGTGGTGGGTCATTGATTTGAAATCATTGTTGTCTTCAACATTGTCTAAAGTGTTAATTTGTTAAATCGTTTCAAGTGTTAAATATTAAGAAATATTTCAAAGAAACCCAAAATTCGATTTATAACATGTACCCGTGTTTATACGAAATTTCTATAGTGGGAAATTAAAACAACAAATCGTGTGCAAGTGAATGTATAAAACAACATTTTGTGCCAACAACTTAGTTGCTAATTAGCATTCATTAAAAAAAAGTAATTGATGAAAAATTTAATGTGTTTTTTTATAATACTTAGATTTGAAGTGTTATTCTGTCAATAACGAATAGCAAATAAAATATAAATTTTTATAACAATAATCAATAAAATTAATAAAACAAAAACTTCTAATTAACACAATAACAACAACTAGAAGAAAATAATCAAAACAAAAACCAAGGGCATTTCATCAAGTAACACAACAAAAACAACAACTTTAGGAATATATTTGATTTCCTATCTATTACCACTGTTGTTCTGTTTTTTATTAAAGGTACGTTGGGTTACAAAAAAGTGCAAGATTATTTTTATTATTGTAATTTGTAAGTGTATGGTAATATGTTTAAGTCTAAAAAAATTGTATTAAATTTCATTTTATGCACTTAGCTTGCATATATCTATGTGTTTTTGCTGTTTTCATTTAAAACCGAAATTTATGAGGGTAATAAATATATTATTTTTTATGTATGTATATGGGAACATCTACCTTCAACTCAATCGGATTCCATATAATTGTTTTTCATTTATTAACTTTTTTGTATATTGAGACTTCCAATGATAATGAACGACCCACCCTCAACTACAAATTAGTTTTTTTATAAATTTTAAATATGTACATATATTATCAAGTTCTGTAACATGAAATATATATTATCGATATAGTTAATAATTACTGCGATATTTTATTTTTTTATTGCTGAGGTCTGTAAAATAATATACATAATTTGAAACACGTAACTAGGCGTTGGGTTATACTAATAATAATAAACAAAATAATAAATTTATTAGTGGAGAAAGTTTGGCATTGTTCGGCAAGGGGTAATGCAAACTAGTCTTGGCGAACAATGCCAAACATTTTCCACTAATAAATCAGAATCAAAGTATCTATCGGGTTTGTTCACAGAGATACACCCTCAGCCTATGTGAATTGCAACTTTCATATACGGACAGATAGAATGGATTTATGGTCTTTTCAGAATTTTGTGCCGCCTTTTGGACATTTGAACTTGCCGACAAAAATGTGGATTAGGATTAAAGTTAAAAAGTGTTGCGGAGGAGTTACTTGAAGGAATGAACTGACATAGTCCATTAAGAAGTGGATCTTATTTTGGGAGTCTAATATTTTTTCGATAGATATCGCGCCCACTAGTCACTTCAGTGCCTCATCGTATAACTTTTGGACCAGTATGCCAGGAAGCATGGATTTGTCCACAGAAAACATAATATTGCTGTAAACAGGACCATAACGAACAGCATCGGTATACATTTCCAAAGGATCTTCGAACAAGCCCTAAACTGCACTCAGACACAAATGTTCAATTGGTGGGAAGTACCGAAAGTTGGGGACCGGCACTGCCCATTTATTAACTGAAACTAAGTTTGGACCAAATCGATTGAACAGTTCGAGAGTTATCGTGCTCTCCAGACAGTACATATGGCGTCTTATGGTTTTTTACACCTTTTGTCTGTTTTCTCAAGAAGTGTGGACTTGCTCCTGAAAAATCTTTTACCGTCGTAATTGAGACAGCGAATGCAAGTTGCTTCAACAAAAATGTGTGGGACTTCGGTGGATTCCTAATTTTTCAATGTACCTATTAGGTCTAAATAGCTCAACTCGAAAGAGAATTAATTCAAATATCACTCTAAAAAAAATGACCTTCGCCTTAATAAGGCAAAACAAAAAAATGATTTCAGCATGAGCCAGGCTGGGATTCGAACCTGGGACCCCAACAACCAAGTGACACGGTTGCAGGCGTCTTAGCGTTATAAGCCACCATCAACTTGTCATTCCGATGACAAATATTGATGATCAAAATCTTCTGATACAGAAGAACAAATAAAATAAAGGTGGAAAAAAGCTGCCTTAGTATTTGTAATAAAGCATTGAAAAATAGGGTTACCAGCCAAGTCGGACTATAGGAAAGGTTTGGAATTAAATGACTAACATTAAAATAAATAAATAATTCGAATATACAAATTTCGAATGATTTGTGATATAAATGCTAGTCTCCAAGCTTAGCCTTCGTCCACCCACTAAAAAACACCATTCAATATGCCTGATGATCGGTCTAACCACCCGTGAAACGTAGCATAGTGGTTGAATGTGTGGGACTTCGGTGGATTCCTAATTTTTCAATGTACCTATTAGGTCTAAATAGCTCAACTCGAAAGAGAATTAATTCAAATATCACTCTAAAAAAAAATGACCTTCGCCTTAATAAGGCAAAACAAAAAAAAAAAAAAAAAAAAAAAAAAAATTCAAAGTGATTCGAGAGCATGCCTTAAGGTAAATTTATTCGAAATTTTGTGTGGGAGGTATGCGAAGGAGTAGACAAATATAGTCAATATTCGAATATGATATATATCTAGTAGATATATTAGGATATATTAGGATATGGTCTATCTGCGAACGGCTGAGCCGTTCGAGAGTTATCGTGCGATACAGCCACTACACATGGTGCTATAGAGGGTTTTTAAAACTTTAGGGCTATTTTCTCAAGAAGAATGGACTGAAAAACTTCTACCTTCTTAATGAAGGCAGCGAATACAAGGTGCTAAACAAAAATCAAAGCGATTCGAGTGCAAGTGTTAAACTTAATAATTCCGAAAGGAATTGGGAAGTATCCGAAGCAGTAGACCCACCAAGCCCATATTCGAACCTGATCTGTGTCTTCAAGAGTTATCGTGGGCACAATTTTTCCGAACATTTTTTTAACTTTTGTGTGGGAGGTACCCTATGGAATGGTCTGATATAATCCATCTTTGAACTTAAACTAAGTTTGGACAAAATATTAAGAACGCCAATCGGTTGATCCGTTCGAGGGTTATCGTTCCATCCAGCAAGTCAGACAGACGGACGGACATTACTATGTTGACTTCAAATTGTCTGAAAGGGATATAGTCCACCCTAAACAAAAGACCTATCTTTCCAAAATTTCAGCGTCCTATTTCAATTTTTGTGGGTGCTACAATGATAACCACAGGCGGACCAAAAAGTTTAAACACAGAAAATTGCATAACTCATCTATTTTTCAACATATTTCATTAATTTCTCCGTTATTTTGGTCAAAATAAATAATAATACTGTTTGGTATCTTCTGAGCAGCATAGAGCACGAGGAACTTATTCGTTCAAACTCGTTATAAAACAACAAAAAAACGAAGTGTTCCAAAGGAACCGACCGTTTTTTTTCTCGTCCATGTACCCAACCACCACAGAATTTTTGCATTAGAACGCTTGAATATTTTTCTGTTCAACTTTTGTAGCAGACATTTTCCGAAAAATATACTGTCTCAAGGCCAAAACTGCCTGAAGGAGCGTTCCAATGCTTTTTCGATGTTCTATAGAGCTCTTCATTATTTTCTTAGCTACAATTTTTGTCTTAGTGTTGGAACGAAAAAACTATTGGCATAAGCTATTAATTTTTAAGTTATTTATTCTGATAGAACACAATATGTGGGTTAGGCCGGGGCGATTTGTATGGAAGGAAAAAAGTGATAGTGGGCGCCTGGAGTTTCTGATTCTTGGAATTGTACTGTGCAAAAAAGTCCATTAGACCATATATATGGCTACGGTGAAAATCGAGCTCCCGGAATTTGACTTGAAATTTTTTTCAAGAATATTTTGGCCAAACCATATCTCAGAAACTTGACCTATCCTGAAAATTTCCTTTTGCCTTCTTAGTACACTCACCAAGGGCTTTCATCTCCAAAAAAAAAATTTCCACCCACTGACTTTGAGTCAAATTTTGTAGCACCGTGTAATTTATCGATATTTTCCGAAAAATGTGCACATTATCGGGGCCATAACTGCTTGCAGGAGCGTTCCAATGCTTTTGCTATGTACTAGAGATTTCTTAATTTTTGTCTTGGCTACAATTTTTGTCTTTGTGTTGGATCGAAAATCTCAGTGGTTTGGCTGTTACATATATGCCAAAATATCCAAAAACCCTTGAAAAAAAACTTGAAGTCAAAATCCGGGGGCTCGATTTTCACCGTAGACATATGGTTTTTTGCTCAGTACAATCCCAATAATCAGAAAATCCAGGCGGCCGTGGTGGTGTTCAAATCGCCCCACCCTAATGTGGGTAGTCGTTGATATTAAATATGCAATTTACCCCCAAAAATTGAATTCGAAAAATGCAATTGAGTGAAACGACTGTTCATACATGCATATGTGTTGTGACCACTAAGAACATAAAATGTCAAATTTCAGGTAGTTCCGATAAAATATGTAGCTAAAATCCTCGAAATCTGGATGCACCGTTATATGGGGGCTATACCAAAACATGGGCTTATGTTGACAATTTTTAGTAGAGAGGTGTTGTGGGCACTGGGAACCTAAAATGTCAAATGTAGCAAAAATCCCGAAAATCGGGATGGATCGTTATATAAGGGTCTATACCAAGAAAATGTAGCTAAACCCCTCAAAATAACGAAAATCGGGAGGTATCGTTATATATGGACTATACCTAAACATGTATCTATATTAAAATTTTTTAGTAAAGTGGTGTTGTGACTATTGTAGACCTATACCGTTATATGGAGGCTATACCAAAACATACACCGATATAGTCTATCTTCGAACTTTACTTGCGTATGGAACAAATACACTCGGGTGGAAAAATATAGCGCATTAGCTCAATTATTGTGTACGCTAGAGTGATTACAACAGAAGGACAGACGGACATGGCTAGATCCACACAGATACCCTCCATGATATGGTAGAAGGTATAAAAATAAACACAAATTTTAAACAAAATATTAAATTTTAAAAATATTGTAAATATTGTCATCACCGATTTAAAACTTATATACATATATTGAATTTGATAGGAAAGAAATTGACCTTCTTGCGACGAAATATGTTTCCCAATGTGTCTTCAAGCATTTGAAAGCTCTTGGATAGTCATTCAAAACAGCAAATGACCAGTCCATGAGAAAAAAATAGTGAACAGACATCAGAATTAACGCAAGAAGAGTGTACCTGCGTGCATTGCAGATGTTTGGGATTGGCTTAAACTTTTAAAAAGGGATCTGACAAGAGAAACTTCATGTCATCTCTGCAGCCTCCTGTTTCCTTAATCACAGTTTTACCATTTCTGAAGGCATCTTTCGATTAAGCATAGTTGCTCATCACGTTCTGCACAAAGAAGTACTCTATGTTTGGTGATTTAGTCGACCCTGGAACTCCTCTTCCAGCACATGGATGCTGAACTTGTGGTGTAAGCTATTAAGGTATTAATGTGTGTTGTATCGACAACAACATGTTGAACACATCTTACACATTCTCGCGGTTATAGGCTAACAAAGGTTTAAGGCTTTGATGTCAAAAGGGGGTCCCTTTGTCAGAACTATATCTTCCAAACCGTTAGGAAATTTGAATTAATTTCAGAGGCAAAGTTATAGCATATCTCAAAAGAAACAAACATTGTGAATACAAAAATTCTATCTAGCTTCATCTTTTAGGTCATAATCGTCAAGATGTAATTTGTTTTTACATATTTTATCGGATTTTGATCTACAGATATCAAAACGATCAAATATGAAGCAAACAACCAACTACAAAAATGTACCTTAGATCTCAATAGAACATACCAACTCTGTATAAACTCCGATCCACAGATGGTTTAGTATCATTAGTATTCATTATTCAAGACAACAACCAACAACAATAATGTAGCAAAGATATCAACATCTGTGAATGGATCTTAATCCATTTCGTTTCAAGAACATTTTTTTATTTATTTTTTTAAGAAAAAATACTTTTTTATGGTAATTAGAAAAAATTTCCAATTTTTCGTTTTCTCGGAAAATGGAGTTCGAAATTGCTAACACTGGTGTTTACACTATATGTGTAGAAGTAAAAAAAATAATTTATTTGCTGTTTTATTGATTTATTTTAGCATTTTTTAATGAAGCAATTGAGCAAAAGCTATATACCCTACATCACAACACCTGTCCCAAAGTTTTCACGTTTGGAGCGGCTTCGATGTCCTCGAACTTTTCTTCTTTCAAATGCATTTTTGTTTTGTATTTTACAACAACAATGAGGATTTTCCCATTTAGTTGTGCTTTCATGACAAACGCTTAGCGCTGCCTTTGAAAGTTATGAGTTTGGCTCTGAACGCTAACACGCCGTGGCAACAATTTTTTCCTGTGTTTTTCAAGGAAGTGGGTTCAAACCCCAGCCTGGCTCAGCTGACTTTTTGTCATGAAAGCACAACTAAATGGGAAAATCCTCATTGTTGTTGTAAAATACAAAACAAAAATGCATTTGAAAGAAGAAAAGTTCGAGGACATCGAAGCCGCTCCACATCCGATATGTCTGAAGAGTCTTTACCGAAGACGAAACATGCATGTCACATAGTGGTGGGTGTGTGGGTTCGAATCGTCGGCTTTCCTTTTTCACTTGCATAATAGATCATAAAGCTCGATTAAAAAATTAAAAAATTAATCTTAAAAAAATGATATTCGCCTAAAAAGGCAAAAATTTTCAAAAAATTTTGGTTTTTTTTATCCGCTGAATTGGTTGGATTTTATGTTATTTTGGAGATTGTTTTGTTTCCCCAAGCCTATTATAACATCATAAGATAATCGCGACCTTTGTTCATGTCATTTTGTGTTAACAGCATAAAGCAATTCTTACCGTATACCCCCTCCAGAGGGGAAAGGGGGGAGAATGTTACGCTCGTGGTTTCTTAAAACACTCTTCGCAGCAGCACATAGCTGTAACCGGCGAATTGGCTTGATTTTTACACTCTAAATATTTTTTGCCATTTTCTCCATACAAGTGGATCCACTGTGCATTGTCGACAATCTACTGATTGAAAGGTTTGCAGAAGAGAAGAAGAAAAGCTGAGGTATTTGTCATTAAAATAAATATTTAAAAATATTAAAATTGGGGTATTGTAAAGCGCTATTACTCTGATTAACTCTGATATTTTACCATCAATGACAACACATTTGGAAACAATTTAAAACTCATATGGTCCAATTTCACTATCGGGCTGTCCCCTTGTGTTCAGCAGAAACAGAGATATCCGCATTGGAAATAAAATCCCACAAATTGGAAATTGGTATATCTGAGCGTCTTTTTCTATATCTCTAATATTTGACCACTTTTGCTATTGACCACTCTAGTATTTGACCAACCTACTTTGCCTCAATGTAAAGGTGATATTTTAATCTTCCATTGACAGTGAGGAAAGGGTTTACTTTTGGAATACCCAAATACTAGAAGCGAATACATTCACATAAGAATAAAACATTATATTTTTTCCCACAAGTTTTTTGTGCATTCCGACACCTGAATATTATCCGACCACCTTCAAATTACCACACATTATCGCTCAAAATTTAGGGACGATCAGATCAAAATTGCAACCTGTAGCCTGATAACAAAAAAAAAAAAAAAAAAAAAAAAAAAAGCATGGAAAAATGGAATGCGTTACCGACTATTGCGATGTTTCCATTGTTTGACCACCAACGTCAACATAATTTGAATGTGTCAGTACTGGTCCACGTTTTGGATTTCCCCCCTCAGAACAGTACAGCCCCATTTTCGGAAGATATGATCCTGACAAAATTATGCATTTTGACATCAAAGGATCAAACATTTGGATGTCAATAACAGCGAAAGTTGATGAGATGGGGAAAAACCGCTAGACACGTGTCTTCTCTTTTTTGGTCTTCTATCACACTGCGGTGTCAGAATATGATTAATAAAACATGACTCAAAAAATTACACACAGTGATACAAAAATAAACAAAATAATGTCCAACCAAAAACAAAGAAAACATTTAGCCAATGCATTCACATCGATTGATGGGAAAGGTCAAGGCCAAATTTTGTAATTTCAACAACCACATATCATCATAGTTCAACAAATTGTTTGTTTATGTAAATAGTTTGTTTAACAAATTTGGTTTTCTTTCCATTTATTACTTCATAATTTAAAATTCTTCCATTGTTTAATTCTTGCACTGACAAACATAATCTTGTTTTTAATATAATCTCTCTTGGGACCAATGAACCCATATGGAAATTTTATACATTATTGTTAACTTTAGCCCACCATATGCTCTAATTAATGAGAACTGATGTAAGAATAGCGAATCTTTCAATAATGTGGTGGAAATTTATTGAATTATTTAAAATGTGTTTTGTAAATGAATTTTGATCTTATACATGGCGAAATTGATTAGTTGATAATAATTAATCTCAAAACATGTGGATGTTCTGCTTATGCAGATTATTCAGGAAATTACTGTAAGATGTTAAATAAAAATTAATTGTTAGCTCATCTTAAATGTACACAGGGTAAAAAGGGGAAGCTTTAAAAAATCACCACCATTTGTTACATAATCGCTTGTTGACTTATGTGCCCAAGTGGCACAGTGCAGTGTATATAGCATAAGTATATTACTTTGAATAATTCCTCCCAAACAAAGATGCATTGAAAGGATTACCTTGAAAACTTGGTTTGATTGAAAATCAACCATTGTTCATTGTTTAATATCGATTTTGGAAATGTTGTATGTCGACAAACATTGTCTTTGTGTGTGTGTGTTTTTTTTTTTAATTATAATAAATGTAATACGTTAACACACTATTCTCTTTGTGTCTTGTATAAATTATAAAGAAATCAAAGACAAAGAATTGGGAATATAAATTGTTAAACGGATGATTCAATTTGAATTAAAAAAATAAATCGTAAAAAAACCAAAATATGTCATTTGTCTGAGGCCAATGAATAGGTGTTTCCTGACCATGGCAAAATGCATGCCGAATGTACGAACATTCATATATGTATATGTACATGTACAATGTACATGTGGAAATGGAATGGAAAATTTCATAATAATGTACATATGTATATACTTTGTACCAAAATACAAATACATTATGGACTATTTTATGCGTTTTATTGTGCAACCTCTGTAAATCTTTTAAGTAATTAAAAATTTACCTATATATCAAAAGATTCCAATTAAACACGATTTTCTGATCAGTTTATTAGTCTGTTAATAATTTTAAGTTTCATTAATAAAGAAAATCCACTATAATCCTCTAGAAAATGACTAATGTATTGTTATTTGTTTTCAATGTCTCCATAATGTCACGATTGTGGTTACATATCACTGACGACATAATGCTGTAGCTTTCTAACTTCTTTGTTGCATTTTGTTCTTTGTTGTTGGTTTTTGTTTTCGCTGTTATGAATCGTATAGAAGGAAGATATTATGACTCAAATTATTATTATTTACATACATATAAATAAAATATTGAATTACAAACCTTTGGCTATCAATTTTTGTTTTGATTTGAAACGAGGCCATTGACCCATAACATTGTTGTGTGACGATATTAAATTTTCAAAACAATACTTAAAAGCGGAACAACAAATTGTCGGTAGACAAATTAATTTATTTAACACTTTGAATGAATCGTAACATCTGTAAAATGTTGCTAATTTTTGCTGATTAATATGTATACATACTGACATTACAAGTTTTTTTTTTATTTTCAACTTGAATGTTATGGTGTTTAGAAGTTTGTTTTTCATTAAAAAACGGGAAATAATTATTATGTTGGTGGTACGTCCGGTATATATTGGTATGTTTCTTCTAATACTGTTTGATGAAATCGTCTATGGCAAGTAAACAATCTGTATAAAAACGCCGAAATAACCTTTTAAGACCCAATCATGTGTCTATATTTTCGATCAGCTTCTTCTTCTTCTTTATTTGCATATCCGTTGTCCGGATGTTAAGCGATCATACATTTTGTTACATTCTTATTGGAAATATTTATTTTATGTGGAAAGCGATAGTTGTCTGTTTTTAGCTGCTGTAAGAAGACTGAGTTCATCACGGTATCCGGTCCAGTCTTGAATATTTTTTTAGCCAGGACAGTTCTCTTCGACCTCTACAACGTCTTCCTTCAACTTGGGATTTGAGAATTATCTGCAGTATCTTATATTTATTGTTCCTCATCAAGTGTCCCAAATAAGACATTTTTCGGGTTTTGATGGTTTTCATTAACTGTCGTTGTTCATTCATTCTTCTTAAGACTTCGGTATTTGACACTCGATCGGTCCATGGAATTTTGAGCATACGTCGGTATGTCCACATTTCAAAAGCTTCCAGTTTCTTCTCGTCTGCTGACTTTACAGTCCATGTTTCAGCACCGTATAATAGAACTGACCATACATAGCATTTGATAGACCGTTTTTTAAGTTCAATATTGATGTCGTGGCTGTTTAGTACTTTTCTATACTTGAGAAACGCTTCTCTCGCCATTTCTATCCGACATCTTATTTCTTTAGAAGACTCTCATTGCTCATTTAGTTGCACTCCCAAGTATTTATATGATTTTACTCTCTCTATTTCTGATTCACTGATTTTTAGTGAGGAGTCGTAAACATTGTTACTTTTACTAATGATCATAAATTTTGTCTTATTGAGATTAATATATAATCCGTACGAATTACTTGTTTCGTTGAGAGAATTAAGGAGATTTTAGAGGCCACCTAAAGAGCTCGCTACTATCATGGTGTCATCAGCGTAGCGTATATTGTTAATGAATTGCCCATGTATTTTTATTCCAATCCTCTTTCCTTCTACACACTCTCGAAAAATCTGTTCCGCATATACATATATTAAATAATAATGGTGAGAGTATACACCCCTGTCGAACACCTTTGGATACTGTTATTTCATCTGATGTTTCACCGGATACTTACTTCTACTGATGCTGTCTGGTTCCAGTAAAGATTTTTTATGCATCTTAGTTCTTTGGGTTCAATACCTATTGATGTTAGAATTTCAACCAGTTTGTCGTGTCGAACTGTGTTAAATGCCTTTTCGTAGTCTACGAAACACATAAATATGTATTTTTGGACATCGCGACACTTCTGGATGAGCACTTGAACACCAAGCAGTGCTTCCCGGGTTCCCATTCCCTCCTTAAATCCAAATTGGGGTTCTCCCAATGCTGCTTCGCATTTAGTGTATATTCTTTTGTGAATTATACGTAGAAAAATTTTTAAGGCGTGACTCATTAGACTAATTATTCTATAATCGTTGCAATTTCTGGCGTTCGTTGAGCAATTCAGTGGGAATTTCGTCTGGTCCAACAGCTTTTCTGTCCTTCATGGTTTTTTTTTTGCATAGACGACTTCTTCTTTGGTAATAGGATTTTCGCTTTCAATGGGATTTTCATTGCGATTATAGTCTGATCTGTTCTGATCTGTAAATAATTTTGATATGTATTCCTTCTTCGACTTCTTCTTTGGTAATAGGATTTTCGCTTTCAATGGCATTTTCATTGCGATTATAGTCTGATCTGTTCTGATCTGTAAATAATTTTGATATGTATTCCTTCCATACTTGCTTTTGTTTTGAGATTTCAAAATCGGGTTGGTTGTTGTCGTCAAAGAGTATATTTGGCTGTTTCCTTCTGTATATTCCGTCTGTTTCTTTCAGCTTTTTGTGCAAATAAAAGTCGTCGTGGAGTGTTTGCAGGGCTTCAATTTCTTTACATTTATGTTTGATTTGTTCATTTTTAGCGATACGCGTTGCGATTCTTATTTCTTTATTGACTTCCCAATATCTTTCAAAGTTTACGTTTTTGAATTTTTTCCTTTCTAATCGAAGTTCTCTGATCTCAGTCATCCACTCTTCATATTTTGGTGCTGGATCCTTTTTTAAAGTATTTCTCATAGTATTTTTGATAATATCCTTAACATCATTCCATACAGTTTCTATACCATCTTGCTGGATTATTTTGAGGTCGGAGTTAATAGAATCCGCAAGTGCTCGTCTAATTATGGGATTGCTTAATTTATTGATATCGGGTTTCGGTACATTCTTTTTACGTTTAATTGTTGCCAGTTTTGTCCGAACATTTGCCATAAGAAGGTTGTGATCTGATGGTATATCCGCTCCAGGATATGTAGAGCATTTTGTTATCCAGGAGCTAAAACGTCTGTTAATCAGAATATTATCTATTTGATTACGAACCACATTATTTATATGGTCCCGTGGGGATTTCCATGTATATAATCTTCTTGGATGGAGTTGAAATAGTGTATTTGATATTATAAAGTTGTGTTCTTGGCAGAACTGTACAAGTCGATCTCCCCTTTCATTTCTCTCCCCCAATCCATGCTTTCCTGTGACGCCAGTTACATGTTCATTGCCAACTTTGGCATTGAAATCACTCTGTATGATGGTTAATTCGTGGGCTTTTGTCATTTTCAAAAGTTTTCCTATTTCGTCGTAAAATTTTTCAACTTCATCTGAACTTCCATCACATGTGAGCGCATAGACTTGAATTATATTCATGTTTATTGGTGTTCCTTTTATTTTTACCAACATTGTTCTTTCAGACATTGGGACATATCCAGCTTCGCAATTAGCTATATGACTCTTCATTATAATATCCACGCCTTTTCTATGTACACCGTTTAGGTTTCCGGAGTGGTATACTCTTGTGTTTTCAAATCTAAAATCACCAGAGTCTGTCCACCAAGTTTCGCTGACTCCAAGTATGTCCATGTTTAATCTATTCATTTCACATACGGCATTGTTGAGTTTTCCAGTTTCATATAGGCTTCTTACATTCCATCTTCCAATATTTAGTTTTTGTTTTGTTTTACCTCCGGAGATTCTTAGCACCCTCATTTCGCCGGAGACTGAGGGCCATTCATTCTGCGATGTGTTATTCATTTGTATGATTTTCAAGGAAAATTACTTCAGTGGTTTCCCGTTTCCTTTTGAAGGGTTTAAAGTTTAATTCAGCCGCTCCAATGGAGTACAGACGCCGCACAGTGTTGCCGCTTCCATACAAAGGTGGACAAAAATAGAAGGAGTTGACCTAGGTTGACGAATTTTTGCACAAGTACTTATAAGGACATAGGAATGAAAAATTTCAACTTTGGTCCATATCGGTACAGATTTGGATATAGCCCCCATATATATCTTTTCCCGATTTTGCTATAACTCGGTCAATTTTGATCGAATAGCCTTCAAATTTTATATGTGATATTTTCTTATGCCCCCGGGTAGTTTCACCGAACAGGGGCCTGAGGAACACCCCATGTTAAATTTGAAGGCTACTCATGAAAAATTGAGCGAATTATAGCAAAATCGGGAAAGATATATATGGGAGCTATATTCAAATCTGAACCGATTTTTACGAAAATCGGTGAGTCTATTCAGGGGCCTAAGGAAATATCACACATAAAATTTGAAGGCTATTCGATTAAAACTGACCGAGTTATAGCAAAATCGGGGAATGATATACATATATGGGGGCTATATCCAAATCTGAACCGATTTTTGTGTACCTCCCCGACAAATGTTCAAAAATTGTCGCAAAACTTGTGCGCACCATAACTCTCGAAGGGAGTAACCGAATTGAACCAAACTTTGCATATGGTAATACTACCTCTAGGCATACATCAGGTTCGAATATAGATTATATCGGTCAACTCCTTCAGGTAAGTGCAGTTTAGTGACTCCTCACGAATCGTTATGAATATGTTATGTAACAGGATGTTCATGCGGCCCCCGTTACGTCATTGTAATTTTTTTCCAGGGCAAGTCCATAGTTCCCGAGATAATGGCGCATAACCTCAAAAAAAAAAAACCCAGCACTATGTCGCGAGTTCAAGTAAACTGTGGGCAAATATAAGAGGAGTTGGCGTTGTCAGATGAATTTTGGTATAAATACTTATAGTTCACTGACAATGTCGAGAGCAAAAAATTGGGAAGGTCGGTCCACGTTTTGGGATAGTCCCCATGCAACGGTACTTCTTAATGTTTCGGTATTTTGAATATTTTTTTAGCTAAACTTATCAACCTTATCACTTTACGAAGCACTTTTCTGATAAAAATTATGTACATAGGTCCACGTTTTGATATAGACCCCATATAACGGTACCTCCCGATTTTCGGAATTTTGAAGATTTTACATATGTTTCACGCCCAATGAACCAAAAAACTTTTCTGATAAAAATTATGTACATAGGTCCACGTTTTGATATAGCTCCAATAGAACGGTATCGCCGGATTTTCGGTATTTTCAAGGTTTTAGCCACATTAAACAACCAATGTAGCTGATATGTGGTATTTGGCTGGCTGGTGCTCACCATAACTCTCGAACGGATGAACCGATTCGGTCCAAAATTTGGCTTTCGTAATATTTTGTCCAAACTTAGTTTAAGTTTGAAGATGGGTTTTATCGGCCCCCTCCTTCCGGTACCTCCTCCACAAAAGTTCGAAAATGTTCAGAACATGTGTGCGCACGATAACTCCTGAGGGGAGTAACCGATTTCGTCCATACTTTGCACATCGTGAAATTTCTACCAGATTTAGATGAGGTTCTAATATGGACTCAATCTGTCCACTCCTTCGGGTACCTCCTACACAAAATTTGGGAAAAGTTCCTTTTAGGACCTGCTCTCGAATCGCTTTGCTTTTTGTTGTAACAACTTGTATTCACCGCCTCCCATACGACGGTACAAGTTTCGTCAGGGGCAAGTCCATACTTCCTGAAAAAAGCCTGAAAGTTGAAAAACAAACCCTATGGCACCATGTTTATGAATGGAAGCGCAAGATAATTCTCGAACGGAAATGCCGGTTCCGGCCAAAATTTGGCCTTCGTAATATTTTGTCCAAACTTAGTTTAAGTTCGAACATAAGCCATATCGGTCCAATCCTTCAGGTACCTCCCCCACAAAAGTTAAAAAATGTTCGCAAAAATTGTGCGCACGATAACTCTTGAAGGGAAGGACCGATTTGGTTCATACTTTACGCATCCTAATATATCTACCAGATATAGATCAGGTTTGAATATGGACTATATTTGTCCATTCCTTCGGGTACCTCCCACACAAAATTTCGGATAAGTTCACATTAAGACCTGCTCTTGACTAACTTTGATTTCTGTTGAAGCAACTTGCAGTCGCTATCTCAATTACAACGGTATTTTTTTTTAGTGGTAAGTCCATACTTCTTGGGAAAACAGCCCGAAAGTTGTAAAAAACCCCAATAGCACCAAATGTAATAGCTGGAGAGCACAATAACTCTCGAACTGATAAACCGATTTGGTCCAAAATTTGTCCTTCGTCATATTTTGTCCAAACTAAAATGACCCATATCGGTCCTCTCCTACCTACCTACAAAAGTTCAACATCTGTGTCTAAGTGCAGTTTAGGGTCTTTTCGGAGATCCTTTGGAAATTTATACCGATGATGTTTTTGGGGTCCTGTTTTCAGCCATATTATGTTTTCCGTGGACATGTCCATGCTTCTAGCTTACTGGTCCAACAGGTGTACGATAACCCACTAAAATGACTATTGGACGTGATATCTATCGAAAATTTATGATTTTCGGTATTTTGAGATTTCCAGCGGTCAAAAAACTATATATAACCGTATCTCCCGATTTTAGATATATTGATGATCTTAGATATAATTGATTTAATTCTCCAATTTGGCTTATCTTCATATTACCCTCTTTTACAGATAGTAATGTATAAAAAAGAAGTGACAAGCATTGCAAAATTTGCTGATGATTTCATCCCGGCGAAGTGAATTTTAAATTGGCATTTTCAGCTTTTTGATTTGATGATTTTTGGTGGAAAATCGAGCTCCTTCGACTCGGCCATATAGTGTGCGTTCACTAAACCCTGTTATGATTAAAATGTTTTCTTACTCCTTATGAAATTAAATTTCTTTAACACATGTCCATCCCCTTTGTACACAGGGAATGTCAAACAGTTGTCATTTGTGAATTGGGAGCTGTCTAACCATGAACTTATCGCCTTTATAACATTGTTTTCTGTGTTCTAATTTCTTTCAATTTGGTAGGAATAATTATTATTTTATTTTTTTTTTTTTTTTTTGATTTTAATACGCATCGGTAAACAGTTTGTATCTAAAAATATTCTTTGTATGCAAAAGAATAGACTATTATTATGTCGCCTTACGACATTTGTATTTGTTTATATTATTCTTTGGTGTTGTTTTTTTTTTGTTATTTTGTATTATTGTTATTGTTTTGATATAAACAACAAAATTAAACCAACACCAAATCGTGTGACGGAGGCTTCCGTATGTGTGACAACAAAATGTAAATGCAAATATAAACAAATTTGCAAATATAAACAAATAGTATATAGTTTAACACGCGTAGAACAAAAACAAGTAATGTGTAAATTTTGCCAAAACGTCATCATGATTTTTAATTAATTTTATTTTTGATGGTGGAAATATTGAACTATATTTTTTCCAAAATTATGTGAAAACCATGGGGGTTTGATTAAAAATAAAAATAAATGATTGAAATAATGTTTTCTTTAGTGCTAGTACCTCCTACTAGTTCGTCAGAGACTGAATAGTTCTCATAGTGTGCTGCTGTTATCTATCATCACTGTATCCGAATGCAAATAGTATCCAAATTGGCGGCTATCAACAGGTATTTGTGTATATATGTGCTTCTCAATAAACGTGTGCGTTTATTTTTGTTTTGCCGGCTGGCCAAAATAAAACAATTCAAGAAGAATGAAATGAAATAAAAAAGAATCGAAACGAAAAAAGAGTTCATTGGCAGCATTGCGCTGTGATACGTTTTCTAGAGCAAGTTCAATGTCGTTGATATGTGATAACAAATACAAATTAAGGTGAATCAGCTGTTATTTTCACTTATAATAGGAATGTTTTTTTACCTATTATGAAAGAATTTTTATAAGTTATTGATTAAGTATTTAAAGCGGGATATTGCTGATAAAGTGTTGAACGTTTAATAACCACACCAATATCTTGAGTGCAATTAAATTCTTAGTGGCAAGGGTAAGGTCTGCGGGGATTGTTAGTTGCATTTGCAACCTTGACAAAATTAATTATGCGAAAAACAATTTTAATCATAATGATATGATAGGGTTTGGAAATGGAATAGTGCAAATGGACTTTGTCTTACTCAACTTAAATCGAACTGCATTTTTATATGCTCCACCATAATATTTATTTATTTTTTTTCCTGCACCACAAGATCAAGATCTTATAAATCAAGGATTAAAACTATTAAGAAATACATCCAATGGAGAATATAACTAACTTTGTCATTCCGTTTGTAATAAACCGAAATATTGGTCGGAGGCCCTACAAAATTTAAATATTCTTGATCAGCATAAAATTCTAAGTCGATATAACCATGGCCATTTGTCCGCCCATCCGTCGGTCGGTTGAAATCAAGATACAGCTCGCAATTTTAAAATAGAGCTTATAATTTGGCATAGAAGTTTGTATTACTCCTGGGATGTTTGCTATTATTATATATCAATCCACTTTTTTGATATAGTTCCATAGAACGTTAGCTCCCGATTTTCAATATTTTGAATGTTGTGGTTTAATATCCAAAGGAAATAATTGAAATTTGTCATTTAGTATTCGTTGGTGGTATAAAACTTTCGACCTGAAAATGGCCCCATAGAAGGGTATCTCCCGATTTTCGATATTTTGAAGGTCGTGCCATCAGTATCTGAATGCAATGGCTGAATTTTGGTAGTTAGTCCCTGCTGGGGGTATGGAAATTTGTGCCAGATCTTTGTCTGTATATGTCCATGTTTTCATATAGCCCCCATAGAACGGTACCTCTGGATTTTCGGTATTTTGAATGTTTTAGCCGACCGAAATAGCTGACATTTGGTATTTAGTCTTCGTTGGGGTATACAACTATTGACCTGAAATTTGGCGGAATAGGTCCACGTCTTTATATAACCCCCACAGAACGGGGCATACCGCTTACAGAAATTTGTCGGCGTAGGTTCATGTTTTTATATAGCCCCCATAAAGGTTAAAGGTTGTGAAGGTTATGGCATCAATATCCAACCGAAATAGCTGACATTTGGTATTTAGTCTTCCTTGGGGTATAAAACTCTTGACCCGAAATTTGTCGCTATATGTCCACGTCTTTATATAACCCCAATAGAGCGGGGCATACCACTTAGCGAAATTTGTCCGTGTATGTTTATTTTTTATATAGCCCCCATAAAGGTTAAAGGCTGTGAAGGTTATGGCATCAATATTCAACCGAAATGGCTGACATTTGGTATTTAGTTTTTGTTGGGGTTATGAAACCTTGCGCCAGAAATTTGTCGGTATCAGTGATGTCAGATAAGTTTGGTCGAAAATCGGGAGCCAAAATCGGCAAATAGTATTTCAAATCGTCAAAATTATTACTATATAAGTTAAAAAATAAAATGTTAAGTAAAGAAAACAATTACCAATTCGTAAAACAAAATGGTTTTGTGACAAATGACCACCTACGAACCACTGTTTTTTTTAACGGTTTTCACTATAGGTCGAGAAAGACTGTACCGATCATCATATATCACATCAACGCTCACTTGCCGCTTCTGGGATGTTTGTGGAACAATTATTCTATTTTATTAAGTACATATTATTTACCCAATTTTTAAATAAAGACTGACTTTGACAGTCCACCAATTTTTAAAAATTAACATTTTTAAATTCCGTTGTGGCGTCAATTCTGGCCCAATACGAATTGAGGCGGCTGCAACGTCCGTATCTTAACTGAGCTAAAACCACTCGTGTTTGCCAAGTACGGCACTCACACTGTATCTTCGTACTTCTTGCGCAACCATGTTGGTGTGAATGCGATTTAAGCCTGCCTGATAGGCTCGTTGATCGGGCGGTTCTCTTTTATACTTTGGACCTCTCTCTCTAAATCATGAAGATCTCTCCTGACGTGCCTCGGTAGAAGAAGCCTGTCCTTTAAATCGTGACAGGGATGCTCACTACGATATCACCCAAGCAGTTACTGCATCGACAACATCTTATTGTGTTGACGCACCGGTAAAATCTTCGTCTCCTCATGAAGATGGTCCACTGGTGTCATGAGGAGGCACCCTGTTGCAGTCCTCAGGACAGCATTGTGGCAGGTTTGAATCTTCTTCCACTGCGTAGTGCTAACCTTTGCAGACCACGCTGGCGCCGCATAGCTTACCACAGACCGGCCTATTGCATTGTAGGTGGTCAACAAGGTTTCCTTGTCAGCTACCCAAGTGCTACCGGCCAGCGACTTGAACACCTTGTTCCTACATTTGATCTTATTGCAAATAGCTGTGGCATTCGCGGACGACTTAAACATGCTATCGAACGTTACACCCAGTATTTTGGGGTAGTTAGTGGTCGGAATCAGTGCACCATAGACCAATATGTTCAGTGGTGAACAGTGTGGCAGTGGATTTAGCGGCGGATATTTTCATATTCCTCAGATGGAAGAACTGCACTAGGTCAGCTATGTGGACATTTAACCTATCACATATGTCATCGATGATAGGACCCGACGCCAAGATCGTACAATCATCCGCATACATCATGATCTCTATACCATCTGGAGGGTGTGGAATTTCAGAAAGGTAGAGGTTAAGCAATTCCGGAGATATCACCCCTCCTTGGGGAACTCCCTGTTTCACGCTACGGGGTTTGGACTTCTTGTTTCTGAATTCCACAAACGACTGGCGACCGCACATATAGTTGATTACCCAAAGTTTCAAACATGGCTGGAGATTAGTCTTCCCTATATCCTCGAACAGCTTGGCATGGTTGACGGTATCGCAAGCCTTCGATAGGTCAAGAGCCACCATGACTGTTCGGTCGCACGACCTTTTCTGGTTCAGTCCTCTACTGATATGTGTGGATATGGCGTCTAATGCTGTTGTAGTATCGGGTGTTTTTTTACAGGTTTGTTTTTCGAATAGAGATAAAACTGGCATTTTGTGGTCAAATCTGGCAACTCTAATGTCATTTATGTTCAGTTTGGTTTGCCATTTCATCATGAACAGGTCGAGAAAAGAACAACGCTTGCAAATCGTGCAAATTTATTTCGAAAATAATGGTTCAGTTCGCGAAGTTTACCGCAAGCTCCGTCCATTTTATGGTCGACATAATCGTCCATCGGAGCAATTAATTCGGTTAACCATAGATCGTTTTCGCACTACGTTTACTCTATATGATAATACGCATCCGCAGAGACGTCGAACAGTGCGCACCGAAGAAACAATTGCCGCTGTTGAGCAAAGTGTTGAAGAGGACCCGAATGAATCGATTCGCCACCGTGCACAGCAATTGGAGCTTTGTCCATCAACTTTATGGAAGATTTTGCGCAAAGATCTTGGCTTGCGACCTTACAAGATCCAGCTTGTGCAAGAATTAAAGCCGCGCACGTCACAATCGATTTATTGAAGGAAACATTCGATGAGCGCATAATTTCGCGGAATGGACCTGTCAATTGGCCACCAAGATCGTGTGATTTGACACCATTGGATTATTTTCTTTGGGGATATGTGAAGTCGCTCGTCTACGCCAACAAACCAGAAACGTTATGGGAATTGGAAGCCAACATTCGTGGCGTTATTGCCGACATACGGCCCCATATGCTCGAAAAAGTGGTTGAAAATTGGACCTCTAGAATTGGCTTTATTCGAGCCAGACGCGGCGGCCACATGCCCGAAATCATATTTAAACATTAATGGTATAAAATTTTCCTTCCAATAAAGTCAAAATGATGGACATTAAAACGATTTTCTTGTGTTTTATTTCAATTCGAAGTTCTATACCACTAAAAAAACACCCGATACTATGCTCTTTCCGAAATCCATGTTGATGTTGGGCAACTGGAAAACACCTTCTCATAGTGGGGAGGAGTAGTGCCACTAGGATCTTTACTACTGGTGACAGTAGCGAAATCGGCCTGTACGATTCACCTCTGCTGGCATCCTGGCCAGGCTTCAGTAACGTGACCACCCTGTCAACTTTCCAGGCTTCTGGTGTAATATGGCAGGTGGCTAACGATAGGTTGAGGACACACCTATCACTGGGTGCTCTATGAACTGCCGGTTAAAATAACACGCGCACCTCTTTGGGTCAGTTACTGTCACGCCGTTGAATGTAACTGCTGTTCTGTCATGCGTTGTCCACAATTTACTTTATCCTGCATAAATGTTGTATTGCTTCAAGTGATCTAGCCACTTTTTCTGCTTATGTTCGCCTACTAACCTGTTGACTTCAAGAGTAAGCTCTCTAACTCTTGGGTCTTCAGGGTTCGTACGACGAAGCTCATCACGCTCATTTGCTAGTCTAGTCGCCTCTGCTGGGTAATTTGGTATTATTTCGGGTATTCGACCAGCAGATATGTATTGAGCGGCTGTGGCAGTGATGATGTCACGGAAAGTTTTCTCAGCTACCCGAGGATCATGGGGAGTGGGCAATTCTCTGAAGCGGTGATTGGTAAAGTCCCTGAACCCTTGCCAATCAGCTTTCCCATGGTTCAGGAAAGTACGGCGTTCCGACGTTATGAAATCGGGTGGTCTGTTTACGGAGACAATCCCACGGCGGCCGGTTCTATGTACCGGATTGACTCGGAGGAATCTTCGACCAGGGGCCGTCGCCTCAACAATTATGTGTTTGTGTAACGTGGCGTTTTGTCTTCATTGGTGGTATGTAACTTTCCACCTGAAATTTGTCGGTATAGATCCACGCCTTTATGTAAACTCATAGAACGATACCCCCGACTTTCGGTATGTTGAAGGTTGTCACCAATATCCCACCGAAATGACTGACATTTCGTAGTTAATCTTCGATAGGACTAAAGAAATTTCAATCAGAAATTAGTCGGTATAGATAGAACGGTATTTTGAGGCTTATGGCCAGTATAGGTCCATGTTTTGGTATAGGCACATATAAGGGTACATCCCGATTTAAAATTTTGTGAAGATTTTAGTAAAATTTTTCTGCCGAATTGCTGTTATTTTCTATTTCGTGTTCCCAGAAGATGGAAAATTTACTTGCAGAAAATTGTCCATGTACATATATACGGCTTTTAGTCTATCCCTTATTAAGCGATTTTTGTAAATTTTTATGTATTTTGAGCCTTTTTTGGTATTGTGTGTTGGCAGAGAATACAAAAGTTCGAGGCTTTTTTGGTATTGTGTATTGGCAGAGGATACAAAAGTTCAATGCGAAACATTGTAAATATTGGACCGTGTTTTGGAAAGAACAACGATGACGTCCCATGTGAGCTCTTTTAAAGGGTATTTGCTAAATTTTTCTTCTTAACTCAATGGTTAGAAAACGTCAACGTAAAAATGTATCAATATATTCAAGATATTCTGCTCCTCCAAGGACTAAGCCTTAATGTGTTCATAAACGAAAGGAAAGTGGAGTAGTTTTTTTGACCACCTTAAAGCAAAAATGAAACAAATTTAATGCAATTTTGGAAGAGACATTTGATAAAAAAAACTTTGCCAATAAATAAATTAAAAAAAATAAGGTTCATTGTTTTATTTATAATTGCACTAAAACCTAAAAAATAATATTTCGCTTAGCCTCAAAAAAATAATCCTCTTCATGATGGAATCTCTCAAATAAAACGCCGGTATAAAGGAATAAATTGTATTGACAAATTTAACAAGTAAAAAAGTGTCAGTCGGCTTTGCGGACAGATATATACCCTCAGCCAATGTGAAGTGAAACTTTCACCTACGAACATATCGAATGTATTTAAGGTCTCTTCAGAATTTTGTGGCCCTTTGTGGACATTTGAACTTGCCGACAAAAATCTGGATTAGAAATTAACTGCACTAAGACACAAATGTTGAACTTTTTGGGTGAGGTACCCTTAGGGAGGACCGATATGGGCCATTTTAGAAGTTGAACAAAATTTTGAAAAAAAAATATAAGGAGATCCAAAGTTTGGACCAAATTGGTTGCGCCATTCAAGTGATACCGTTGTAGCACTTTAGTGGCATTTTTTTAAATATTGGGGAGAAGTACCGAAAGTTGTGGACCGGTATTGCCCCCTGAAACTAAGTTTGGATATAATATGACGAAGATCCAATTTTGGACCAAATCGGTTGAACAGTTCGAGAGTAATCGTGCTTTCCGACCGCCACATATAATGACATAGAGGTTTTTTACACCTTTCGGACTGTTTTCCCAAGAAATATGGACTTGCCCCTGAAAAAACTTTTGCCGTCGTAATGGAGGTAGCGAATCCAAATCGCTTCAACAAAAATCAAAGTGATTCAAGAGCAGGTCTTAAAGTGAACTTATCCGAAATTTTGTGTGAGAGGTACCAGAAGTAGTAGACAAATATAGTCCATATTCGAACCTGATCTATATCAGGAAGATATATTCGGATGTACAAAGTATGGATTACATCGGTCACTCCCTTCAAGAGTTATCGTGCGCACAATTTTTCCGAGCATTTTTGAACTTTTGTGGAGGAGGTACCTGAAGGAGCGGACCGATATGGCATATCTTCGAATTTAAACTATGTTTGGACAAAAAATTACGAAGGCCAAATGTTGGACCGAATCGGCAGATCCCTTCGAGAATTATCTTGCGCTCCAACCACTACACACGGTGTCATAGGGGCTCTTTGCATCTTTCAGGCCATTTTCTCAGGAAGTATGGACCTGCCCCTGATGAAATTTGTACCGTCGTATGGAGGGCAGTGAATACAAGTTGTTGCAACAAAAATCGAAGCGATTCGAGAGCAGGTCCTATTCTGAACTTATTCGAAATTTTGTGTGGGAGGTACCCGAAGGCGTGGACCGATTGAATCCTTATTGGAACCTCATCTAAGTCTTGTAGAAATTTCACGATGTGCAAAGTATAGACCACATCGGTTACTCCCTTCAAGAGTTATCGTGCGCACAAATTTTCCGAACATTTTCGAACTTTTATGGTGGAGGTGCCGAAAGGAGTGGACCGATATAACCCATCTTCGAACTTAAACTAAGTTTGGACAAAATATTACGAAAGCCAAATTTTGGACCCAATCGGCTCATCCGTTCGAGAGTTATCGTGCGCACCAGCCAGCCAGACAGACGGACATTGCAAAATCGACTCCAAATTGTCTGAAACACATTTCGTCCAAACATACTTGGGGTCAAAAACCATTATATACCCTCGTTAGCATACATGCTGAGGGTATAAAAACGATTTTTGTGAAAAAGTGTCCGGTTTCACTTAAGAATCCTTATATGTTTCATGGCATTACAAATGATTAGTTCGGTGAGTTACAACAAAACAACATATTTACGCATAAAAAGAACCGATGACAACTACAAAGATACTAACAACATCATACATGGTCACATTATGAGAAATCCAAAATACAAACTTTATCATTTCCCATCTCACATTGTTCATAGTTTAGGCATATTAGAATGGATAAAAGACATCTGAATTATCTTTTCACTCTTCCGACCAGTAATTAAATTATATTGCTTAAAAGAATATGCCGCGCCGGAATAGACATGCGAATGCCTAATTAAATGAATAATGATGCTTTTAAGTGAGCAGTGAAATGTGACTACAAAAATAATATTAGATAAATGTGTTGAATAGATACAAACATTTTCCTCAGCCAGTTTACAGTCACATATAATCAAAACCCCATAAAATCTAAGAAGGGGTGATTTGGATATATCCCAGCAAAAAGAGCGATGACTGTAGATAAATAATGTTTACAATATCAACGCTTATTGACCTGTTGGGCATTAAAAAATAATGTTTACATTTATTAGTATTAGTCGTTGAAAAAAATACTGCGTAAAATAATTAAACACTCCACTATTTCATTGAATTGAGGTAGACGTTTTTCATTGCCCATTGCGATTATGCTTGCCAATTTTCATATCAGTAACTAACCTTCTAATCCTCTATAATATGAAAAGACCCATATACTCAACTAATTGTTGCCATTTTTATTGATAAAAAAAACATTGTTATCTCCTTGTCCCACATAAATAGAACTTGTCCGTTAAAAACTGTTATTATTATCTAATTTTAATTTTAAATAAAATGTTGATAACTATGCATATCGTAGTAGTGAGTGAGGTAGTTTCATTGTTCTCGAATCATTATCGATATCAGCAATTTTCAATCAATAAAACAAAACCAGTTTTTGTTCACTCATATTCTTGACATTCCATCAAAAGAAATGATTTAATCTGGGAATAACAATATATTTATTGTCTTATCTAAATTAAAATGTGAAGAAGTGCTGAAAGGAGAGTAAGATTAATAACAAGTGTTGGGAATATCTGAAAGATGTACTCACAATTTTATCTCTAAAATAGAAAACGAAAATAAATGGAAACTCACTTGCACTTGTATAAGTGTCATGTGACATACATCTATGGAAATTTACCTATGTTCAAGTGCTTGTTGCAGTATCGAGAAATATGTGTCAGTGAACCTTCTAATCGTTACTTTAGAATTATAGACTCAGTAGGGAATAACTAGTTGAAGTGTAAGTGAAAATGTCAGTGATTATTATAACAATGCTTGAGTTCATAAATGCAACACTGCGCCATATTTTACGTTGTCTTCTAATGATAAATTCTTTATGTTTTCGGTAGATAACTCATTAATATTATTTTCAAAGTTACATATGTACATTATTTTTTTTTTGTTGATTTCATAGCTTCTATATTTTTTTCATTTGAATCAAAAACCTTATATATGAAATTTTATTGACAAAATTTATTATTTTTTTGTCAAAATCTGATCTGATTTTCAATATTTTTGTAGAAATCGTGTTTAAATCCGCCTTTCGTCCAACACAAATTACTATGGAAACAATGATCGCTTGGCACGGGTTAACGTTAACCGACCGCCATAAAATTTCATATATAAGGTATTTGTACTAAATGGAAATAAATCTAGCGGGTATAAAATCGAAAAAAAAATTGTTTTTTTTTGGGTCACTCCAATGTACATGTATAACTGTGAAAATAATAATAATGAGTTATCTACCAATAACATACAGCATTTATCATTAGAAGACAATGGAAAATATGGCGCAGTGTTGCATTTATGAACTCAGTCATTGTTTTTTTGGGTCACCCTAATGTACATATATTTATATAAATAAAAATCAAATGTCGTTCGTTGGTGATGGCATAAGTTGAGAACGGCTGGATCGATTTGGTCATAGGTTTTTATTTACGTTCGACCACGCCCACTTTTAGGCCTACTTTTTAATTTTTAATTTCCAATTTTTAATTTTAATTTGTTTAATTAAACTACTGAACTGATTTTACTGAAATTGTCATAGAATTTAAAGGGATAGCGCCCGCTGAAAATAGGCTACAAATTTTGTTGAATTTCGGAAGGGGCGGGGTACATCCCCAATACCCTACTTCTTTAAAAATACTATATTTATATAAATAAAAATCAAGTGTCGTTCAAATCTAAAGGGATGACAAGTGGTGAAAACAGTTCAAATATTTGGTTGAATTTCGGATGGGGCGGGGAACCTCCCCTAGGCCATTTTTTTAAAAAACGCTATTTTTTGCAAAACTTACGAACGTATCAGAAAATATTAGAAAATAAATTTGCTAGGCAACGATGGTTGAAACTCCGACCTTAGGTACTTATTTAGGACCTAAAGATCCGACCACGCCCACTTTTTGGGGCCTAAAGACCCTAAAGACACTTTTTTAATATATTTTATCTCTGAAACTACTGAGCCGATTTTCCTAAACATTTCAGAGAATATATGATCCTGGTGAAACTGAGCTGCATATTTTGTTGAATTTCGGAGGGGGTGGGGTTACTTCCTTTAGGCCCTATTTTGTTAAAGAGCCTTTTTCTGAAAAAGCTTACGAACCTATCAGAAAATATTAAAACAAGTAAAAAAGTATCAGTCAGCTTTGCTGACAGAGATATACCCTCAGCCTGTGTATATTGAAACGTATGTATTTAGGGGGTTTTAAAAATTTTGGATGTATGAACCGACAAAATGTTGATTAGGACTAAAGATCAAAAGTTTTGCGGAGGAGATAATTAAAGGAATGGATCGACATTGACCATTATGGAAGTGGATCTCCAGCCATTACATATCGTGCCATAGGGGGTTTTTACAACTTTCGGGTTTTTTTCAAGAAGTATGGACTTGCCCTTGAAAAAACTTTTACCATCGTAAGTGAGGCAGCGAATGCAAGTTGCTCCAACAAAAATCAAAGTTATTCGATTGCAGGTTTTAAAGTGAACTTATTCGAAATTTTGTGTGGGAGGTACCGGATGGAGTGGACAAATATAGTCCATATTTGAACCTGATCGATATCTGGTAGATATACTAGGATGTATAAATTATGGACCAATTCGGCCACTCCCTTCAAGAGTTACCGTACGAACAATTTTTCCGAACATGTTTCAAATTTTGTTGGGGAGGTACCTGAAGGAGTGGACTGATATTGCTTATCTTCGAACTTAAACAATGTTTGGACAAAATATTACAAAGGCCAAATTTTGGACTGAATCGGCAGATCCGTTCGAGAGTTATCTTGCACTCCAACCACCTCACACGGTGTGGCAGGCGTTTTTTGCAACTTTCAGGCTATTTTCTCAGGAAGTGTGAACTTGCCCCTGATGAAACTTGTACATTCGTATGGGAGCAGTGAATACAAGTTGCTAAAACAAAAACCAAAGCGATTCGAGAGCAGGTCCTAAACTGAACTTATCCTAAATTTTGTGTGGGAGGTACCCGAAGGAGTGGACCGATTGAGTCCATATTGGAAACTCATCTAAGTCTGGTAGACATTTGACGATTCGCAAAGTATGGACCGAATCGGTTACTCCCTTCCAGAGTTATCGTACGTACAAATTTTCCGAATATTTTCGAACTTTTGTGGGGGAGGTACCGGAAGGAGTGGACCGATATAACCCATCTTCGAACTTAAACTAAGTTTGGACAAAATATTACGAAAGCCAAATTTTGGATCGAATCGATTGATCCGTTCGAGACTTATCGTGCGCTCCAGCCAGCCAGACGGACGGACATTGCTTAATCGACTCCAAATTGTTTGATACACATTTCGTTCAAACATACTTGGGGTCTAAAACCATTATTTCGATGAGGCACATTTTGCGCGTATGAAAGTGTATATACCCTCGTTAGCATAAATGCTGAGGGTATAAAAATAATTTTGCGAGGCAGCGGATGGTGGTTGAATCTACGACCTTAGGTGGTTATTTAGGGCCTAAAGACCCAACTACGCTCACTTTTTTGTTATATCTCTGAGACTACTGATCCGATTTTCCTGAAAATTTCAGAGAATGTACAGGGATGACCCTTGGTGAAAATAGGAAATATATTTTGTTGGATTTCGGATGGGCCGGGTTACCTCCGCTAAGCCCTATTTCTTAAAAACGCTATTTTTGTAAATCTTGCGAACGTATCGTTTTGAAAATAATTTGCAATGATGGTTGAGTCTCACACACTTGACACTTATTTGTGGCCTGTTATATCTCAAAAACTTCTGATCGTTGAATTTCGGAGGAGCCCTATTTTTAAATGCGTTATATATGTAAAATTTATGTTTTCGTTTCCTCTACCCTGGGTACACATTTTAGCCAGAAGACCCGACCACTCCTACTTTCTTAAATATGTTAAAAATCAATGGGTATACCAGATGTTATGCATAACGAAGAATTGGTCTTATTGGATTATTGATTATTTAGATTAGAAGGCAATATATCGATAGTTATAACTTCATCAGGTATAGAAGGTGCAAGGGCGACACAGTCGGCCCTTAAGTTGTCACTGAACATTCATTTTAATAAAGGGCAATATTAAACAACAGTTGTCATCTGAACGAATGTACGATGACATATAAAATTTCCGTAGAAGCTTTATATTGATTCGTTAAGAATTTAAGAAGCTATTCACGTTTAGATTTCAGACAAACACTTCCACTTATACTATTCCATCAGTTCTTTGGCGGTATGTTAAAATTGCATATCGACACCAACATTTCTGAAGATTTGTTATATATAGTCACTTGCAGATCTCGACTAATTAGCAATGTAATAAAAATATAACTAACTTAAGGAATAGTAACACAAAACTGTTTCAAGGGCCAGCAACGCTGACTTGGTCGGCTAGTAACTAAATATTTGCTCTGTTCCAGAAACTGCAAGAAGCTACTATTTTTTACTTCAATAAAATTTTTTTCCTTTATGTTATCGGGAAAAATAGTAGAAATTAGTAGAATCTTGAAGTACTGGAATAGACCAATTATTTATAATATCGGCAATAGTCTTTCTATTGTATAGCTTCGCCTTTCAAGATTATGACATCATGAATACTGATCCATTCTTGGATATTAAGACACATACACTTAGCGAGAAAGAGTTGATTACAGCGTACTTTGTAATACAACAGGAAGAATTAAATCATTGTTTTTGTAATTTTTTAATATTTCGGTTTTGCTTCGTCATGATAATAGACACATTTCCGTTTTGTTATTTTTATTGGTGTATGTTTGGCCCACTTTTTTATTATTATATACAAAAATACGTATCTTCTTATTTGTACGCACAATATATATTGTGATCATAAATGTACATACATATACACGAGATAGATTAGTAACGTTATAAACTATCATTATCAATAGTCACAAAAAATTGTCTAGGGGGTGTGTCGTTAGATAGAGATTGTTTTGTTTTGTCGCAAGTGAAATGAAATTCTTTTCGCAAAAATGTATGTATTAAGGGGGTTTTCAAAATGTTATGGCACTTGCCTTTCGCTGCACTTTTGGGAACAATTTTGAAATTAGAACTTGATGTAGAAGCTTGGGAGAGCAAAGTTTGGACCAGTACGTTGGTACGCATTAGCCTGCGAAAGGGGTGGGCAGGGCTAAATCGAATTTAGATTGTCGAGACAAGGATTTTGTCCAATATACTTGAGACCCAAATCCATTATTTAAATTACTCACCTTTTTTAATTGTTGTTGTTGTTGCCGTTGTTTTGGCATCATTCCATGTAAGGTTATTTTGTTTTAGTTATCGGGTAATTGTTCGCCGCCAGGTGAACCAGGAATCCCAAGCTTAAAATATTCCATGCATGTGTAAAATCGATTCGAGAATACGGCAGTGAAACTACCGATTTTTGGTATTTTGAGAATTTTACCTAAATTTTTTGATTTAGCGCGAAAAGAAAATTTTAAATTTTTTGAAAATAGAATATGAAAGATTTGCGACATATCCCATATACCCTCGTTAGCAAAATGCTAAGGGTATAACAAGTAAAAAGTCGTTAAGTTCGGCCGGGCCGAACTTGTTATACCCTCCACCATAAAATAGTCTTAATTAAAATGGAATAATTAGGGTAATTTCACAATTATAGGTGGAAAACCTTTTCGACAATTAAAACAGTTCTATTTGTTGTTGAGCTTTAGGCCATAGTGTGTATTTTATTTTCGACAATGGATAGACCCCTACTGCCTCCCACTATTGCTTAAATTACACTGTAAACACAAATGTTGGGGCAGAGATAATTCCTTTTGGAGATGAAAGCCCTTGGTGTGTGTATATTAAAAACCCCGAAGGATAGATGCGTCGTGAGTAGAACTTCCGCATTATGGCGTGATGAAGTTTTTGCAAGAGGCCCCGTAAGCCATCATGAATTAGCCTTATATCTTTGTTTGTTGTTTTCGTAGAGCACTTAAGCAACAGTGAACAAAGATAAAACGCTAATTCCTGATGGCCCATAGGGTCTTTAACAAAAATTTTATCACTCCATAAAGCGGAAGTGCGACTCACGGTGGATCTGTCCTTCGGGGTTCATAATATACTCACTAAGACCTTTCTTCCCCAAGAGGAATTTTCCGTGCCCAGACTTTCACCTCCATTTTGTTGCACAGTGTTATCTAATCTAATTAAAAAAAATGTGTTCAGCTAGGTGAAAGGTACCACCTACGGGGCTATATCAAAGACTCAACCTATTTTTAAATTTTTTTTTGGCGGAAAAGTGTTATAGCTGCTGGGAACTTGAAGAGTCAAATTGATGGTAGTTTCATCAAAACAATGTAGACCCTCAAAAATGCACCCACGTTGACGAATTTTAGTGAAGAAATTTCGTGACCACTGAAAATTCCCGAAAATCGTGAGGTACAGTTATATGGGGGATATACCAAAACATGGACCTATATTGACGATTATTTTTGAATAGACAAAATTGTAGCTAAAATTCTCAAAATACTGATCATTACAGCTAAAATTCTCAAAATACCGAAAATCGGGAGATACCGTTATATGGGGGGCTATACCAAAACATGGATCTATGTTGACGATGTTTCGTTGGAGATGTTTTATGACCACTGAGAACTGCAAATGTCAAATTACAGCTATTTCGGTTAAAAACTGTAGCTAAAATTCTCAAAATACCGGAAATCGGGAGGTACCGTTATATGGGGGCTATACCAAAACATGGACCTATGTTGACGATGTTTCGTAGAGATATTTCATGACCACTGAGAACCTCAAATGGCAAATTACAGCTAGTTCGGTTAAATATTGTAACTAAAATGCTCAAAATACCGAATATCGGGAGGTACGGTTATAAGGGGGCCATACCAAAACATGGACCTATGTTGACGATGTTTGGTGGAGATATTTCATGACCACTGAGAACCTCAAACGGCAAATTACAGCTAGTTCGGTTAAAAATTGTAGCTAAAATTCTCAAAATACCGAAAATCGGGAGGTACCAATATATGGGGGCTATACCAAAACATGGACCTATGTTGACGATGTTTGGTGGAGATGTTTCATGACCACTGAGAACCTCAAATGTCAAATTGCAGATAGTTCGGTTAAAAATTGTGGCTAAAATTCTTAAAATACCGAAAATCGGGAGGTGCCGTTATATGGGGACTATACCAAAACATGGACCTATGCCCATATCCTTTGGGATATAAGTTTGTTGACCACTAGGAACCCCAAGTGCCAAATTATAGCTAATTCGGTCTGCAAATGTGGCGAAGAACGTCAAAATACCTCAAATCTGGAGGTACCGTTATATGGGGGCTATACCAAAGAGTGGACCGATATAGCCCATCTTCGAACTTGACCTGCTTATGGAAAGAAGACCCTCGGGTGCAAAATTTCAGCACTCTATCTCAATTATTGCGGACGCTAGAGTGATTACAACAGACGGACAGACGGACAGACAGACGGACATGGCTAAATCGTCTTAGAATTTTATCCTGATCAAGAATATATGTACTTTATAGGGTCGCAAATGATTAGTTCGATGTGTTACAAACGGAATGACAAACTTAATATACCCTCCATACTATGGTGGAGGGTATAAAAAGAGCGCGCTGACAAAACAAAATTAAAAACAGTGAAATAAGAGAAGAATATGTAATTTGTTTGTTTTTTATACCCTTCACCATAGAATGGTGGGTATATTAATTTTGTTTTTCCGTTCGTAACGCATCGAAGTAATAACAGTGAACCGAAATGTTGGGGGGTGGAAAATTCCTTTTGGGGGTGAATGCCCTTGATGAGTATATACAGAACCCCAAAGAGCAGATCCGCCGTGAGTCGAACTTTTGAGTTATGGCGTGATGAATTTTTCACTGGAGACCCTATAAGCCATCAGAAATTAGCGTTATATCTTTGTTCGCAGTTGTTTTAACTTATTTTTGATATGAGGATATTTTTCGTAGAACATTTCGACCTTCTAACTCGCTTCCTTCCATGTCCGCAATAAAAGTACCACAAGATGACATTTTTCAGCTTCGACATGTTTGCAAAAATGTCGCTCGGAAAATTTTAGGTAGGGCTCTCAGACAACTAATCGAATGCATTATTTTCATGGTCCTTTTTGCATTTACCCTGTTTCTCTTCAGAAAAAAAACTATGCTTTGTGTTTTTGTATATTCTGTATATTCCAA
This sequence comes from Musca autumnalis, assembly GCF_047663935.1. NCBI lineage: Eukaryota > Metazoa > Arthropoda > Insecta > Diptera > Muscidae > Musca > Musca autumnalis. The sequence goes on along the minus strand of NW_027411866.1, from coordinate 241,850,717 downwards.
CAACTAACAAAAAACCAATATGCAGAAAAACAAAATATAGTTTTTTTCTGAATAAAAACTAGGTAAATGCAAAAAGGACCATGAAAACGGGACAATATCGATTAGTTTTCAATGAGAGCCTTATCTAAAGTTTTCTGAACGACATTTTTGCAGAACATGTCGAGCTGAAAAATGTCATCTTGTGGTATTTTATTGCGGTTCTTGAACTAAAGGACGAAAAGGACATGGAAGGAAGCGAGTTAGAAGGTCGAAATTTTCTGCGAAAAAGATGCTCATTAGAAGACATGTCATATCAAAAATAAGTAAAAAAGGCGAACTAGATATAAAGAGTCTCCAGTGAAAAAATCTTCACGACATAACTCAAAAGTTCGACTCACGGCGGAAGTAGTTTTTGCTATATTAGGAATTAAATCCGACAATTTTAGTTAATACGGATTTTTGTGTTTTTTTTTAAAATTAATAAATTATGTTATCCGTTAATATTTAAAATTTAAAAGTAACGGTCGCTGCAAAAATGGTTCCTAAGTTCTCTTGGGATGTAATAAACTTGGCTACACTTTTGTTTGCATGTAAATGTCAATCATATGGTGTTTACATTTACCCAAACATGTATTACTAAGTTTATTCTTTTTCTGAAGCAAATTTTAAATTGAGTGGAGTGGGAAAAAATTGTATAAAAGTGTGTATCGATATTTTTTGCTTTTGTAAAAAGTGAGTACTTCAAATATATAAAGGTCCCAGCTGCAGAGGTTTGCAGACAAATATCATTTCTCTTTTTCAGCGACCACCTCACTGAGAGGATACCCCCTTTTTTAACAAATCGTTTTGCGGTGTTGGCTATAGCGCGAAAACGAATGAACCGATCATCATATATTTTTGTGGGCTTATTAAGTACCTAATAATCTTGCTGTAAAACGAGAGAATTTAAAAATATCAATTTTATATAATTGTACAGCGCAAATCAAAATTCGATTTTTTACAAAAAAATTTACCGTTTTTTTACCACTAATCGGTCAAAACAATCTTTTAAAGGAAATTTCACATATATAAACACAAGAGTTTGATATATTCAATATGCTCACAAACAATATGAAGACTAAACACCAAATTTCAGTCATATCGGGTGGATATTGAGGCCACAAAACCCAAAATACCGAAAATGAGGGTACACGGTTCTATGGGGGCTATAGGAAGACGAGGACCTATACCGACATATTTTTGGTGGAAGGTTAAAAGTCCCCCAACGGAGACTTAATACCAATTTTCAGCCATTTCGGTGTGATAATCAGGCTAAAACCTCCAAAATACCGAAAATCGGGAGGTACCGTCCTATGGGGGCTATATGAAGGCGTAGACCTATGCGGACAAATTTCAAGGTTAATGTATAATGCCCCCTACGAAGACTAAATACCAAATTTCAGCAATTTCGGTGTAATAATGAGGCTAAAATCTTCAAAATACCGATAATCGGGAGGTACCGTTGTATGGGGGCTATATCAAAACGTGGACCTAAGTCCACAATTCTCTGTTGGAATGTTTGATACCTCTGCCGAAGACTAACCACAAAATTTGGATACTTTCGGTTGGTCATTGTGTCTAAAACATTCAAACGTGGACCGACCAACCCAATTTTTTGTCCTGAAGATTGTAAGTCAATAATAGGTACGTGTACCAAAATTGATGCACCTACGACAACTCCTTCTATTTGTGGCCACAGTTAATATGAACTCGCGACATTGTGCGTCCTGGACGACCAAGAAGCACATGGCGAAGAACGATATTGCATGAAATGGAAAAGCAAAACACAAACTTTGAAATTTTAAAAAAAATATTTGTTACGATAACGTAAGATGGAAATCTCTTGTAGAAGCCCTATGTTCCCAAGCGGAATAAATAAAGGAATAAAAAAACATGACCTAAGAAGTTTTGTATTGGGAGAGTGAATTCTAGCGAAGTCCCACACACCCAAACAATATGCTACGATCGTTTCGCTGGTGGTTTAATTCAGCTCATCAGGCATATCGGATGTGAATGGCAAAGGCTGAGTTTGATTACTTCTATTTGTAAATTTGATATTGAGTCCGAATTTTTCGAAATTTTACTTAGTGATAATTAGCATTTATAATAGGTATTAGTACAACAAAATTGTTAGTGATCACCGTTTCCATCGTAAATATTTTTTATTTGTATTTTATTTCTGTCCGTATATGAAGTAGCGGGCACTTTGCTAGTATGTATTACAAAAATGTTCTTTTAATTTTCTAGGGGAAATACAAATTATATTTTTCAAGTGACCCTTTTTGTTTCAAGATTTAATACAAACCCTAGTTCTTTCTATACTGCTAAAATAGTGTTTGAATTTCTAGGCGATTTCTTCTTTAATTGCAAATAGACAAATGAAATTCTATACAAATTATCAAATTCATTTCAATGTGAAGGTCTATTGCTTAGAAATTATAAATTTTTGTTAAATATAGCAAATAATTAGATGCTGTATAAAAGGTTATCAAAATAAATATTTTTGAAAAAAAATATGTCAAATATGTTGTTCTATTTTTTTTCAGTGGCAACAAAATCAAAAAAATATTTTGAGATATCAAGTTTATATATTTTGTTATTACGTGACGAGAGTTTATTGAGTTTGTTTTTGGGACCAGAATGTGAATCACCTCGAAATTGTGGAGCTAGAGAATCACGATTAATTATAATAGAATTGAAAATCTATTAGATGATATTAAAATTAAAAGAAATAAAATGTTTAGTAGATTATATTCGTCCTCTGCATTCTATTAATTTGTTGATTCCTTTAAAACAATAAAAAAATTGTAAATTTTTCTTAAATTTGTCTTTTTTGTTAAATTTTTTGCATCTTTTTTTACTTTTTTTTTGTTCTTTTAGTGTTGTTATTTTTCGACCTTTTTCAAATTTATATAAACAAAGACTTTATTTGAGCATGAGGCCAGATTTTATTTTTAGTTATTTTCCAATATTTCTTGTTTTAATGAAATATTTAATTATTTAATTTTATTAAAAACAAAAAACTAAAATTTCCATATTTCGGAAAAATACGTCTTTACATTGTGTAATTTCGAAATAATATATAGTTGGATTAAAAATTTTATTTACAACATTTCTTTATTATATGAGTGCACCTGTTTATTATAACGCCAGACTTTCGTAATGTCACTTGGCAGATTGGCAAACAGAGATAAGGCGAAGGAGTGCACGCGATTTCAACAATAGTTTTGCCACAATCAGTTCTAATCTTTAAACGACGGACCGACTGTTACTAATCCAATGAATTATGGTTGACAACAACAGAGACTAAGTCCGATAAAATTTATGATTGTCGACATTGTATTTGACCCTGGCAACAATAGGGTGAGAGAGCTCGGCAAATAAGTCTCATTTTGTAATTGATTCGATTATTGCTGATTACTGTTGCACTTGAAATAAACGACATTGTTACGATCTTTTCTGTTCCATTATTAAATAATGTGTCTGCGATAAGGATTAACAGAAAAAAATATCACAACCACCTTATTTATGATCATTCAAGATAATGTTTAACTCTTGCCCCAGACCCTGACTGACTGTCGTGGACATACATTTTTACGTACATATATATCAATGTCCGAACCAGTTATGATTAGCAATTTATTGGAAATATTTAGATTTAACAGCACACCTTTTTATGATCCTTCTTATTTGTTTGTTTGTTTATTGAAGGTATTTCTTAAGTAGAGTTATTTATATTATAGAAAAAAAAAATATTCAGAGCGATGATATACTTTATTTTGAAGGACAGAATTTATTTCCCCTCGACCATTTTGACCATGTGCGATATTGAAACAATTTAGTTCTTCGTATTTCGTGAGTCGTAGCGTGTGGATTTTAATTGAAAAACGTGGACGGGATTTTGTTTTGCGGTACGGGTTAGTTAATTTGGAATTAAATCGAATTAAAAGCATTATGCTATTTTGAAAAAATGACAATTATAACATCATAAAAATTTTAATATTTTTATTGTGAATTTTAATCTTGCAAATAGATTGATTAATCAAATCAGTCTAATAAAAAAATCCTAAGGTGGAAGAACCTTATATGTCATTTGGTATTAAAAAATTAAAGCTTATTAAAAATATAAATTTAAATTATTGAAATTTGCATTTATTAAAAAAATATTAATTATAATTTTTTTGTTTTTGAAAAGTGGAAATTTAGCCTGCAAAATATAGAGAAAAAAATTGTTTTATGAATATTGACCTTGAAAATAGTTAAATAATCAATGTAATAACAAAAAGACAAACGTGCAAGGATAACTTCTATGAATTTTAAATAAATAAAACAAAAAATAATTTTATTAAGAATAAAAAATAATTTAATGAAAAATAATTTTATAAAAAAAATATTTAAAAAATGGTTTAAAAAATAGAAGTTAATCCATAAAAAGTGAATAACATATAATACATGTTTCAAACTCTTTGATGTTCAATAACATAAATATTTTAAATAAGTTGAGCGTCCTTTGAAAATAACATTAGAAACTAGTTTACAAGAGTTTTTTTTTCGGCCGGGCCCAACTTTTTATACCCTCCACCATGAAATATTCTGACCTATATGGATGGAATAATTAATTTTGAAAATTTCATGTAAATTTTTTTTTTTGCACTGGAAACCCCAAATGCCTAATTTAGCTAATTCAGTCAGCTAGAGAAGTTTTTAACCACTGAGAACCATCCCCGAAGGGACGAGGGAGACTTCTCTCACATCAATGAGTGTACCCCGATTCGTACTAGCTCAATGATATGGGTCCTACAGTTTATCGCCGAGACTGAACGGCGTGTCCTAAGACACCTCTTATAGAGAAATACTCTGAAAAGGTCCTCGACATTACTGAGGGGTGTTTTGTTGTTGCCTGATCGGGGAATCGAACTCACGACCTTTAGCGTGCAAGGCGGGAGTGCATACCATTGCATCACGGTGACACCATAAATGCAAAAGGAAAAAACTAAAAAACCTTAAATCGGTACTACGGTTTTATGGGGCCATACCAAAACAGTGACATATGTTAAAAAATTTTGTTGTTGTTCGTTTCGGTAAAAATTGTAGCGAAAGTTTTCAAAATACAGGAAATCGGAGGTACCTATACTAAAAATTTTTTGTGCAAAAGTTTATAATACATAATTGTTCCACAAACATCCCGGAAGGGACAAGGGGACTTCTCTAATATCAATGAGTGCACCCCGATTCATATTAGCTCAATGATATGGGACCTACTGTTTATCACCTAGTCCGAACGTCGTGTCTTTAAGCACAGCATGAAGAGAAGTTTTACTTGGCTAAAATACTTAGGAAATGTCGGCAAAATTACTGAGGGGTATTTTACCACCGTGGAAATTTTGAGGCCTTGGAATCAAATCGCTGACATTCTGGGTGCAATGAGAATGTGCATACCATTGCACAGCATGAAGAGAAGTTTTACTTGGCTAAAATACTTAGGAAATGTCGGCAAAATTACTGAGGGGTATTTTACCACCGTGGAAATTTTGAGGCCTTGGAATCAAATCGCTGACATTCTGGGTGCAATGAGGATGTGCATACCATTGCACCAGAGAGGCACCCGGAGAAGTTTTGTGATTGTAGCTTATTGTTGCTAAAATAATCAAAATACCGACAATCGAGAACTTCCATTATATTGGGGTTATACCAAAACATGGTTCCATGTAGAATTATAGCTATTTCGGTAAAAATGTAACTAAAATTCTCAAAATACCGAAAACAGGGACTTATGTTGACATTTTTTGATGGAGAAGTAACGTGTTATCAGGGTATCTGAAATATAAAAGACCTCTGATCTCTATAAAGACCTCTGGTCTCTATAAAGACCTCTGGTCTCTATAAAGACCTCTGGTCCCTATAAAGACCTCTGGTCTCTATAAAGACCTCTGGTCTCTATAAAGACCTCTGGTCTCCGTAAAGACCCCAGGACTCTATAAAGACCCCTGGTCTCTATAAATACCTCTGGTCTCTATAAAGACCTCTGGTCCATATAAAGACCCCTGGTATCTATAACGACCTCTGGTATCTATAAAGACCTCTGGTCTCTATAACGACCTCTGGTATCTATAAAGACCTCTGGTCTCTATAAAGACCTCTGGTCTCTATAAAGACCTCTGGTCCATATAAAGACCCCTGGTCTCTTTAAAGGCCCCTGGTCTCTATAAAGACCCCTGGTCTCTTTGAAGACCTCTGGTCTTTAAAGAGACTTCTGGTCTCTTTAAAGACCTCTGGTCTCTATAAAGACCTCTGGTCTATATAAAGACCTCTAGTCTCTAAAAATACCTATGATCTGGTCTTTATAAAGATCTCTGGTCTCTTTAATGATCTCTGGCCTCTAAAAAGACCTCCTGTGTCTATAAAGACCTCTGGTCTCTATAAAGACCCCTTGTCTCTATAAAGACCCCTGGTCTCTATAAAGACCTCTGTTCTCTATAAATACCTCTGGTCTCTATAAAGAAACCTTCTTCTTCTTTATTTGCTTATTCGATTTTCGAATATTAGCGATCATACAATTACATAGTTTCTATTTTCATTAAATGTTATTTATGATTTGACTAAAGAGTTCTCTATTTCGTGATGTGTTGATAAGGTGGTCTGCGTTATGATATCCGGTCCATTGCTGTATGTTCTTGAGCCAGGTTGTTTCTTTTCTACCTCTGGAATTTCTACCTTCTATATTTGCTAGGAGAATTAATTGGAGTTGTTTATATTTGGGATTCCTCATAATGTGTCCTAGGTATGCACTCTTTTGCTTTTTAATATGCGTTGTAAGTTCTCGGGTGCGGTTCATTCTTCTGAGAACCTCTTCGTTCGATATGTGAGCTGTCCAGGGTATTTTTAGTGTTCTTCTGTAAACCCATATCTCAAATGCCTCGAGTCTTTTAATGTCTACAGCTTTAATAGTCCAAATTTCAACTGCATATAGCAATACTGACCAAATATAATTTTTAACGAATCTTGTCTTCGTTTCAATGTTTATGTTATGGCTTGTTAACACTTTTTTATATTTGGAAAACGCGTCCTTTGCCATCTCTATTCTGCATTTAATTTCTTTGCTGTTGTCCCATTCCTCATTAATTAGAACGCCTAAGTATTTAAAACATTTTACTCTTTCAATAGTAGAGTTATGTATTTTTAATGATGTGTCCGTGTGCGAATTCTTTCTACTAATCACCATGAACTTAGTATTTTGGATATTAATTTTTAGCCCATATTTTTCGCTATATTCAGTGAGTCTGTTCATAAGACTTTGTAGTCCCGACATAGTATCAGCCAGAATAGTGGTGTCGTCGGCGTATCGGATGTTGTTCATATATTTATTTCTGATTTTTATACCTTCTTGAATATTTAAAAATGCTTCTTGAAATATTTTTTCAGAGTATATATTGAATAGTAGTGGAGATAAGACACATCCTTGTCGAACTCCTTTGGATATCATTATTTCTTCTGTTGTATCTCCGTTGACATCAATTTGGGCAGTTTGATGCCAGTATAAACTTTTTATGCATCTTATTTCTTTGTCTTCTATTCCAATAGACTTGATTATTTCGATCAGCTTATCGTGTTGTACCGTGTCAAAGGCTTTTTCGTAGTCGATGAAGCATATGAATACGTCCTTCTGAACTTCCCGACATTTTTGTATAAGAACTTGGATACAAAACAAAGCTTCTCGTGTGCCTTTTCCTTTCTTAAACCCGAATTGTGTATCTCCCATTGATTTCTCGCATTTTTCATATATCCTATTATGAATTATTTTAAGGAATATCTTTAATGTATGACTCATAAGGCTTATGAGTCTATAGTCACTGCATCGTTTGGCATGGCTCTTCTTCGGTATTGCTATAAATGTGGACTTCAGCCAGTCTTGTGGAAATTGTCCTGTGTCATATATATGGTTGAAAAGTTTGGTAAATAGTTGTAGATTGTTTCCATCAATGAGTTTTAATATTTCTGAAGGTATCTCGTCAGGCCCAGTTGCTTTTTTGTCCCTCAAAGATTTAATGGCCCATTCTACTTCAGAATCCGTTATGCTCGTTCCAGACAATATTTGCGTGGATTGATTTTCGTAGCATGATCTTTTATCATCTGTAAAGAGCTTTTGTATATAGTCTTTCCAAATTATTTTTTTCTCGCTAATTTCAGTCACTATTTCATTGCTCTCATTGTATAGTACAGCAGAAGTTGTTTTACGATATACACCAGCAGCTTCCTTTAATTTCTTGTGTAGGTTGTAATCATCGTGTAGGTTTCTCAATCTTTCTATTTCTTCGCACTGATTATTCAAATAAGCGGTTTTTGCAGCTCGTATGGCTGTTTGAATTTCTCTGTTGAGCTCCCAATACAGTTCGTAATTTGAATTTTTGTATTTTCGGCGTTCATCGATAAGGTGTAGAATTTCATCCGTCATCCAGTCCTTATCCTTTGGTTTTGTGTAGTTTCCCAGATCATGTTGAGATATGGTGTTTATGGTAGTTTTAACTCTTTCCCATATATTTTCAACCTCATCAGCATTAATTGTGTTCAGTTGCAAATTTAAGTTATGCGTTATATTACTTTTAATGAGGGGATTTGCAAGTTTTCCAATATCAAGTTTTTTACGATGTGTTTTTTTGGATTTAGATATAATCTTTGTGCACATATTTGCCATAAGAAGATTATGATCAGAAGGAACATCTGCTCCTGGGTATGTCGAGGCCTTCGTTATAGACGTAAAGTGGCGCGTATCTATGAGAATGAAATCAATTTGGTTTCTAATTGTGTTTCCTGTTCTATCTTGTGGCGATTTCCACGTGTACAGTCGTCTGGGGGGTAGGCAGAAATATGTGTTTGCTACTTTCATTCGGTGTTCTTGGCAGAATTCTATTAGACTGTCACCTCTTTCATTTCTATTTCCCAATCCATACTGTCCACTTGTTCCTGGGACAGCGATGCTTCCTACCTTCGCGTTGAAGTCTCCCTGAACAATCGTTATTTCATGTGGTTTTGAGAAACCTGGTCTCTATAAATACCTCTGGTCTCTATAAAGAAACCTGGTCTCTATAAATACCTCTGGTCTCTATAAAGACCTCTGGTCTCTATAAAGACCTCTAGTCTCTAAAACTACCTATGAACTGGTCTTTACAAAGATCTCTGGTCTCTTTAATGATCTCTGGTCTCTAAAAAGGCCTCCTGTGTCTATAAAGACCTGTGGTCTCTATGAAGACCTCTGGTCTCTATAAAGACCTCTGGTCTCTATAAAGACCCCTTGTCTCTATAAAGACCCCTGGCCTCTATAAAGACCTCTGTTCTCTATAAATACCTCTGGTCTCTATAAAGAAACCTGGTCTCTATAAAGAACTCTGGTCTCTATAAAGACCTTTGGTCTCTATAAAGACATCTGATCTCTATAAAGACCTCTGGTCTCTATAAAGACCCCTGGTATCTATAAAGACCTCTGGACTCTATAAAGACCTCTGGTCTCTATAAACACCCCTGTTCTCTATAAAGACCTCTGGTCTCTATAAAGACCTCTGGTCTATATAAAGACCTCTGGTCTCTATAAAGACCTCTGGTCTCTATAAAGACCATTGGTCTCTATAAAAACCTCTGGTCTCTATAAAGACCTCTGGTCTCTATAAAGACCTCTGGTCTCTATAAAGACATCTGGTCTCTATAAAAACCTCTGGTCTCTATAAAGACCTCTGGTCTCCCAAAAGACCTCTGGTCTCTATAAAGACCTCTGGTCTCTATAAAGACCTCTGGTCTCTATAAAGACCTCTGGTCTCTATAAAGAACTCTGGTCTCTATAAAGACCTCTGGTCTCTATAAAGACCACTGTCTCTATAAAGACCTCTGGTCTCTATAAAGAACTCTGGTCTCTATAAAGACCTCTGTTCTCTATAAAGAACCCTGGTCTCTATAAAGACCTCTGGTCTCTATAAAGACCTCTGGTCTCTATAAAGACCTCTGGTCTCTATAACGAACTCTGGTCTCTATAACGAACTCTGGTCTCTATAAAGACCTCTGGTCTCTATAACGAACTCTGGTCTCTATAAAGACCTCTGGTCTCTATAAAAACCTCTGGTCTCTATAAAGACCTCTGGTCTCTATAAAGACCTCTGGTCTCTATAAAGACCTCTGGTCTCTATAACGACCTCTGGTCTCTATAAAGACCTCTGGTCTCTATAAAGACCTCTGGTCTCTATAAAGACCTCTGGTCTCTATAAAGACCTCTGGTCTCTATAAAGACCTCTGGTCTCTATAAAGACCTCTGGTCTCTATAAAGACCTCTGGTCTCTATAAGGACCTCTGGTCTCTATAAAGACCTCTGGTCTCTATAAAGACCTCTGGTCTCTATAAAGACCCCTGGTCCCTATAAAGACCTCTGGTCTCTATAAAGACCTCTGGTCTCTATAAAAACCTCTGGTCTCTATAAAGACCTCTGGTCTCTATAAAAACCTCTGGTCTCTATAAAGACCTCTGGTCTCTATAAAGACCCCTGGTCTCTATAAAGACCTCTGGTCTCTATAAAGACCACTGGTCTCTATAAGGACCTCTGGTCTCTATAAAGACCTCTGGTCTCTATAAAGACCTCTGGTCTCTATAAAGACCTCTGGTCTCTATAAAGACGTCTGGTCTCTATAAAGACCTCTGGTCTCTATAAAGACCTCTGGTCTCTATAAGGACCTCTGGTCTCTATAAAGACCTCTGGTCTCTATAAAGACCTCTGGTCTCTATAAAGACCTCTGGTCTCTATAAAGACCTCTGGTCTCTATAAAGACCTCTGGTCTCTATAAAGACCTCTGGTCTCTATAAAGACCTCTGGTCTCTATAAAGACCTCTGGTCTCTATAAAGACACCTGGTCTCTATAAAGACCTCTGGTCTCTATAAAGACCTCTGGTCTCTATAAGGACCTCTGGTCTCTATAAGGACCTCTGGTCTCTATAAAGACCTCTGGTCTCTATAAAGACCTCTGGTCTCTATAAGGACCTCTGGTCTCTATAAAGACCTCTGGTCTCTATAAAGACCTCTGGTCTCTATAAGGACCTCTGGTCTCTATAAAGACTTTTGGTCTCTATAAAGACCTCTGGTCTCTATAAAGACCTCTGGTCTCTCTAAAGACCTCTGGTCTCTATAAAGATCTCTGGTGTCTATAAAGACTTTTGGTCTCTATAAAGACCTCTGGTCTTCAAAAATTCCTCTGATCTGGTCTCTAAAAAGACTCTTATGTGTATAAAGACCACTCATCCCTATAAAGACCCCAGATCTCTATAAAGACCTCTAGTATCCATAAAGACCTCTGATCTCTATAAAGACCCCGCCTCTCTAGAAAGACCTCTGGTACTATAAATACCTCAGGTCTCTATAAAGGCCTCAGGTCTCTATAAAGACCTCAGGACTCTATAAAGGACTCAGGTATCTAGTAAGGCCTCAGGTCTCTATAAAGACCTCTGGTATCAAAAAAAAAAAAAGACCTCTGGTCTCTTTAAAGACCTCTGGTCTCTATAAATACCTTAACAGTATTCCTTAAATTGTTCATATCGTTGAGCGTGATGATACTAGAATTCGATCTAGCCATATCCGTCTGTCTGGTTGGTGCGTGCGATAACTCTCGAACGGATCAAACGATCCTAACCAACTTTTGTACTTCGTAATATTTTGCGCAGACTTGGTTTAAGTTCCAAGATGGGCCATATCGGTCAACTCCTTCGACTACTTTCCCTACAAAATGATTTCGACAAGTCTGTGATATTAAAGTTAAATGTTGAAAAGATAGGACGATGTTTATATAAAATAATAGAATCATACAAACTCCTGGACTAGGAGGTTTGGGATTGATTTCTTCATGTATTTTTTGATATTTTTTACTCGTTTTTAATTATTCCGTATTAATTTCTATCCATTTGTGAAAGTCGTGTCCAGTGACAAATTTCCATTGTTTTCAAGCATCCTAGGTCGTATGAGTTCTGACACTACGTATACGTCACAATAAACACTCAGTTTTTAATTGTTTAACTTATTGCAGTATTTTGTATATTTTTCTAAGTAATTAAACAATAAAAATAAACAATAATAACTATGCCCCACATAAAGTTCAGAAATCCGCCTCATCATCATTCTTAATATGAATGAAAAAAAAAACAAAAACATATGAATTGAAATCTTTGCGACTTCTTTGTGATGCGTAAAAAGAGATCGGCCGACCAAGCCGACAGCATGGTACAACATAGAATAACAAAAACAAGCAAAATGATAATAACAAATTTTATTTATTAATAAACACTCATATTTAAAATGTGATAAGAACTCGTTGCTGCCAGAGGCAGAGAGCCCTCTTTCATTGAATACCCCATTTTCCCCCTTTCCACACAAAAAGAATACACAATTTGCCCAATCGGTATTACAGAGAGAACATCAAAACTGCTTTACTCTTGTTTGTGAAATTGGAAATTCTGATTTTGACAGTTAAATGAGTTTTATTTCAATCGACATTTGCCCTTTTCCAACCCGGTATAGGCAGAAACCAATGCAAACTGGCAGCACGCTGACAGACGGACAGACAACAGCTGTTCAGCGTGTGAACTGTGAATTGACATCAATTTGGGAAAGTTGCTGTTGGTTATTTTTTTTGTTCATGCGAACCGGATTTATTTGGTGAAAAAATATTTAACACCGTTTTGGATGGCCTTGTGGCCTTGCGGTGGGAATTTCTTAAAGATGACAATTTTATTGGAAAAAAATTAAAATTAAGATTTATTATTTTACCAAAGAGAGAAATATAACAAACTGCAATGAAATCAATGAGCGATTCTATTTTATTCACTCAGAACTTATCAGTTTGCAAAAAATTGTCATTTTAAACTTGACCTTCTACCACCATTCATAATTGCCGAAATTCACAACATAAGACCAATGAACTTCTCTCCACGTCATTCAAATATCATTTGATTGCTTCGTGTCTCTTATTCTTTAGTGGACTTAGAAAAACGCAAATTGAAATGTTTGTCCAGCGACTTTTATTGTTATCAACACTCAACGTTGTGATTGTTGTGCATAATAAAACGCTCAGATTGCAGTTCATCAGAATGTCACAACAAATGATGAATGAATTGACTTTGAAGTGTCGCCGTGCAGCATTCATTTTGGTTGGTATCATTTCCGAGCAAGTCGGTATCTTTTGTGTAAAAAATTAAGAGGCGTTTTTTTGGTATGAATCATATGGCGTCGTTCATTCATGTATTTACAGTTGAATGAGATTACAATGGAGAATTCGAATATAAACAAAAATGTACTTTAGACGGGGTATCAATTGTGTTATACTACATATGCGCAGGATACTTAGGCATCTGCAATAAAATTAAACTGTATCCAATGTTTTGTAAGTAAGACAGACGTTGTTTTTGTATCGATTATCGAGTAATGGATCAACGCTTACAACATATTGTGGCCTACAGCCTTTAGCAGTTCTGCTAATAATTCAAAGACTTCTGTTCCTCACGGCTTTCTACTATTTTTATGTTCCCACAGCGTCTCCCAAGAGACAAGGGTGACTCTTCTTATATCCATGAGGGCACGCCGATGCATATTGACTCAATGATACGGGTCTTACTTTTTATCGCCGAGTTCGAATGGCGAGTTTTACGGCACCACTTGTAGATACGTTTTTCATGGCGGAAATACTCAGGAAATGTAAACCAACATTACGCTGAGAGGATTTTCCACAGGCGAAAAAGTTGATGATCTGGTCAGAGATTGAACCACAGACTTGAGTGCTCACCACTGCCTTGACCTTATCCTGGATAGGGATACATAATCGAAAGCAACAATCGACTTTAAAACTATTCGATTTTCATCGTTAGCAACATTTACAAAAGTCTATAAAAAATCGATTTTTAATTCTTTTCAAAAAGAATTCGGATTGGGCTAGATGGAGTAAGTCCAAAAGGTGTTCTATAAAAAATTTTTGGTGTGGGGATAGGTACTGAAAAGCCATAATCGATATTTCTAAAACTAAAAATTGTGTGGTACTGTCATATGGGGGCTATACCAAAACATGGATCTACATTGACAAATTTCAGCGGAGAGGTATTGTGACCGCAAGGAACCTCAAACGACAAATTACGACTGGTTCGGTTAAAAATTCTATCTAAAATCCTCAAAATAACGAAAATCGGAAGGCACCGTTACATGCGAGCTATACCAAACAAGTAAGAAAATCTATAGTCAGACGGAGCCGACCATGGGATACCCTATACCACTATCCCTGGACAATCGCTCTCCACGGAACTTCTTTTCAATGATTGTGAAAATTTAATTATCAAATATCAGAGATGTAATGTATAATACTTATGACCAAAACCAAAAAGTTATCTAGCATGACAAAGACATTTTTGTAGCAGGAAAGGAAAATTTAGTTCACACAAACTAAAATGTAATGAAACCCACTTATGTAGTACTACTACCTCCGTTGTTTAACCGCTACGTTATTGACATTTTTACCAATTTCACACAAAAGTTTCAGTCCATTTAACCCGCTAAGTATGTATTATAAACTCAAACTTTGTTTAAAATTTTCGGGTTTATTATTTTGACCTACAGGCCGCTACAAAATTGGTTAAAATTTTGTTTTGGTCCATTTCATCCCCTTAACATTTCACGATCGTCGCCAAAAACTAATCATTTCTATTCTGGCCCGAACCCAACCTCTTTAAACAATTGGTTACAATCGGTTCATAATTGCGGCCTTAAGCTTGTTTACAATTTTTAATGGACGGACACACAAACACTTTATTGCAATTTACATCAGAGGAAAGGTCAGTAGCTTTTTTTGTCGTATGTAGGCTACTTTGCGAAGGAACTAAAATATCGACCAAAAATAAAATTTTTATATTTTTCATACAAAATAAATGGTCCATTTCACCCGCTAAAGAATATCAGATCATCATTCAAAATTGTAGGCATCTTTTTCGACCTATACTCTTACCCGGTGCAAAATTTCGTGACTATTGATGTATAATTGCGACTTCTAGCGAGTTTATTATTACACTACAAACAAATAACGGAATATACTAGGCTGTAACTCTGTTATCTATCATGCACACCAACATAATTGGCATCAATTAAAGGTCAAGCGTTCCACTTTCAAGTATATCTCACTTGTCTGTAATGTCACTTCCAGGAATTAAGATATAAGCTGTATATTAAAATTTTTTACAATTTTCACACAAAAGTTTTGGTCCATTTAACCCTCTAAATATTATCCGATCGCCATCTCAAATTGCAAGCTTCTCCTTTGTGATATACTCTTACCTTATTTACGGATAATAGTCCGATTACGCGTTGATCGGACTATTATTGAGACCTACAGAGCCGCTATAAAATTGGATAAATATTATGTTTTTGGTCCATTTCACCCGCTAAATATTTCACGATCATCACCAATAAGAATAGGGATCTATTCTGATCTGAACCCGACCACCATACAAAATTTCCTGACGATCGGTCCATAATTGCGGCCTGGAGCGTGTTTACAATTTATAATGGACAGACGGACGGACGGACGGAAGGACGGACGGACACACATCTCAAAATCGCCTTATCTCGTCGAGATATGAAGATTGGTATACCACATTGGGGGTCTCCGACGAATATTTCGCGGTGTTACATGAATTTTTTCCAAAACAAACTTATAATACCCTTTTCCACATTGTGGTATAGGGTATAAAAATTTAACTATGTTGACAATTTTATGTAGAGAAGTTTTGTGACCACTGGGAACCTCAAATGGCAAATTACCGCTAGTTCGGTCAAAAAATGTTGCAAAAATGCGTAAAATACCGAAAATCGGGAGGTATCGTTATATAGGGCGTATACCAAAATATGGACCTATGTTGACATTTTTTTTGTGGAGATGTTTTGGGACTGTTGGGACCATCAAATGTGAAATTACGGGTAGTTCTGTCCAAAGATGTAGCTAAAATCCGCAAAATATCAAAAAAATCGGGAGGTACCGTTATAAGGGGGCTATACCAAAACAGAGTCTTACGATGATAATTTTTGGTGGAGATGTTTTGTGACCGTTGGTAACCTTACATGTTAAATTACAGTTAGTTCGGTGCACAAAATGTAGCTAACTTTCTCAAAATATTGAATATCGGAGGTACCGTTATATGGGGGCTATACCAAAATATGGACCTATGTTGACGTTTCTTGGAGGTGTTTTGTGATCATTGAGAACCTCAAATGTGAAATTAGGGGTAGTTCTGTCCACAGATGTGCTAAAATCCGCAAAAATACTGAAAATCGGGAGGTACCGTTATATGGGGGCTATACAACAACAGAGTCCTACGATGACAATTTTTGGTGGAGATGTTTAGTAACCGTTGGGAATCGTACGAGTACATGTTAAATTACAATTAGCTTGGTGCAAAAATGTGGCTAACATCCTCAAAATACCGAATATCGGGAGGTACCGTTATATGGGGACTACACCAAAATATTCGCCTACGATGACAGTTTTTGGTGGCGATATTTTGTGACAACTAGGAACCTCAAGTGTCAAATTACAGGTAGTTCGGTCCAAAAGTGTAACTAAAATCCGCAGAATTCCGGAAATCGGGAGGTACCGTTATATGGGGTCTATACCAAAATATGGACCTATGTTGACGGTTGTGGTGGAAAACTTTCGTGACCACTGAGAACCTTAAACGTCAAATTACAGCTGGTTCGGTCAAAAATTGTAGCTAAAATCCTCAAAATACCGAAAATCGGCAGCTACCGTTTTATGAGGGCTATACCAAAACATTTTGGTGGAGAACTTTCCTGACCGCTGAGAATTTCAAATGTCAAATTACAGCTATTTCGGTTAAAAATTGTAGCCCAAACCCTCAAAATACCGAAAATCGGGAGACGTCAAAGACTCGTAGGGTGGAACAGGGAGTTTACCAAGGTGAGGCATAAAGACGGTAATGCAGGAGATGTTTGTACGATCTTGGCGTCGGGCCATATCGTAACTAAAATATCTGACAATAAACGCCGATAAACTTGTGACAATAAGTTTATACACACCACTTGGACGGCTGAAATAAGGCTCCCATTGAACTACCCCAACATATTGGGTGTAGCGTTCGATAGCATCCCAGCAAAAATCCTCATTACAAACCTCCTTTCCCACCCATTATTTTAACAAGGGCATGTCGCGCGAACTATCTGGTTATTTTGTAACCACTGAACAAAGTAGATTGTAACCACGGAAATAAGTAGATACTGAGTAGATTCTGACTACTTATTTCAGTGGTTACAAAATAACCAGATATTTCGGGCGACATGCCCTTATTAAAATAATGTGTGGGGAAGGAGGTTTGTAATGAGGATTTTTGCTCTGATGTTTACATCGTCCGTGCAAACTACAGCCTTTTTGCGACAAGATCAGCTACTGGCGGCCGGCAGCAATTGGGGTGCTGACAAGAAAACTTGTTGACCTCTTATAGAGCAATAGACAGGACTGTGATAAACTATGCGGAACAATACCCAAAACTGCCAGAATGCCGTCCTGATGACTGCAGAAGAGTGCCTAATAATTAAACGGCAGAATTTTATGCAACCCCTTTTTTGGTCCGACTCATGTCAAATACCGAAAATCCGGAGGTAACGTTTTATGGGGACTTTAAGAAGGCCTGCACCATTTTAGATGGAAAATTGTTTACCCCCCAAGGAAGACTTAATACCAAATTTCAGCCATTTCGGAGGGATATTGAGGCCACAACCTTCAAAATACCGGAAATTGTGAGGTGCGGTTCTATAGGGGCTATATTAAAGTGTGGACCTGTGCCGATAAATGTCTCGTTGAACGTTGTATGCCCCCAGACTTAATATCAAATTTCAGCCATTTCGGTGGGATATTCAGATCACAAATCCTTGCATATGTTGTTGCATATGCTCATTTATGCAAATATGTAAAAATATACACGATATGCAAAATATGCAAAATTTTCTAATTTTGTGATAAAACGAGTTTCTGTCTACTTAGATTTTCTCTGCGACCATCGTAAGCATATATCGCTCATTTACTCAAAGAGTGGCATAACTCAAAAAATACCTTTTGTGAGTTAACAATTTCTATTTTTTCTACGACTTCTACTTTATCTTGTGTCAAAATTTCAAGTTGATATCTCTAAAACTCAACGAGTTACAGCTTATTTTCTAGGAATTTTGCATAAATCATCTAAAGTGTTTTTTTGAGGTTATGGAGCACTTCAAATCATGCTTGAACTTGTACAGAAATTTAGCACTGATATCTGGCTATCTCTTTACAAAAGAGGGTCCAAGTAGTTATTAGTTTTAATATAATAATCTTTTTAAGTTGGGAAGTCAAATTTCAGTCGGCAATTTAAAACGCGTTTTTCTCGGAATTAGATTTTTTCGAGAAGTGTAACTCTTTGAGTAAATGAGCGATATGTATTTGCATAGGATTCCGCTGTCTACTCATCATGACACAAGTGAACCATCACTATGAGGAGACGAAGATTATCCCCTCACATCACCACAACAATATGTTTTCGATTCGGTGTCGTTGCCGTTGGCATCCCTGCCACAATCTACAGTACAGGAGATATCTACATGATCCAGAGAGAGGGTTAAAGGTATAAACGAGGAACCCTACATCAATCAGCCGCTCAGGCAGGTTGGGATATGTATGGGACTTCGATAGATATCATTATTCAATGTAACTATTATATATTTGATGTTCTTACTGTCCACAATACTTCTCCCCCCATATAACGGTGCCTCCCGATTAAATGTATTTTGAAGATTTTATCTACGGATTTTTGCCGAACTACTTGTTATTTGACATTTGAGGTTCCGTGTGATCGTAAAAGTTCTCCACGAAAAATTGTCGGAATAGGCCCATGTTTTGGTATAACCCGCATATAACGAAAAACTTCTCCCCCTAAAATTTTGAACAGGAATGTTAGTTCAGATTTTTTTTAAATTATGAATTTTAATTTGGTTTAAGTTAGCGATTTGTTCGTAGAACAGTTAGGTCCACTACTTCTGTTATTTTGTACAGTCATTAGCTGATGTTAATTATTTGTCGGAGAAATTTATATTTTAATAAGTCTACGGATTTTACTATCTCCTTGAAATAAATGTTCCACTTATCCTCATATTGTATGCGAATATTGAAACTAATTTATCTAAATCTTAATTTCATCTTTTCAGATTTCTTTACAAAATCTTCTAAAGAAGAGTCCACAATAAAGACAAGTAACCGCAGATTATGAACCCACAATAAGACTACAAACAAGGCAAAAACCCCAATGGAATTGAAACGCTAAGAAACAAAAACTTAAAACAACCTGAAGACAAATTTGTGATATTATTTACCATATATTCCTATAAGTTACGCTACTAGTTGCAGTTTATACTACGTTTTTCATCTTCACCTGACTAACTACCTCAACAAAACATATCCGCTGAGACCTTTTCACATTTACGCAAAATAACAACCAACCAACATCTGTCAAAATGGTACATGGAGCTCCGACAAAGAAAAAATCCAATGGTGCAACAAACAACAACACACAATATGACATGGAATTGGAAGACACACAACAACCCATACCACCGGATGGTGGTTGGGGCTGGATGGTTGTGTTTGGTTCTTTCATGATACACATTATCAGTGAGTATTTTATTTATGTTTGTGTATTTTTATGACATTTTATATTATTTATTATTGCATTTCTAAGAAAAGTGCCAACAACAACTATTTTTAAATAGAAGGAAATGAAATCAAAAGTAAAAAGTGCAAATCAATAATCATCGCCTTCTTGTTCTTCTCTCATTTGAGGCATTTTATAATCAGCTAATCAACGATGCATAACTGTTTATATAAGAAACTATTTTTGTGAAGTGTGTCAATCAAAGTCTTGCTGATAGTATGGAAAGGGAAGGCAAGTCTTCATTACGTAGAACGTGTCTAGTCAATAGATTAACACGTGTAACGAAAGCATGTAAACATGTGTGTAATTAAAGAGGAAATTTAATAATTTGGAGCGTGGATTTCCCTAATTCATATTCATCTGTAATTAGTAGGCCAGCCAGATTGATAAGATATCAAAAAACAAATTTTATTTGTTTTAAATAATGTTATTTTGTAAACAAAACAATTAGTAGCCAGCCAGCCGATGTGTCCGATGTGTGGGAATGAGCAATGACCCATTTGTATATCTGTAAGTTGCATAGTTCGTATTTCTTTGAATTAGCTTTATGACTTATTCATTCATTGTTCTCCCTCCCTCCACAAATCAGCAATTACATTTTCTTTGTAAAATTCTACAAATCCATCAACACAAAGCTGCATTACAACTTTTTGTTAGACCCCATTTATCGCTTTTTTATTTGTTTTAATAATTCCGCATAAAACATGTTTGTTGGAGATTTATGCAGTTTTAAATGACTAATGTAAAACGATTAGAATTCTACTCGAATTACACAAGCCGGAAACTTTAATCGTAATGACACATGTATTGAGCAATTAATAACAATTTACAAAACTGGGATTAAAATTATTAACATATTTGAATATAAAATTAATTTGTCTATCAACCTATTATAGTGTGAAAATCTTTTCAAAATATGCAAAAATGAAGGAGAAATACAAATCATAAGGGATACATGCGGTAAAAATTATAAGAAATTAATTACCAGGTTCAAAACTAGATGTAAGCCAACATTTTAGAGTGCTTCGAGATCTTTGAAGGGGGTCCCCCAGCTGCTCGACAAAAGCAAATCTTCATAATATTTTTCAAAGGAAACTACGAAAATTTTTTGGTAGATAGATCGCAGCTGAAAGAGCATAAATTAATCTGCTTTCTGATTTTTAAACTATTGTTAAAGCGTTTTGCAATGCCAACTCTAGCTCGAAAACTAATAAACCCATTGTCGTATACTTTAGTGATCTTATCAAGGACATCCAAATCTAGTCCTTCATCGATCGATTTTGCAATATATTAGATTTTACGAAAATTGCAACCACAAAAATTCAAAGTTTCAATTTTTGGCTTAAAAATCGGACGTTCTTGGTCATAAAACGGGCAAACCAAATTTTAACAAGTAAAAAAGTATCAGGGGAGACGTAGGGGATGAGAGATACCAAGGAACGACCCTGAACGGCTTTAACGTGGCAAAGTCCAGGATTTATCTTGGTCCCTCTCTCATCTCAAGTGGACACTGAGCTCCCCGTGGTGTCACCTGAGGAGCTGCCTTTAACACACGTTTAAGGTAGTGAGCTAACATGTGCCTAGCTTTCACCCATAAGAACGTTAAAAATTTGAGTTGTGGGCGCCGGGTCAGTAACCCTCCCCTAGAAAAAGCAGCCTACTATGAAAAAATAAAAGAAAAGAAAAACAAATCCATCTAATGATCTGCGAATCTGCACATGGAATGTTCGTACACTTTATAGAGAAGGTGCAGTTTACGCATTGGCAGCTGTAGTTGACACAACTGCCATACAGGCCGACATTACTGCCATACAGGAAACAAGATGGATTGAGAAAGGCGTCACAACAACACCTAAAGGTGACGCACTGTATTATAGCTGCCATGACATAAAGCATGAGGTTGGTTGCGGATTTGTAGTTTGTCGGAGGTTAAAACACCTGGTCTCCAGCTTCACACCCGTGAATGAAAGACTCGCTGCAATTCGATTAAAAGCAAAATTCTTCAACATCAGGACGAACAGACCGAAGACATATTTTACGAGCGAAAGAAACAAGAAGAAACTTATGACCGTTGTCCTGCCCATGATATTAAAATTATACTAGGCGATTTTAATGCCAAAATTGGAAAGAAGAATATCTGTGGCCCAACAGTCGGGAAATTCAGTCTCCACAGTGAAACATCAGACAATGGTATGAGACTGATAGACTTCGCAGCTACAAGAAACATGGTAGTTAGCAGTACCAGACTTAATCATCTCGATATTCATAAGGGCACCTGGCTGTCGACAGATCAAAGAACAAGAAATCAAATTGATCACGTTGTGGTAGATGGAAGACAATCATCGAGCGTGTTGGATGTGCGCTCGTTCCGTGGAGCAAACATAGACTCGGACCACTACCTAGTTGCAGCAAAGGTACACACCCGGTTAAACGTAGCAAACAAAGTAAGAACAGACACAACACGGAAGTTGGACATCGGTAAGCTGCAATCACAACAGATAGGCAGAGCATATTCCACTCAACTGGCCCAATTGCTTAATCAAAGCACTCCTCGTCCCGATAACATATCAGGACAATGGCAAAACATTGCCCACTCCATGCAAACAGCCGCAAAAGCAGTACTTGGATACCAGAGACCTCCACCAAGGAATCCATGGTATAACCAGGAGTGTCGTGCTGCTACCGAAGAGAAAAATGTGGCATCTAGTACTACTTTACAACCCGTAGCAATGCGCAGCGCACGAGAAAGGTATCGGGAGAAAAGGAGGGAGGACTAACGTCGTTTCCGCAGGAAAAAGAAAGAGGTGGAATAGCGGGAGTGTGAAAAAAAAAACGAAATGTACATGAGCCAGAATGAAGTCCTATAAATTCTACCAAAGAGTAAAGCATCAAACTGATGGCTTTGGTACAGGCACCTCCTCCTGTAGAGACCGGCAAGGTAATTTGGTAACTGATACAGATAGTGTGCTCAGGATATGGAAAGAGCATTTGTCAAACCTGTTGGTATCCAGCGAAGACGACGAAGATATCTCAGATCCAATGCCAGAAGATGGTATTGAATGTATACCGCCCAGCCAAGGTGAGGTAATAAACAGGCTGAAGAATAATAAGGCAGCAAGAGCCGATGGCTTATCAGCCGAGCTGTTCAAAACCGGAGGCGACACGCCGATAAGGTGTACCCGACGATTGGAACCTGAGTATCCTGTGCCCCGTCCATAAGAAAGAGATAAGACTGTATGCGATAACTATAGGGGCATAAGTCTACTCCCGATTGCCTACAAGATCGTGTCAGGGATATTGTGCGAACGACTAAAGCCTATGGTCAACGAGATAATTGGGACATACCAATGTGGCTTTAGACCAGGCAAGTCCACCATTGACCAGATATTTACCCTGCGACAAATCCTGGAGAAGACCCAAGAGATGCAGATCGACACCTACCACCTTTTTGTCGATTATAAAGCAGCCTTCGACAGCCCACTACGTCCAGAGGTATTCCAGGCCATGTCTAAATTTGGTATCCCCGCAAAGCTCATTCGGCTTTCTAAAATGACTTTAACTGACACGAGATCCTCAGTTAAAAAAGGAAATAACCTCTGCGAAGAAGAGGTTTCAGACCAATAGCCACATGTTACTTGCTTATGCTGATGATATAGACATCATGGGACGATCAGTAAAAGAAGTAACCCAGCAAAATGTTCGATGCCAAAGATACCATTCAATCATGGGTGCAAGTGATCTGGCATGTCATCTTTTTAGCATCTTCATCGATGAATTTGGATCCAAATAAATAATTAATCTTATATATTTAGAAAAAATTTTATAAATAAAAACACAAAATTCATCTCTATTGGATCGATGAAATGGGTTCAGATGCTGATGGAAAGATCGGATCTTTCATGATTTCCTTTGCATGGGTTCAAATGCTAATGAAAAGATCGGATCTTTCACGACTTTGTTTGAACCAATGCAAAGGATGTCCTAAAATCACGTCATCGTATGGAACTCCTTCCTTCAAATTTTACTGGGAACCGATACCTTTATGAAGGTCGAAGGAGAATCTGTTAAAGTGGGTCTGGCGGTAAACGGCGGGAAGACCAAGTTGATGGTGTCGACGCGCAATGCGTCCTAGAGATCGGGCCAACTGTTGAAGTTGGTTCCTATAATTTTGAGGTAGTAAAAGACTTTGTCTACCTCGGCACCGCCGTAAACACAACTAACGACATCAGTTGCGAAATAATATTGGCCAACAGATGCTAAGTAAGCACTTCAAAAACAAAGCCACAACTCATCATACAAAAATAAAACATTACAAAACACTGGTACTACCCGTGTTGATGTATGGTTCCGAAGCCTGGGTACTTGCGCAAGCAGATAAGGCAGTGCTCGGCGTGTTTGAGAGAAAAATTCTTCGAAAGATCTACGGACGAGCTGTATCTGCTATACAACGACATCAATATAGTTAAACGTATCGAGATGCAGCGATTGCGTTGGCTAGGCCATGTAATAGGAATGAGCGATGATGAACCCGCAAAAAAGGCGTATAAATTCGAGCCACATGGCGGTACACGCAGAATTGGCAGGCCAAAGAATAGATGGCGCAAACAAGTGGAGGATGAGATGACAAGGCACGGTATTCCAAAAAGCGAAGCACGAAACAGAGAGAATTGGAGATCTTTTCTTAGTTCGGTCTATAGAACAAATGTTCTGTAATGGGCCAGCGAAGTAAGTAAGTAAGTTTGTTGATCAATGTGAACCCTAAATGTCAAATTACAGCTAATTTAGGTCAAAAATTTAGATAACAAATGCCAACAAATGCCATACCTGGAATCGCGGTACAGGTTTATGGGAGCTACACCAAAGCGTGGACCTATGTCTAAAATTTTCGGTGGATAAGTTTTTTTTTGACTACTTTTAACCCTAAATTTCAAAATACATCAAATTTCTTCAGATAATGTAGATAAAATCTTATAACTTCCTGAAATCGGGTAGTAGCGTTATATGGGACATTTGTTCAAAAAATTTAATGGAACTACTAACTACCACTAACCGAACCCGAAATGCCATATTAGAGCTAATTCAGTCTGAAAGTGTGGCTAAAACGTCAAAATATCTGAAATCGGGTAGTACCATTATATGGGGGCTATACCAGAATGTGGACCTATGTATGTCCATAATTTTTTGGTGGAAAAGCGTTTTTACTTCTAGGAACCCCAAATGCCAATAAGCACTAAAACATTTACTACAAATATCTCCGCATCCTACCCCTCCCCTAAATTCCGGGCAATATATTAATCCAAAACCGTGGTTCGTCCGGTAGCACTTAACTATGCCTCTCCGCATTCGTCATTACCATTGTAACAATTCTTAAAAAAGTCAATGGCCGGGTTTGCGAATAAATTTAATGAAAGACAATTATGCGTCACCATTTGCGGGTTTGCATATTTTTGATATTGGAGAAGAACATAAATCACTCACTTACCCACTATCAATAAGTACATAATTACTATTCGGCCATATGAATCATAATTTATGATGTTAATTTGCGCTGAACTTGTTTTCCAATTATCGCTGTGCGTCTATGTTTCGTGCTTTTCATGTCTTGTGATTATCAAAAAATGTTTTTTTCGATTTCATATTCAATTGATGACGACGATCAGAAAGTTCAAAATTTAGCATAATACTTTGGGACATAAAACATACATATGTGCTGTTCATATTGAAAATGTTTGAAGGGAAGGTACACGCAGAGAAAAATATTTTTCGCTTTTTTTGGAACAACAGTATCAATTTGTGTTCCAACAATTTATTTGTTTTGTTCAAGCATTGTAATTTTAATCCAAAAGATACCATATTTTGCTCCAAACATGAAAAAACAAAAACCACTTTCGAAATTTCGCAATATTGTAAAAATCTTTAACAATACACATGGTAGGAACTATCATAATGTAGAATTTTTATAAAAACTATTGTCAGCTTAGAAAACCTGTTACGGAAATTTTTGATGTGATTGTATATAATTCTAATATACAATTTCTACATAACTTTGATATAAATGCCACGTACATATAATATTACGAGTACTGTATCTAAAAAGACAGCAAAGTGAATGAAGAAACATAACTACTTCATTGCACTCATCCAAGCACCCACCCCAACATAAGGAATAAAAAAACCATAAGAAATATGAAAAGAAAACACAAATTACAACAAGGCAGGTTTCCTCCCAAAAACACTTCTCAGATTGTGCCCGGTATAACTCAGCTATATATACTGAGAGAAGAGAATAAAATTGTAGAAGAAAAGAGAATAATATAGTCCAGTTGACAAAAACTATTATTTGGATATGACAAAAACAATTGTTGTAATTGACAAAAACAATTGTTGTATTTAACAAAACGATTGTTGGATTCACAATACTACATAAGGGATCTAACAATATATTTACAATACATATTTTGTTCTTCGAATATTGTTGGATCAATCATATTTTTTTCTCTGCGTGTACAGAGTATTTGCTGGAAAGGGCCAGGAGGCAGACATAGTCTGCGCCAATTAATTATCTTATCTTATTTACAAGTTTTTTTACACACATTTTATTTATTGCAAATAAAATATTATCTGTAAAATATGTTAAACAACCCTTCAATTTGAAGTTACTAGACAATTCCAGATAAGCCTCACATCAAGTGATTGTAGACAATAGTTTGTCATTTAATATGGACATATTGTTTTGTTAAATGTTTGAAAAGCATTGATTAATACAAATATTTATACTTTCACTTATTTCGAACCTTTTGGGTTGGCAACTAAAATGTTCTTTACCATAAAGAACATTTTGCTTTAACAATCTTTTGGTGACAGATTAAAATGTTAGTTTAAGCAAATAAACTTAATTACCTAAATACTCACCACAAACAATGCTCTACACCGTGGACTGACCGCGTCTATAAAGAATTGTGAGTTGGCTTATGTGGGTAGTTAAGCATATATAGCGTATCGTGCGCTCACAGTAGAGTTGTTAAATCTAGTGAACTAGTTCAGTACCATAGTTCATTTGCGATTGAGTTACTGTATGAAAACAAAGAGATAATATAACTCATTCGCAGTTCGTTCACATAAATGACCAATGTCCACTGAACTATATAGTGAACTAGGTCGTTCAAATGAACTAAATTTTAACAACTCCAGGTCACAGTCATGTAGGGCATGTGTTGGGTATCGTGCTGTCAATTCGGATCCAATAAAACCACTCGTATTTGTCTGGGCAGCTGGTGTTATCTTGCTTCGATGGATGCGGAGTGATCTTAAAATATTGCATTCACACTATATCAGAGATGGCCAGCAACAATAAATTTCCTATGCCCGCGGGCATAGGCAAAGCGATCGTACTCACACGTATAGAGTAAACATCGTGTTGTTTACATTTTGCAAATCAGTCGATGAGAAGAACGTTGGTTTTTTAGAGTAGTACTAATGTTGGTCGTTCGGATTTTTTATACTCACACAAGCGCAATGTATAATCTGTGTTTTTGGTCATCATTTCACTATATGCTTGAACCCTGCAAGCATTTCCAATCGCACATTACTGGCAATTCTTTCTGTTTAGTGCTTCGCTTTCTGGAATACCGCATCTTGCAATCTCTGGCCTGTCAATTCTGCGTGCACCGCCATGTGGCTCGAACTTATACGCCTTTTTAACGGGTTCATCATCGCTCATTCCTATTATAAGGCCTAGCCAACGCAATCGCTGCATATCGATACGTTTAACTATATAGATGTCGTTGTATAGCAGGAGTTGGTTCAAACGACGTCGATATTCACCGTCAATTCAGATTGGTCCGTAGATCTTTCGAAGAATTGTTTTCTCAAACACGCCAAGCACTGCCTTATCTGCTTGCGCAAGTACCCAGGCTTCAGAATTATACATCAGCACGGGTAGTATCAGTGTTTTGTAAAGCGTTATTTTTGTTTGACGAGTTGTGGCTTTGTTTTTGAAGTGCTTACTTAAGCCAAAGTAGCATCTGATGGTCAATATAATTCTTCTTTTCATTTCACAAATGATGCCGTTTGTTGTGTTTACGGCGGTGCCGAGGTATACGAAATCTTTTACTACCTCAAAATTATAGAAACCTACTTCAACAGTTGGTCCGCCCTCAATGAACGCATCAACTTGGTTTTCTCGCCGTTTACCGCCAGACTCACTTTAGCAGATTCTCCTTCGACCTTCATAAAGGTATCGGTTACTTCTTTTACTGATCGTCCCATGATGTCTATATCATCAGCATAAGCAAGTAACATGTGACTATTGGTGTAGATTGTGCCACTTCTTTTGACGTTTGCCTCTCGTATAACCTTTTCCAGCAGGATGTTGAAAAGATCACACGAAAGGCTGTCTCCTTGCCTGAAATCTGTTTTGTTACAAAACTCTTCGGAGAGGTTCTTTCCTATTTTAACTGAAGATCTTTCGTCAGTTAGAGTCATTCTACAAAGCCGAACGAGCTTTGCGGGGATACCAAATTCAGACATTGCTTGGAATACCTTTGAACGTAGCGGGCTGTCGAAGGCTGCTTTATAATCGACAAAAAGGTGGTAGGTGTCGATCTGCATCTCTTGGGTCTTCTCCAGGATTTGTCGCAGGGTAAATATCTGGTCAATGGTGGACTTGGCAGGTCTAAAGCCGCATTGGTATGGTCCAATTACTATCTTGTAGGCGATAGGGAGAAGACTTATGCCACTATAGTTGGAGCATAAAGTCTTATCTCCTTTGGACGGGACACAGGATGCTCAGGTTCCAATCGTCGGGTACGCGTTCTTCCTGCCAGATGGAGCTAACTAGCTGATGCATACACCATAACAGCGTGTTGCCTCCGGTTTTAAACAGCTCGGCTGGTGGGCCATCAGCTCCTGCTGCCTTATTATTCTTCAACCGGTTTATTGCTGTCATTACCTCATCTTGGCCGGGTGGTATACATTCAATACCATTTTCTGGGGATTGGATCTGTGGCATATTCGTCGACTTCGCTACTATTGGATACCAACAGTTTGAAAAATGCTCTTTCCATATCCTTAGCACACTATCTGTATCAGTTACCAGATTACCTTGCTGGTCTCTACAGGAGGATGTGCCAGTTCCAAAGCCATCAGTTTGATGTTTCACTCTTTGGTAGAATTTTCGGACTGCATGCTGTCTTCTGTACATCTCGATTTGTTCACACTCCCGCTTTTCCATCTCTCCCTTTTTCCTGCGGAACAGAAGATTCTCCTCTCTCCTTTTCTCCCGATACCTCTCTCGTGCTCTACGCGTTGCTACTGATTGTAAAGTAGCCCTATATGCCGCATTTTTCACTTCGGTAGCAGCACGACACTCCTGGTCATACCACGGATTCCTTGGTGAAGGTCTCTAGTATCCAAGTATGGATTTTGCGGCTGTTTGCATGGAGTGGGCAATATTTTGCCATTGTGCTGATATGTTATTGGGACGAGGAGTGCTTTCATTAAGCAGTTGGGCCAGTTGAGTGGAATATGCTGTGGCTATCTGTTGTGTTTGCAGCTTACCGATGTCCAACTTCCGTGTTGTGTCTGTTCGCAATTTGATTGCTACATTTAGTACGTACCGTTGCTGCAACAAAGTAGTGGTTCTAATCTATGTTTGCACCTCGAAACGATTGTACATCCAGCGCGCTCGATGCATGTCTTCCATCTATCACAACGTGATCAATTTGATTTCTTGTTCTTTGATCTGGCGACAGACAGGTGCCCTTATGAATATCGAGATGCTTAAATCTGGTACTGCTAATCACTATGTTTTTTGCAGCTGCAAAGTCTATCAGCCTCATACCATTGTCAGATGTTTCACTGTGGAGACTGAATTTCCAGACTGTTGGGCCAAAGATATTCTCCTTTCCAACTTTGGCATTAAAATCGCCTAGTATAATTTTAATGTCATGGCAGGGCAACGGTCGTAAGTTTCTTCTAAGCGCTCGTAAAATACATATATCTTTGGTCTGTTCGTCCTTGTCTTCAGTGGGAGCATAAGCACAAATAAAGCTGATGTTGAAGAATTTTGCTTTTAATCGAATTGCAGCGAGTCTTTCATTCACAGGGGTGAAGCTGGAGACCAGATGTTTTAACCTGCGACCACCTACAAATCCGCAACCAAACTCATGCTTTGTGTCATGGCAAATATAATACAGTGATAGTATAAAACAGCAAGCGTGCTACCTCGTAGAGTTGTGCCAAAGGAACTATATGGAACTATCTAGTTCACTTCGCAGTTCCAATGGCCACCATTTTTTCTTTGAACAAACTGCGTATACTTACTATCACACGTTATATTTCATAATGTTACTCATACGCATTGGAACTAGTACGAGGAACTAGATTACCCAACTCTACTACCTTGGGGTAATTTGTGATTGAAATTTGAGCGCCATCAACCAACATGTTGAGCAAAGCTTCGCTTTAACTGCTCTTGTGTTTGGTAATGGGACAATGGATTAAAAAGCTGATATTCTCACATTCTATTGGGAAATTTGATTTTACTTCGCGTATTGGACCGACAGTAAACTCTCAGCACCCGAGAATTTGAAACAGCGATTGTTAAAATTTGTGAGTCCTTGCCAATCATGGACGGAATTTCAAAGGCCGCAATGAAAATAAATCAGTTTATTTTAGTTTAGTTTATTTTTTAAAGTGTTTTGTTTAACTTGTTTAAAAATTATTTATAGTTTTAATCGAGAATATTAATAACATTTACATATAATTCCTTTTTTTATTACAGCCGATGGTATGACATATTCCTTTGGTCTCTTCTACGATGAATTTCTGGTATATTTCAATGAGGGCAAAGGTAATTCCATTCAATAATGCTCATTACTTATTTTACTCACTCACTCTCACTCTCTCTCACAGGTTATACAGCGTGGATTGTTTCAATTATGGTTGGTGTGACATTTGCATCGGGTAAGTTATACGAACAATGGCTAGTGCTATAAATTCATTAATGAGTGTAAACTTAAAACATTTCACATATTAAAGCATACTCTTAGGCTGAAACTAATTATTGCAAACATTTTAGGTCCAATTTCATCGTCATTTGTTAATCGATATGGTTGTCGAGCTGTGACAATAGCAGGTGCCATCTTAACAGCAATTTGTATAATTATCAGTACATGGGCTCAGGTAAACGCAGTTGCATTCTTTTTTTTATTATTTGCATTAATATTTGTTTTCCTTCCCTCTCACAGAATGTTCTCACCCTGATTATTACAATTGGTTTTGGCACCGGTCTGGGTTTGGGTTTAATTTATTTACCCGCCATTGTTAGTGTCAGTACGTACTTCGAAGCAAGACGTTCCTTGGCCACTGGTATTGCAGTATGTGGTTCTGGTTTCGGTACCTTTGTGTTTGCACCTCTAATGGAAACGCTTTTGGGTACTTATGGTTGGCGTGGTGCTCTCTTGATTGTTGGTGGCATAGTATTAAATTGTATTATATTTGGTGCTATGTTCCGACCATTGGAACCACCAAAACCCTCGGAAGCGAAAAGAAAGAGCATTATTGACCAACATGCTACTCCAGCGGAATTGGAACCACTTAAGGCCAATATTAAACAAGCTGACCAGTACCTGCAGTTGCCAAAGAGCGAAACAAATGGTTTGTGTAGATCAAATAGTGTGGGTCAATCATACAAGAATAAGGTAAGCATGTGAAAGGTAGGCATTTTTTTAATTTATTCTAAAAATTCTTGCAATTTTATTTTCAGTTAAACGGCTCAAATGGCATTGTTAATCAAAAAATGGAAATTTCAGTGGTTTCCAAATGTACCAGTAATGAAGATGTTCTTAGGGCCTCATTAAGTCAACCTCATTTGGCTCAACTGAAGGAGCATCATCGTGAGAAGTCGGGAAGTGGTACCATGTACAGGCCAGATATTTTGTATCAGGTGAGAGAGATTTTGAGAATTTTGAAATGTTACTGTAAGAAATGAATTAACTAATCAACGAAATTCGTTTATAGGGATCCTTGATGAACATACCTGAATATGCCAGATCACGCCAAGATCTCTCCGGTTCAGGTGTCATACAACGTTATGGTTCAGTGAAACATTCTCAATTGGATTTGAATGAAGAAAAGGTAAGTGAAAGGGGGATTTCTTAGGGGTTAATGATATGTCGGCGTCATCACGGCTCCATTGTAGTTTTCATTGATGTACATTAAGAAAATTTGATGCATTGCCACCATCAGAACAATTGCTCCACTTATTAGAAATATTAATTTTTCATGATCTCCAAAAAGTTGCAGAATCGTGTGATAAATATTTTCAAAATATTCGATGAGAGACATTTTCCCCAATAAATTTTAATGAATTTTTTTGAAAATATAAAACAAATCAAAGGCAAGTGAAGTTTGTGGCAGTGTTCTACTACTGCTAAACCTAAATAAACACGGGACGGAAAAAATTTGCTCGTACCGGCAATTCTCAGGCAATTCATTTTATAAGGACCCAATCATTTGTCAGTCTGATGATCCCTTTCTGTATGTGTGACTGACAAGTGTGTAGCACGAACCATCAGTCAAGTCTAAAATCTTAAATTTTTCCACCAAAAATGAATGAATTCTACGTTTTTTGTGTTCCTACACCAACATTATTTTCTGTTTTTCAAAATTGAATATTGACAATTTGAAAATAAACACAATTCGCCTAGACTGATGGGGGTTCATTTTGAATTCAAAACAGTTTTGATTTTCATCAGTCTTGAAAAGGTCACACATACATTCTCAAATTTTCGAAAATTTACCCAGGGCGAGTGTGGTGAAAAAAGTAGAACACATGTATTCTTATGAGAACTACCGAAATACGTCTAGCGTATACTTTTTGTAAGTTGAAAAAGTTTAACCTTGACAGAACGTTATTGTTTGTATGTGTGTGTGTTTTGTATTTTAATAACAAAAGCCCAACAAAACATGAAATACAATTCATTGCAAAGGAAAATTATTTGTTTTACGAATGAAAACATTTAAGTATCGGTCGCGGATTTTGTGTTTTAAATGTGATTCGGGACTCAACGTATTTGGGTAATACGGACGCTCAGAGAGCGTTGTTTTGGTAGGTTGGTGAAATATTTGTGTACGTCCCGTCGTTATTTAGGTTTAGCAGTAATACCCGGCGCGACGTACAAAAATATTCACCTTGAAATAATACGCTCCGTCAATGTTGAACATTTTCAAATTTCGATAGGCGTGAATGCCATCATCGGAGTATATCCCCATCTATCGCAGCTGAAGAACGTCGACAAGCTACAACAGTTTTGGCTCAACCATATCCCACATATCGAAGCTGAAAAACGGTAGCTGCCTCTACAACCCAGAATAGTTTTGGCTCAACGACAACTACCGAACCGATTTTACGAAAATCGGTGAAACTACTCGTCGGCATAAGAAAATATCACAAATCAAATTTGAAGGCTATTCGATTAAAATTGACCGAGTTATAGCAAAATCGGGTATAGATATATATGAGGGCTACATTCAAATCTGAACCGATTTTTGTACAAATCGGTGTAGCTATTCAGGGGCCTAAGAATATAACACATACTAAATTTAAAGGATATCCGATCAAAATTGAACAAGTTGTAGCAAAATCGGGAAAATATATATATATATATATATATATATATATATATATATATATATATATATATATATATATATATATATATATGGGCTATATATAATCTGAACCGATATATCTCAGAAGGTTGCAGGGATGGGCAGAATGTTTTTACACAGAGATGTCCAATTAACGGAAATCAAGAGCCAAGGTGGCAATAGGTGGCAATCAAAAGATCTGCTGTACTAAATATTAAGAATTTTGATTTTTTATACCCTCAGCCTTTAGGCTAAAGAGGGTATTTACACTTTGATACGACAAAAAATGTGCCTCATCGAAATAATGGTTTTAGACCCCAAGTATGTTTGTACGATATCCGTTTCAGACAATTTCGAGTAGATCTAGCAATGTCCGTCCGTCTGTCTGTCTGTCTGGCTGGTGCGCACAATAACTCTCGAACGGATCAATCGATTCGGTTCAAATTTTGGGTATCGAAATATTTTGTCCAGATTCGATTTAAGTTCGAAGATGGGCCATATAGGTCCACTTCTTCAGGTATCTCCCCCACAAATGTTCAAAAATTGTCGCAAAACTTGTGCGCACGATAACTCTTGTAGGCAATAACCGATTTGGTCCATACTTTGCACATCGTGTAATTTCTACCAAACTTAGATGAGGTTCCAATATGGACTCAATCAGTCCACTCCTTCGGGTATCACCCACACAAAATTTCGGAAAAGTTCAGTTAAGGACCTAGTCTCGAATCGCTTTGATTTTTGTTTACGCAAGTTGTATTCGCTGTCCTCTATACGACGCTGTAAGTTTCATTAGGGGTAAGTCCATACTTCCTGAGAAAATAGCCTGAAAGTTACAAAAAACCCTATGACACCGTGTGTAGTGGTTGGAGCGCAAGATAACTGTTTGTCCAAACTTAGTTCAAGTTCAAAGATGGATTATATCGGTCCACTCCTTCCGGAACCTCCCCCACAAATGTTCGGAAAATTTGTGCGTACGATAACTCTTGAAGGGAGTAACCGATTTGGTCCATACTTTGCACATTATGAAATTTCTACCAGACTTAGATGAGGTTCCAATATGGACTCAATCGGTAAACTCCTTCGAGTACCTCCCACACAAAATTTCGGAAAAGTTCAGTTTAGGACCAGCTCTCGAATCGCCTTGGTTTTTGTTGTAACTACTTGTATTCACTGTCGCCTATACGAGGGTACAAGTTTCCTCAGGGGCAAGTCCATACTTCCTGAAAAAAATAGCCTGAAAATTGAAAAACAAACCCTATGACACCATGTTTATGGGTGGAAGCGCAAGATAATTCTCGAATGGAAATGCCGATTTGGCCTTCGTTATATTGTTTCCAAACTTACTTTAAGTTCGAAGATAACCCATATCGGTCCACTCCTTCAGCTACCAACCCCAAAAAAGTTCGGAAAAATTGTGCGCACGATAACTCTTGATGGGAGTGACCGATTTGGTCCATACTTTACACATTTTCATAATATCTACCAAATATAGGTCCACTCTATCCCGTACCTCCCACACAAAATTTTGGATAAATTCACTTTAAGGACTGCTAATCACTTTGATTTTTGTTGAAGCAACTTACATTCGCTGCCTCAATTACGATGGTAAAAGTTGTTTCAGGGGCAAGTCCATACTTCTTGAGAAAACAGCCCGAAGGGTGTAAAAC
This sequence comes from Musca autumnalis, assembly GCF_047663935.1. NCBI lineage: Eukaryota > Metazoa > Arthropoda > Insecta > Diptera > Muscidae > Musca > Musca autumnalis. The sequence goes on along the minus strand of NW_027411866.1, from coordinate 241,815,630 downwards.
CCCCCTATGACACCCCAATGGTCTATGTCGGTCCATTCCTTTAAGTACCTTTTCCGCAAAATTTTTAATCTTTAATCCTAATCAACATTTTTGTCGGTTCATACGACCAAAAACCCCCTTGAAACTCCCTTAATACAAAAGTTTTTTGTGAAAAAAGTGTTTCAATTTGCACAGGCTGAGGGTATACCTCTGCCGGCAAAGCCGACTAATACTTTTTTACTTGTTTTTATTTCTCTTGTCTCATTTTGTACTCTTAAAAACAAAACTCTTCTTAATCTCATTGTGTCTTTTCTTCTTTTTCAGGAATTGGCAAAATGTTGCGGCATTACCTGCTCCAAAGTATGAAAATTTGACACAAGACAAACAAAATAGAATTGGTATGAAAAAAAATAACTCTCCATATTCTTTCTTTCTTTCTTCTTCTTTTCAGGAGACCCGAGACACCCTTCGAGAAATGATGAATTTCGGTTTGATGACAGATGTAATCTTTGTAATTTTTGCCATATCGAATTTTTGCACCAGTATCGGTTTCAATATGCCCTATGTCTATATTGTGTCACAAGCCAAGGCTTTGCATTTGACCGGTGAACAGTCTTCCTATTTAATTTCAATTATTGGTGTGGCGAATACGATAGGCAGAATTATTTTGGGTTATATCTCTGATAAGCCATGGGTTAATCGTTTGGCAGTCTATAATGTGTGTCTGACAATATGCGGCATTGCAACGGCATTGTGTCCACTGTGTACCGGTTTCTATTCACTGGCATTTTATTGTTCGGTATTTGGTTTTACCATTGGTGCCTATGTCGGTTTGACGTCGGTGATTTTGGTTGATCTGTTGGGTTTGGAAAAATTGACAAATGCTTTTGGTATTTTGTTGCTGTTCCAGGGGGTGGCTTCACTCATTGGACCACCAATTGGAGGTGAGTAGATGGGTTCAAAATGTTATGACAATCTATTTTAACTTTTTATTTCTTCATTTTCTTCTTTGTCTTTAGGTTGGATGTATGATATTACGCTTTCCTATGCCCCAGCCTTTATATTGGCTGGCATTATGATTGCCATTAGTGGCCTAATGATGTTTGTGGTACCTCCCATTCAACGTAGACAGGCGAGAAAACAACAGGAATTAAATGCTCAAGAAATTGCTTTAAGTTAGAAAATGTTGTAATATAACAAATTAATATTATTGTTATTATTAATTAAATTAATTTAATTCACACAAACCTATTTTTGTGTAGGTACATACATAGCTATTAAAATTTAGTAGATTTTTGTATGAAAAGACTTTGAAATACAAACACACAAACAAAACTTCCTTAAATAATTACAAAGTATACACAAATACATACATACATATAAAACTGCTACAGGCATTATTTAGGGAATTAGTCATACAAATTGTTATCATTAAAAAAAAACTATATATAATAAATAAATTCTACAAATTTTTTGTTAGATATTAGTAAAACCACTATTGAAATAAATTCAAAAAATTGTTGATTATATAAGTTCTCTAAAAAAAGTATAAACATTATGTATACAATTTATTTTATTTATTTTAATTGAATATTCCAAAATGAAAACCAAACCAAAAACGCCAATTCCCTAAAAGTCAGTTATTATTATTATGAAAAAAAGTCAAGGACTTTTAGTTAGTAAATCAATTTTTTTACAAAATGTTTATAGTTTTAAGTATTTTTTTTTTGTTTTCTATTATAGTTATTATATATAATTATTTTATTCTATATATAAATTAAATATTGAATTTGTGTTTATGATTTCATTTATTTTTTTGTTTAAAAATATATTTTTTATTATGAAAAATTATAAAAACAAAATATTTCAGTGTTTTCATTATTTCTAAGCAGCTGCATCTCCTTTATAATAACGGAGTGTTGGTAAACATATTAAAATACAAGGTGGCGCAAAAGTAAACTTCCGATGTTTTTTGGCTGTAATTTAAAAAAAAAAGAATGAAAAACTTCTTCTTGTGTATTATTTGTATTTGGTTTTTTAATTTTTTTACATCAAGTCGAGAATATGATGTCAGATAAATGGCCGCCGCCACAGTTTATTGTCATTTTAGCCCTTTTTATGTCATTTTCCATCACTTTGGCCAAAACTTCCGGCGATAGGTCCTCACATTCTTGACGGATATTGTCTTTAAGAGCTGAAAGAGTCTGAGGCTTGTTGACATAAACCCGAGACTTCAAAAAGCCCCACAAAAAGAAGTCTGGAGCGAACGGCCAGGAAATCTGCGACGAAATTCACATTGTTTCAAAGTCACCGACCGATTATTGGTCAAATAAATAGTCACCAATATTCCGCGTTCTGGAACAGTGTAGCGTAACATTGTTTATTAACGTATATTTCGCATGTGTTTACTAAACAAATATCAAAACAGAACTGACATTAGGGGCCAATCGCAAAATTTATAGCATTTTCTGATAGGAGGATTACTTTTGTGCCACCTTGTATTAAAGACTTTCTGTTGATATTTATTTAAGAGCCATGTGACAACGCCAATCTAGAGATCTACCAAGCGTTAAGTTCGGCCAGGCCGAACTCGTTATAACCTCCACCACAAGTTGTATTGAAGTAAAACGGAATAATTAGTTCGTGTAAGAAGAAGACTTAATACTAAATTTCAGCAATTTCGGTAAAACAATGTGAGGCACCGTTCTATGCGTCTATGGGCTATTTCAAAACGTCGATCTATACCGACAAATTTCTGATGGAAAGTTTTTAGACTCAAAAAAGACTAAATACCAAATTTCCTATATGTCGGTAAGAGAATGTAGCTAAAACTTAAAAAATACCGAAAATCAAGAAGTACGCTTCTATGGGGATATAGGCAGGCGTGGACGTATACTGATATTACTCTTTTGGAATATTTTATAACTCTTGGAAGACTAAATAACGAATTTCAGCCATTTCGGTGGGATATTGACGTCACAATCTTCAGTATTACGAAAATCGGGAGGTACCGTTCTAAGGGGACTATATCGAAACGTGGACCTATACCGACGAATTTTATTCGGAAATGGGGCATTATGACAGCGTGGACCCGTGCAGACAAATTTCTGGCGAACAGTTTTATATCACATTGAATACTAAATACCAAATTTCAGCCATGTGGTGGAATATTGTGGCCACAACCTTCAAAATACGGAAAATCGGGAGGTACCTTTTCAATGGGGGCTATATGAAGGCGTGGACCTATACCGACAAATTTAAAGGGGAAGTTTTAGTACCCCCCACGAAGTCTAAATACCAAATTTCAGCCATTTCCGTGAAATATTGAGGCCACAACGTTCAAAATACCGAAAATCGGGAGGTACCGTTCTATGGGGGCTATATAAAGGCATGGACCGATACCGACAAATTTAAAGGGAAAGTTTTAGTACCCCCAACGAAGTATAAATACCAAATTTCAGCCATTTCGGTGTGATAATGAAGCTAAAACCTTCAAAATACCGAAACTCGGGAGGTACCGTTCTATGGGGGCTATATCAAAACGTGGACCGATATATCCCATTTTCAATACCAAATTGCGAGCTGTATCTTGATTTCAACAGACAGACGGACGGACGGACATGGTTAAATCGACATTGAAGTTTATGCTGATAGGGTCTCCGACGAATATTTCGATGTGTTACAAACGGAATGACAAATTTAATTATACCCTCCATATGGTGGAGGGTATAACAAGTAAGAACGTCGTTATGTTAGGCCAGGTCGAACTTTTTTATTCTACCCCACGAGTTGTATTGAAGTACTAAGCTCTTCCGCCGTGTGTACAATAGGGTTACGACTTTTTTACAACCTCGTATCACTGTATCATATTTTGATGAGATTAGATAACATCTTAATTATAAGGCGTTTCGATAAAGAAAGCTCGCGCGCAATGTTATTTGAAATATTTTCTACATGGGCTTTATTTGACAAACTTTTAAAGTCACTATAAGCAGATATATAACTGAAAAAAACTGATATAATTTTTTATACCCTACACCACAATGGAAAGGGTATTATAACAGCCAGTTTCTGTATGTCGTAAGAAGAATGTGTGCGAATGAAACACGCCCGAACTTTAGTTTTCGAAATAATTTTACCTTTGCTTTTGCTTCGTCGTATTTCTTTATTTCTGGAAGACATATTTTACCCACGTAAGTTATATTTGGAAGATGAACTCTTGACCTTTGACCTGATGCCAAATAAGTTGATGTATGTGGTCAGATAACAGAGTTACAGCCTAGTATATACAGTCTAAATCGCTTATAACGTCGTCGTTTATAACGTCATACCGATTATAACGACGAAATCCAAAAGTCCCGAATTTCTGCCCTTTATATTCTGCACAAAGAATGATCGCTTATAACGTCCTATATAGACTTATAACGTCAGATTTTTGTGAAAAATTTGAATTTTGCTATCGGTTATAGCTTAGAACCATACGAGGAAGATACATTTATCTCAATTTCTTATACCCTCCATCATAGTATGGAGGGTATATTAAGTTTGTTTTTCTGTTTGTAACACATCGAACTAAGCACTTACGAGTGACACATTTCAAAAAATCGATTTTCGAGAAAAATTCACTTTAAGTTGCAATTGAAATTTGAGTTCCGAACATAAAAAAATTAACTACTGGGACCATAACTACATGGACCAAAATAACTACTTGGACCATATTTTGCAAACAGATATCAGTGCAGAATTTCTGTGCAGGATCAAGCATGATTTGAAGTATTTTAGTGCTTAATAAACTCAAAACACTTTTGTGTTGAATTATGCGAAACTCGTAGTAAATCAACTGTAACTCGAAGAGTTTTAAAGATATCAGCATGAAAATTTTGCACAAGATAAAATAGAAGTCATGGGTGTCACCGTGGTGCAATGGTATGCACACCCGCCTTGCACACATAAGGTCGTGGGTTCGATTCCCCGGCCAGGCAACATCAAAACACTTTTCAACGGTGGCAAAATAACCCTCAGTAATGTTGGCGACATTTCCTGAGTATTTCAGCCATGTAAAACTTCTCTACAAAAGTGGTGTCTTATATACGCCGTTCGGAATCGGCGATAAACTGTAGGTCCCATGTCATTGAGCTAAATATGAATCGGGGTGTACTCATTGATATGAGAGAAGTCTCCCTTGTCCCTTATGGGATGTTTGTGGAACAATTATTATAAAATAGAAGTCATAGAAAAAATATAAATTGCTAACTCAGAAAACGCGTTTTTGAGTTATGCCACTCTTTGAGTAACCGAGTATCTTTTTTCCATAGACAGGTCAAGTTCGAAGATGGGCTATATCGACCTACGTTTCGATATAGCCCCCACATAACGGTATCTCCCGATTTTCGGTATTTTGGAGATTTTAGGTACAATTTTTGATCGAACTACCTGCAATTTAACATTTAATGTTACCAGTGGTCACAAAACATCTCCACCAAAAACCATCAACATAGGTCCACGTTATAGTATAGCCCCCATATAACGGTACCTCCCGACCTTCGGTATCTGGAGGATTTTAGCTACACTTTTTGACAGAACTAGCTGTAATTTGACAGTTGAGTTTCCTAGTGATCACAAAACATATCCATCAAAAACTGTCAACATAGCTCCATGTTTTGGTATAGCCCCCATATAACGGTACCTCCCGATTTTTGGTATTATAAGGAAATTGGCTACATTTTGGACCGAATTACCTGTTTTTTAACATTTGATGTTCCTAGTGGTCGCAAACCATCTCCACCAAAAATTGTCAACGTAGGTCCAAATTTTGGTATAGCGCCCATATAACGGTACCTCCGGATTTTTGATATTTTGAGGATTTTATCTAAATTTTTTGACCGAATTGCCTGTAATTTAACATTTGATGTTCCTAATGGCCACAAAACATCTGTACCAAAAACTGTTAACATAGGTTCAAATTGTGTGTATATGTATATGGCGAAAAACAAAAATTTTTTACAATCGATGAATCCGAGTTTCACCCTTTCAGAATTCGCGAACTGTTAACATATTCTATATAGTATGATATACATTCTTTAAACTGAAGTGTTTTAGGAGGAATCCCATAAGGTCGACCATTAAAATTAATTTACGTGGAAGCTGTGTTGGCATCAATGTAGAAAAATAGGTAAAAATGGGTTGAAGCCAACAAGTTTTTTTATGCTCCCTTCCGATTTTAGGCTTAACCTTACATTTTATAGACATATGCCCAAAGAAAGACTCAAAGAATACTTCATGGGCAATATGATACTAGTGTATCATTTTTCGATATATCCACTGCATCCACCTAAAATTGATGCTGATATTTTGAAGCCGGAACTTCGGGGTTTTTTGAATTGTTTTAATGATTCGAACGCGCAACAAGATAATATTCAAAACTCACATTAGGATTATAAAAGTCGTGATTCTACGTCGTTTAATGCATATCTCATGAGTGTGCTCCTTACAGCATCCTAGTAATTGGAGTCTAAAGGCCAATATTTGATGCGTGATTTTTTTTAAAAAACCTATTTTTTGCGTTTAAAATTTACAAGTGCCATTCAATTTCCTTTGTACCCCGCGTGAATTTAGTTTTTTTACGCGACGGATTTAATGAGACCTTCCGTGATTGAATCCATCCACTAAAACCGCGGATATAGATACCCTGAAAATAGGAAAAGCAGCAAAAAATTATTTCGACAAATCCTTTATACGCGATTATAATATTTGCGAAAACGCGTGTCATAAATTACAGAGATTCGCGTGTAATATGGGTTTTTCACCAAAAATAGAATGTGGAGGCACATCCGCGGTTCTTGAAGAATCTAATTAAAATTGGTATGTTTGGACGTATTTTTGATAGGCGCTGACGAAACCGGATGCGCATCAAAATCGTATGCACATTGCGCGACTTTGACCAACTTTAAGTTTTTTTGCAGTGTATGATGGAACTGGTGGCACACAATGGCCCCTGAGTGAAACATCGAAATATGCATAAATTATGACAGAGATTGATTCGCTGTATCCAAAAACGGATGCGCATCAACCGACTTTAACTAATTCGCGAATAACAGGCTTTTTAATTATAATATTAATTGAATGATTGTAATTTCAATATTACTCTTAATTTCCTACCCTTATAAGTTATCACAGTAATCAGTTAAACTCTCGCGATGGTAAACCATATGTTTTGATGAAGTTTTAACTGTATACATTCATTATTCTATGGGATTTTAGCAAAATAGTTGGAGAACTCCCAAATATTTTTTTCTAATTTTTAGAATCAAACCAAAAAAATATTTGCAACAATATTTTCCAACAATAAGTTTTTTTCTTTTGTTGTTGCTATAATATGCAATTTACGTACCCAATCTCTATAAATGTGGTATCATATTTTTCTACGCATTGTCTAGATTCCGCATATATTCTTTAATTTATTTTTTGAGGGTTTGTACTGATTCTGGGACAGGATAATTTGGATTTACTTCAAAATTTTTTTATTATTTGTTGACTTTCCGCGAAAATAATAATAAATTCAATAACTATTTAAACATCTACGAATAGATTAGGACTGCTGTTAACGATTTATGCATACATTTTCTCATAACAACAAAAAAGATATTTTTAAATATTTTTTCTTTATGTGAGAATAAAAACCGCTATAACTTTTGCGCGCATTGGCCAATTTCGTGAACGCGAGCAGATTTGAAACCGGATTTTTTTCCTTTACCTCTGTACCAAAAATCGTAGATGTGCTCGTAAAAAAAATTTTTAATTTTTTTCAAATGGAATTGTAAAGGAATTTTGTTATTCGCCATATAATGGTTAGGCCGGGGCGATTTGTATGGAAGGAAAAAATTGTTAGCGGGCGCCTGGAGTTTCTGATTCTTGGGATTGTACTAAGCAAAAAAGTCAACTAGACCATATGTCTACGGTGAAAATCGAGCCCTCGGATTTTGGCCACAAAACATCTGTACCAAAAACTGTTAACATAGGTTCAAATTTTGTGTATATGTATATAATGGTTAGGCCGGGGCGATTTGTATGGAAGGAAAAAATTGTTAGCGGGCGCCTAGAGTTTCTGATTCTTGGGATTGTACTGAAAAGTCAAGTAGACCATATGTCTACGGTGAAAATCGAGCCCCCGGATTTTTTCAAGGAGTTTTGGATATTTGTGCATATAACAACCAAACCACTGAGATTTTCGATCCAACACAAAGACAACAATTATAGCCATGACAATAGTTACGAACTCTCTAGTACATCGTAAACGCATTGGAATGCTCCTACAGGTAGTTATGGTCTCGAGAAGGTGCTCATTTTTCGGAAAATATCGATAAATGACATTTTCACCATAGGTCAAGTTTCCAAGATATCGCGTGATTAATGGTTTAATTTCGGCCCCTTAATTTGTGAGAAAATAGCTTTATATCTCTGTTAAGCGTTATTGTAGATTATATGTCTTCAGTCAAATCGAATGGTTAATCTTTTTGTGGAATATTTCATCCCTCTATCTCAATTCCTTCCATGCCCTTTTCGTCCTTTATTTTTTGATCCGTAGTAAAAGTACCACAAGACGAGATTTTACAGCATCCAAATATTCTGCAAAAATGTTGTTCAGAAGATTCTAGGTACGGTTCTCATTGATGACCAATCGATATTTCCCCATGAAGGTCTTTTTTTGACATTTACCCGGTTTTTGTTCAGTAAACTATGTTTTGTTTTTATGTATATCATTTCATCATTTGACCACATTATTAGCTTTCTAATGATCGATTACTTAAAACCGGGTTCCAAAATCGGTTTTTATATCAGAATATCCTGTTCAAAAATTTAGATAACCGGATCTATCCTACAGTAAAATTTGTTATTACCGTGTTCGTCATTACAAGATCTATTTATGGTAAGTATTTCAGAAGCACCACACACCAATAACGAATATACATAAAAACAAAACATAGTTTACTGAACAAAAACCGGGTAAATAAATGTCAAAAACGACTATGAAAACAGGGAAATATCGATTGGTTATCAATGAGAACCGTACCTAGAATCTTCTGAACAACATTTTTGCAGAATATTTGAATGCTGTAAAATCTCGTCTTGTGGTACTTTTACTACGGATCAAAAAACAAAGGACGAAAAGGACATGGAAGGAATTGATTTAGAGGGATGAAATATTCCACAAAAAGATTAACCATTCGATTTGACTGAAGACATGTAATCTACAATAACGCTTAACAGAGATATAAAGCTATTTTCTCACAAATTACGGGGCCGAAATTAAACCATTAATCACGCGATATCTTGGAAACTTGACCTATGATGAAAATTTCCTTTTGGGTTCTTAGTACACTAACTAAGGGCTTTCATCTCCACCAGGAATTTTCCAGCCACTGACTTTGAGTCCCATTTTGAGGCACAATGTCATTTATCAATATTTTCCGAAAAATGTGCACCTTCTCGAGGCCATAACTACCTGAAGGAGCATTCCAATGCTTTTACGATGTACTGGAGAGTTCTTAACTAATGGCTACAATTGATGTCATTGTGTTGCATCGAAAATCTCAGTGGTTTGGTTATTATATGCCAACAGATCCAAAAATCCTTAAAAAAAACTTCAAGTAAAAATCCGGGGGCTTGATTTTCACCGTAGACATATGGTCTAGTTGACTTTTTTGCTCAGTACAATGCCAAGAATCAGAAACTCCAGGCGCCCGTGATGGTGCTGAAATCGCCCCACTCTAATAATTGTACCTCCCGATTTTCGTATTCGTATTTCCCGATTTTAATATTTTAGCTACATTTTTTAAACGAATTACCTGTAAATTAACATTTGAAATTCCCAGTTGTCAAAAAACATCTGCAACAAAAATTGTCAACATATGTCCAAATTTTGGTATAGCCCCCATTTACATCAAAATCCATCAACATAAGTCCATGTTTTAGTATAGCCCCCATATAACGGTACCACCCGATTTTGGGTATTTTGAGCTACAATTTTTGACCGAACTACCTGTAATTTGACAGTTGAGTTTCATAGTGATCACGAAACATATCAACCAACAAGTAAAAAAGTATCAGTCGGCTTTGCCGACTGAGATATACCCTCAGCCTGTGTATATTGAAAAATTTTTTCCCAAAATACGTATGTATTTAGGGGGTTTTAAATATTTTGGGCGTTTGAACCGACAACAATTTTGATTAGGATTAAAGATAAAAAGTTTTGCGGAGGAGATACTATAAGGAATGGATCAACATTGACCGTTATAGAAGTGGATCTCCAGCCACAAAATATGGTGCCAAAGGCGGTTTTTACACTCTTCGGGCTGTTTGCTCAAGAAGTATGTACTTGCCCCTAAAAAACTTTTACCATCGTAATTAAGGCAGCGAATGCAAGTTGCTTCAACAAAAATTAAAGTGATTCGATAGCAGGTCTTAAAGTGAACATATCCGAAATTTTGTGTGGGAGGTACCGGATGGAGTGGACAAATATAGTCCATATTTGAACCAGATCTATATCTGGTAGATAGTATGAGAATGTGTAAAGTATGGACCAAATCGGTCACTCCCATCAAGAGTTATCGTGCGCACAATTTTTCCGAATATTTTTGAACTTTTGTGGGGTAGGTACCTGAAGGAGTGGACCGATATGGCTTATCTACGAACTTACACTAAGTTTAGAAATAATATTACGAAGGCCAAATTTTGGCCGGAATCGGAATTTCTGTTCGAGAATTATCTTGCGCTTCCACCCATAAACATGGTGTCATAGGGTTTGTTTTTCAACTTTCAGGCTATTTTTTCAGGAAGTATGGACTTGCCCCTGAGGAAACTTGTACCTTCGTATAGGGGACAGTGAATACAAGATGTTACAACAACAACCAAGGCGATTCGAGAGCAGGTCCTAAACTGAACTTTTCCGAAATTTTTGTGTAGGAGGTACTCGAAGGAGTTTACCGATTGAGTCCATATTGGAACCTCATCTAAGTCTGGTAGAAATTTCATAATGTGCAAAGTAATGACCAAGTCGGTAACATCCTTCAAGAGTTATCGTACGCACAAATTTTCCGAACATTTTCGAACTTTTGTGGGGGAGGTACCGGAAGGAGGGGACCGATATAATCCATCTTTGAACTTGAACTAAGTTTGGACAAAATATTACGAAAGCCAAATTTTGGACCGACTCGGCGGATCCGTTCGAGGGTTATCTTGGGCACACGGTGTCATAGGGTTTTTTGTAACTTTCAGGCTATTTCCTCAGGAAGTATGGACTTGCTCCTAATAGAACTTACAGCGTCGTATAGAGGACAGCGAATACAACTTGCGTAAACAAAAATCAAAGCGATTCGAGACCAGGTCCTAAACAGAACTTTTCCAAAATTTTGTGTGGGAGGTACCGGAAGGAGTGGACCGATTGAGTCCATATTGAAACCTTATCTAAGTTTGGTAGAAATTACACGATGTGCAAAGTATGGACCAAATCGGTTATTCCCTACAAGAGTTATCGTGCGCACAAGTTTTGCGACAATTTTTGAACATTTGTGGGGGAGGTACCTGAAGGAGTGGACCTATATGGCCCATCTTCGAACTTAAATCGAATCGAAACGGACAAAATAATTCGATACCCAAAATTTGAACCGAATCGATTGATCCGTTCGAGAGTTATCGTGCGCACCAGCCAGACAGACGGACAGACAGACGGACGGACATTGCTAGATCTACTCAAAATTGTCTGAAACGCATATCGTACAAACATACACGGGGTCTAAAACCATTATTTCGATGAGGCACATTTTTGGTCGTATCAAAGTGTAAATACCCTCTTTAGCCTAAAGGCTGAGTGTATAAAAACTGTCAACATAGGTCCATGATTTGCTATAGTCCCCATGTAACGGTAGTTTGACATTTGACCAACATTTTTAACACAGATCCATGTTTTTGTATAGCTCTATTTAACGGCACCTTCCTATTTTAGGTATTTTGACAATATCAACTATATGTTTTCACAGAACTATCTGTAATTTTACGTTTGAGTTTCCCACAGAACTTCTCCACCAAAAATTATCAAATTTGGTCAATTTCTTGATATAGACCCATATAAATTTACTACCCGATTTTAGGTTTTTTTGAGGAGTATAGCTACATTTGTTAACCGAACTATCTGTGATTCGACATTTGAGATTCTCAGTGGTCACAAAACTTCTGCACCAAAAATTTCCAACATAGGTCCACACTTTGATATATCGATAACAACTAAAAGTCGGATAAAAAATGAAATAAATAATCTTTATTTTCATTGACACATTAAGGACCTCAATGTTCGATAAGACAAAGTCTTAACAAAATAAATAAGTAGTATTTTTATTAGAATTATACTGTACCTTTGTGATTAATAGCCCATTAAAATTTTTCAATATATTTTAAATAAAAGTTTTATTTACACTGTGTGTAATTTTTTTCATGATTTATTAACCATATTCTGACACCGAAGCGTGATAGAAGACCAAAAATAAGAAGATTCGTGTCCCGACGTTTTTCCCTATCACTTCAACTTTCGCGGTTATGGGCCCCAAAGACTTGAGGCCTTGATGTCAAAAGGGATCATTTTGTCAGGCACATATCGTCTAAGCCGCCAAGAATTTGGGTTTACTCGTAGAAGAAAAGTTGTAGCTCTCGTCTTAACGAATAATATGCATATGTGAACACATAAAATCCATTCAACTTCACCTTCAATGTCAAAATCGTCAAGGTCAAATTTCCCTTTTAGTTTTATTTCGGATGAAGAACAGTTCCTGGATTTTTTTATGTTCTAGAATGTTGTTTTCTGAAATCTTAGGTACATTTTTGTAGTTGACTGTATCCTGAATTTTTGGACGATATGTGCCTGACAAAATTATCCCTTTTGACATCAAGGCCTCAAGTCTTTGGGGGCCAATAACCGCGAAAGTTATTGGTCTTTTATCACGCTGCGATGTCAGAATATGGTTAATAAATCACGACTCAAAAAATTACACACAGTGTAATAAGGCAGCAGGAGCCGATGGCTTGCCAGCCGAGCGGTTCAAAACCGGAGGCGACACGCTGATAAGGTGTATGCATCAGTTAGTTAGCACCATCTGGCAGGAAGAACGCGTACCCGACGATTGGAACGTAAGCATCCTATGTCCCGTCCACAAGAAGGGATATAAGACTGGGTGCTCCAATTACAGGGGCATAAGTCTTTTCCTTATTGCCTACAAGATAGTGTCAGGGATATTGTGCGAACGACTAAAGCCCATGATCAACGAAATAATTGGACCTTACCAATGCGGCTTTAGACCTGGCAAGTGCACCATTGACCAGATATTTACCCTGCGGCAAATCCTGGAGAAGACCCAAGAGATGCAGATCGACACCTTCCATCTTTCGTCCATTACAAAGCAGCCTTCGACACCCCTATACGTTCAAAGGTGTTCCAAGCTATATCTGATTTTGGTATTCCGGCAAAGCTCATTCGGCTTTGTAGAATGACGTTAACTAAAGAGATTATTACCAAAAGAGATTTCAGACGGAGACGGCCTGTCGTGTGACAACTTCCTGCTGGAGACGGTCATACGAGACGCGAAGGTCAATAGAAGTGGAACAATGTACACGAACAGCCATATGTTAGTTGCTTATGCCGACGACATTGACATTCATGGGTCTATCGGTAAAGGAAGTAACTGACACCTTTGCAAAAGTCGAAATGGAATCTGCTAAAGTGGTTTTGGCGCTAAAAGGCGAGAAGACCAAGTTGATGGTGTCGACGACAAGGCAGTGCTTGGTGTGTTTGAGAGAAAAATTCTTCGAAAGATTTATGGACCAGTCTGCGTTGACGGTGAATATCAACATCAGTATAAATAAACGTATCGAGATGTAACGATTGCGTTGGCTAGGCCATATCATTAGAATGAGCGAAGATGAACCCGCTAAAAAGGCGTATAAATACGTGTCACATGGCGGTGCACGCAGAATTGGCAGACCTAAGCGTAGATGGAGCAAACAAGTGGATGAAGAGATGAAAAGGCGCGGTATTCCAGAAAGCGAAGCAGTAAACATAGAGAATTGGAGATTTTTTCTTAGTTCGGCTTATAGAACAAATGTTCTGTAATGGGCCAGCAAAGTAGGTAAGTGGAGGGTATAAAAATTGTTTTATTTAAAACTGAGGTTTAAAGATAAAACATTTACAACGAACCAATATTAAATCACTTTATTCCATAAATGAACACTAAAATTACATCAAATAAATTATAGAACAAATTAAATTTTAATAATTATTGCAACATTATTCACTCATAACTCTCTAAGACAGATTGATTGTTCGTCACGATACCCCAGTTCCACTGTGATATCCAGGGCAAGACTAAACAATTATATAACTTATAGGCCAAATATATTTGCAGAGCACGATACAGGGCAATTTTTCTGAAATTAAATAACGAGATACATATATAATTTGTTTCATACAGGTTATGTTCCTGTTTTTTTTTGCCACTTACATTTTGAGTATAATCTTGGCTCTTGGAATTGTTGCAGGATCCTCTTTTAGTAGAATTTCACGACATTTGTATATCAAATCGTAGGTAAGGCCAGCATCAACGAAATCATTTTTTGCAAATGGCAAAATGTCCAAATTGAAATCGGAACTGTAAAGGATAGATAAAAAGATGTTACCTCAATGCAATGACAATGCAAGAGATCTGCCAGAGACGGCTGGCTGGCTAGACATAATTCAGTATTTTCAAAAACAGTGTGTCAAAAACCACCTGTGACATACCCATGAAAATTCATATCAAATTCTTTGACATAACTAATACCACGGCAATCGAAATTGTTAAACATGAATGGTTTGACAACTTCCAAGGTTAAATAACACCTGCGTTGTATGCTCATCAATTGAGGTTTTTGACCGCAAAGTTTAAGAATGCCATCCATGATCAGGCACGGTAGAAGTTGTTTAAAGTAGATCTAAAAAGAAAAGAGAATCGATAATAAAAAACAATAATCGTCATTATCATTAAACGTGGATTTTTTAAAAATATTTTTCAAGTATTTTTTATAAATATTTTTTTCAAAGTGGTTTTATTACAAATATTTTTTTCAAAGTGGAGTTTTTATAAATGTTTTTCAAATACGTAGAATTTTAAAAATATGCCTGAAAGACGAAAATTTTTTAAAAATATTTTTTTTTTAAATGTGGACTTTTTAGAGATATTTTTTAAAGATGTGCATTTTTTAAAAATATGTTTTCAAAGACGTGAATTTTTAAAAATACTTTTTCAAAGGCATGGATTTTTAAAAGTATTTTCATAAAGACGTGGATTTTTAAAAGTATTTTTTCAAAAACGTGGAGTTTTGAAATTTGTTTTCATAGCCGTGGATTTTTGAAAATAGTTTTCATAGCCGAGGATTTTTAAAAATACGTTTTCAAAGACGTGGATTTTTTTAAAAATATTTGTTCAAAGACGTGCATCTTTTAAAAATATTTTGTCAAAGACGAGAAATTTTTAAAAATATTTTTCCCAAAACGTGTATTTTTTTTTTAATATTTTTTCAAAGACGTAGATTTTTATAAACATACTAGCGGACCCGGCGAACTTCGTCTCGCTATTAAGGAATAAAATTTCATACAAAAACTCAATTTTCGATTTTTCCAATTTTCCGACTTTTCCAGAGAGATTTTCCAAAACTTTCTTCCGTAAAGACCTTCTCCTCGAAAATACGAATAACTGACAAAAAATTTTACAGAAATCGGCCTAGCCGTTCTCATTTTATGAATTACTATACATTTTTTACACCATTTTTATATATATAGATTTTTTCAAAGACGAGGACTTTTAAAAATATTTGTTCAAAGACGTGGATTTTTAAAAAATATTTTTCCAAAGACGAGGACTTTTAAAAATATTTTTTTTAAAGACGTGGATTTTTTAAAAATATTTTTTCAAAGAAGTGAAGTTTTAAAAATATTTTTTCAAAGTCGTGGATTTTGTTAATATAAATATTTTTTCAAAGAAGTGGAGTTTTCACAATATTTTTCAAAGACGTGGATTTTGTTTATATAAATATTTGTTGAAAGACGTCGTGGATAGTCGTGGATTTTTAAAAATATTTTTATCAAAGGCGTGGATTTTTTACAATTTTTTTTTCAAAGAAGTCAATTTCTTAAAAATATTTTTTCAAAGTAGTGTTTTTTAAAAATATTTTTTCAAAGTAGTGTCTTTTAGAAATATGTTTTCAAAGGCGTGCATTTTTTAAAAATATTAATATTTATTAAAAATATTAAGATGTGATTTTTTAAAAAAAATTGTTTCAAAGACGCAAATTTTTTTAAAATACATTTTCAAACTCTTGGGTTTTTAAAAGTATTTTCATAAAGACTTGGATTTTTAAAAGTATTTTTTTCAAAACATGGATTTTTTAAAAATATTTTTTCAATGTCTGGCATTTTTAAAAATACTTTTTGGAAGACGTGGATTTTTTAGAATGACCTTTTCAAAGACGAGGATTTTTTAAAAATATTTCTTCAAAGACATGGATTTTTAAAAATATTTTTTTAAAGACGTGGATTTTATTAAAATAATTTTTAAAGACGTGGATTTTTTTAAAAAAAAATTTCAAAGACGTGCATTTAAAAAATATTTTTCAAAGACGTGGATTTTTAAAAATATTTTTTCAAAGACGTAGATTTTTTTTAAAAATATTTTTTCAGAGACGTAGATTTTGTTAAAAATATTTTTTTCAAAGACGTAGATTTTTTTAAAAATATTTTTTCTTAGAAGTGTAGTTTTAAAAAGTTTTTTTCAAAGACGTGGATTTTTAAAAATATTTTTTCAGATACATAGATTTTTTTTTAAATAATTTTTCAAAGAAGTGGAGCGTTAAAATTATTTTTTCAAAGACGTGGATTTTTTTAAAAATATATTTTTAAAGACGTAGATTTTTTTAAAATATTTGTTCAAAGAAGTGGAATATTAAAAAGTTTTTTTCAAAGACGTGGATTTTTAAAAATATTTTTTCAAAGACATTGATTTTTTAGAAATATTTTGACAAAGTCGTTGATTTTTAAAAATATTTTTTCAGTGACGTGGATTTTAAAAAAAGTTTTCATAGCCGTGGATTTTTAAAAATATGTCTTCAAAGTGGTTGATTTTTAAAAATATTTTTTTCAAAGACGTGGATTTTTAAAAATATTTTTCAGTGACGTGGATTTTTGAAAATAGTTTTCATTGCCGTGGATTTCTAAAAACGGAGTTTCAAAGACGTGGATTTTTTTAAATATTTTTTCAAATGCGTAGATTTTTTTAACATATTTTTTTCAAAGACGAGGACTTTTAAAAATATTTTTTCAAATGCGTAGATTTTTTAACATATTTTTTTCAAAGACGAGGACTTTTAAAAATATTTTTTCTAAGACGTGGATTTTTAAAAAAATATTTTTCCAAAGACGTAGATTTTGCTAAAGATATTTTTTCAAAGACGTAGATTTTTTAAAAATATTTTTTCAAAGACGTAGATTTTGTTAAAAATGTTTTTTCAAAGAAGTGGAGCTTTAAAAATATTTTTTCAATGACGTAGATTTTGTTAAAAATATATTTTTAAATACGTAGATTTTTTTTTAAATATTTTTTCAAAGAAGTGGAGCGTTAAAATTATTTTTTCAAAGACGTGGATTTTTTTAAAAATATATTTTTAAAGACGTAGATTTTTTTTTTAAATATTTGTTCAAAGAAGTGGAATATTAAAAAGTTTTTTTCAAAGACGTGGATTTTTAAAAATATTTTTTCAAAGACATTGATTTTTTAGAAATATTTTGACAAAGTCGTTGATTTTTAAAAATATTTTTTCAGTGACGTGGATTTTAAAAAAAGTTTTCATAGCCGTGGATTTTTAAAAATATGTCTTCAAAGTGGTTGATTTTTAAAAATATTTTTTTCAAAGACGTGGATTTTTAAAAATATTTTTCAGTGACGTGGATTTTTGAAAATAGTTTTCATTGCCGTGGATTTCTAAAAACGGAGTTTCAAAGACGTGGATTTTTTTAAATATTTTTTCAAATGCGTAGATTTTTTTAACATATTTTTTTCAAAGACGAGGACTTTTAAAAATATTTTTTCTAAGACGTGGATTTTTAAAAAAATATTTTTCCAAAGACGTAGATTTTGCTAAAGATATTTTTTCAAAGACGTAGATTTTTTAAAAATATTTTTTCAAAGACGTAGATTTTTTAAAAATATTTTTTCAAAGACGTAGATTTTGTTAAAAATGTTTTTTCAAAGAAGTGGAGCTTTAAAAATATTTTTTCAATGACGTAGATTTTTTTAAAAATATATTTTTAAAGACGTAGATTTTTTTTTAAAATATTTTTTCAAAGAAGTGGAATTTTAAAGAGATTTTTTCAAAGACGTGGATTTTTAAAAATATTTTTTGAAAGACATAGATTTTTTTTAGAAATATTTTGACAAAGTCGTTGTCAAACACGTGGATTTTTTAAAAATATTTGTTCAAAGACGTGCATCTTTTAAAAATATTTTGTCAAAGACGTGGAATTTTTAAAAATATTTTTTCCCAAGACGTGGATTTTTTTAAATATTTTTTCAAAGGCGTAGATTATTTTTAATATATTTTTTTCAAAGACGAGGACTTTTAAAAATATTTTTTCAGAAACGTGGATTTTTAAAAAAATATTTTTCCAAAAACGAGGATTTTAAAAATATTTTTTCAAAGACGTGGATTTGTTAAAAATAATTTTTAAAAGAAGTGGAGTTTTAAAAATATTTTTTCAAAGACGGGGATTTTGTTTCTATAAACATTATTTCAAAGACGTCGTAGATAGTCGTGGATTTTTTAGAAATATTTTTTCAAAGGCGTGGATTTTTTACAAATATTTTTTTCAAAGAAGTCAATTTTTTAAAAACATTTTTTTCAAAGTCGTGTAATTTTTTTAAAAACATGGATTTTTTAGAAATATTTTTTAAGATGTGGATGTTTAAAAAAATTAGCTTCAAAGACGCAAATGTTTTTAAAATACTTTTTCAAAGACTTAGATTTTTAAAATTTTTTTTTTCAAAAACATGGATTTTTTAAAAATATTTTGGCATTTTTGAAAATACTTTTTGGAAGACGTGGTTTTTTTAGAATGACTTTTTCATAGACGTGGATTTTTTAAAAATATTTCTTTAAAGACATGGATTTTTAAAAATATTTTTTTAAAGACGTGGATTTTTTTAAAATATTTTTTCAAAGACGTAGACTTTGTTAAAAATATTTTTTCAAAGACGTAGATTTTTTTAAAAATATTTTTTCAAACAAGTGGATATTTAAAAATATTTGTTCAAAGACGTGGATTTTTTAAAATATTTTGGAAGACGTGGATTTTTAAAAAATATTTTCTCAAAGTCGTGCATTTTTTAAAATATTTTTTTAAAGCCGTGAATTTTTTAAAGATATTTTTTAAAGACATGGATTTTTTAAAATTATTTTGTTAAAGTCGCGAATTTTTTAAAGATATATGTCAAAAGTCGTTGATTTTTTAAAAATATTTTTTCAAAGACGTGGATTTTTAAAAACATTTTTTTTAATATTTTTTCAAATATATCCATATATATCCTTACCATAAACATATAAACAAATCGATTACTTGTTAAAAATAGTCCTGGTATAAGGAAATTTTTTTCGAATGCCAAGTCTTTCAGAATGTCATACTTTTGCACACCCTCTTCAAATCGAGCTAATGTCATGTCATAGTGGGTACATGAAGACATATGGAAAACGGGTGTCTCAGCTGGTGGTCCATCGATGCTCTTATATCTTTCGGCTGTTTTTAATGTATAATAAATTAGGGTTTTTGTTACAAAGTCCTGTGGAGAGAGATCCAAGCGTTGATTCTTTGTTGTATATAATGTTTTTAGTAAACCGCAAGCCTCTAAAGCAAATAGACCGTTTATACCAATCAGGGAGGTAGGAAAACCGGGTTCAGGATCTTCAAGAGACTGTACAACTAGAAGGTAGAAAAGGAAAGGAAAATCTAAAACAACTTTTAAAATAAATTAGTTTACACAAGAATTTGGTAGACACACATTTTGTAAAAACATTGAAATCGACCCAACGTATTACAGAATTCCACCACAGATCTTTATGGTCCCACAATAGCTATTCTATACCTTTGATTTACATTTTATGGATATGTGGTTTATTCTATTATCTTACCAATTGAAGGCCTGTAAACGGCCACCGGCAATTTGTGTCTGAAATCGTTAACCAATGATTCAGCCAAATTTTTGGTGAAAGTATAAGTGTTGGGAAAACCAATAATTAATCTGAAAAAAACATCATGAACATCATTAAAAAAATGTACGTTCCTATTCTATTCACACTTACTTCCTTGTCAAGGTATCCAACATTTCATCTGACACATCGGTGCGCCGACATAAATCTAAACAAAATTTCCAATCCATGGGTGCCTTATAAACTTTCGGTTCAATATATTCCAAATAGGGATTACTGAAAAATGTTGAAACATGCATAAAAGCATCCAACTTTTTCAATGTTTCGGCTAATTTTAATGCTTCCCTGGTACCACCGACATTCAAGCGGACAGCATTGCGAAGGGTTTCATCAAATTTTATTGTCGCTGCACTATGAATTATAATCGAAACATTCGCCAATTGTTTAGTATCATCCGGTGCAATACCCAATTCTGGTTGCTCGACATCGCCGGGTATCATAACGACTTTTTCATCAAATTCATTGGGTTTTTCGGATCTTAAACGAGCAAAAATCTACATATTTATTTTAAGAAGATTAGTAAATTATTCTTGATATTTGTAGCCAAGAGTTATTTTTACCGGAGCCGCCTTAATTTTCTTCAAACGTTCAGCTAGCGTGAAATTTTTCTTGGGTCTTAACAATAAATAAATTTTCCCCACATTACAGGATCGCAGAAGTTTGTCGATCACCGCTTTGCCAACAGCACCTAAAAAGAACGAATACAATTTACTATTTTTTTTTTTTAAAGATTTTTTTAAAGGCGAAGTTTTTTAAAAATATTTTTCCACAGTCGTGGATTTTTTAAAAATATTTTTTTTTCAAAGACATTCTTGTTGAAGAACAAGAAACAAGGGAACTAATGAAGATCTGTGGGAGATCTGAAACTATAGTATTCCCTGCCTTACCCCTTGGTAAACATCGCCAATTTTTCGCACTAATAAATTGAAGTTGTTTTAAAAAAATATTAAAACAACGACTATGGGATTAATCTGACTATTTTGAAAAACAAAATAGAAGTCGTCATTCCAAACAAAAAACGCCAACCCTCCTAATAGACATGGATTTTTTAAAAATGTTTTTTTTCTAAGACGTGGATTTTTCAAGAATATTTCTTCAAAGACATGGATTTTTTAAAAAAAAAATTTTCGAAGACGTGGATTTTTTAAAAAAAAAAAAAAAAATTTCGAAGACGTGGATTTTTTAAAAATATTTTTTCAAAGACGTGGATTTCTTATTGATTTTTAAAAATATTTTTTCAAAGACGTGGATTTCTTATTGATTTTTAAAAATATTTTTTCAAAGACGTGGATTTCTTATTGATTTTTAAAAATATTTTTTTCTAAGACGTGGATTTTTAAAAATATTTTTTTTTCGAAGACGTGGAATTTTTAAAAATATTTTTTTTTTCGAAGACGTGGAATTTTTAAAAATTTTTTTTCTAAGACGTGGATTTTTAAAATAATATTCTTTTCGAAGGCTTGGATTTTTTAAAAATATTTTTTTCGAAGGCTTGGATTTTTTAAAAATATTTTTTTCGAAGGCGTGGATTTTTAAAAATTTTTTTTTCAAAAATTTGGATTTTTAAAAAAAAATTCTTCAAAGCCGTGGATCTTTCAAAAATACCTTTTCAAAGACCTGTATTTTTTAAAATATTTTTTTTCAAAGACGTAGATTTTTTAAATTATTTTTTTTTCAAAGATGTGGATTTTTTAAATTATTTTTTTTAAAGACGTGGATTTTTTAAAATATTTTTTTTCAAAGACGTGGATTTTTTAAATTATTTTTTTTTTCAAAGACGTAGATTTTTTAAACGTAAACGTGGATTCTTAGAAAAATATTTTTTTCGAAGACGTGGATTCTTAGAAAAATATTTTTTTCGAAGACGTGGATTTTTTAAAAATATTTTTTTTCGAAAACGTGGATTCTTAGAAAAATATTTTTTTCGAAGACGTGGATTTTTTAAAAATATTTTTTTTTCGAAGACGTGGATTTTTTAAAAATATTTTTTTTTCGAAGACGTGGATTCTTAGAAAAATATTTTTTTCAAAGACGTGGATTCTTAGAAAAATATTTTTTTCGAAGACGTGAATTTTTTAAAAATATTTTTTTTCGAAGGCGTGGATTTTTTAAAAGTTTGGATTTTTACAGTGTTTTACTTAAAAATATTTTTTTTCGAAGGCATGGATTTTTTAAAAATTTTTTAAAAAAAAATCTTCAAAGCCGTGGGTTTTTCAAAAATATTTTTTCAAAGACGTGGAGTTTTTAAAAAATTTTTTCAAAGACGTAGATTTTTTAAATTATTTTTCTTCAAAGTCGTGGATTTTTTAAATTATTTTTTTTTTCAAAGACGTAGATTTTTTAAATTATTTTTTTTAAAGACGTGGATTTTTTAATTTTTTTTTTATTTTTCAAAGGTGTATATTTTTTTAATTATCTTTTTCAAAGACGTGGATTTTCTAAATTATTTTTTTTCAAAGACGTAGATTTTTTAATTTTTTTTTTTTCAAAGACGAGGATTTTTTAAATATTTTTTTTTCAAAGACGTAGATTTTTTAATTTTTTTTTCAAAGACGAGGTTTTTTTAAATTATTTTTTTAAAAACGAGGATTTTTTAAATTATTTATTTTTTTGCAAAGACATGGACAATGTTTTTGCAAAGACGTGTATTCTTTAAAAATATTTTTTCAAAGACATGGATTTTTTAAAAACATTTCTCAATAAGGAAGATTTTATACCCTCAGCATTTATGCTAACGAGGGAATGAATATACACTTTCATACGGGCAAAATGTGGCTCACCGAAATAATGGTTTTAGACCCTAAGTATGTTTGGACGAAATGTGTTTCAGACAATTTGGAGTCGATTTAGCAATGTCCGTCCGTCTGTCTGTCTGGCTGGCTGGTGCGCACGATAACTCTCGAACGGATCAATCGATTCGGTTCAAATTTAGGGTATCGAAATATTTTGTCCAGATTTGATATAAGTTCGAAGATGGGCCATATCGGCCTACTCCTTCAGGTACCTCCCCCACAAAAGTTCAAAAATGGTCGGAAAATTTGTGCGCACTATAACTCTTGAAGGGAGTAACCGATTAGGTCCATACTTTGCACATCGTGAATTTTCTACCAGACTTATATGGGGTTCTAGTATGGACACACTCGGTCCACTCCTTGGATTACGTTTGTCCACTCCTTCGGGTACCTATCACACAAAATTACGGATAAGTTCAGTTTAAGACCTGCTCTCGAATCACTTTAATTTTTGTTGAAGCATATTGCATTCTCTGCCACAATTACGGCAGTAAAAGTTTTTGCAGGGGCAAGTCCATACTTCTTGAGAAAACAGCCCGAAAGGTGTAAAAGAACCCTATGGCACCATATGTAGTGGCTGATTTGGTCCAAAATTTGCCTTCCTGATACTTTGTCATACTTTCAGATCGAAGATAGGCAATACCGGCCCACAACTTTCGGTAGTTCTCTCGAATATTTAAAAAATTTCACTTAAATGGTATGGTATCTCTTGAACAAATTTGGTCCAAACTTTGGATCTCCTAATAGTTTAACTTCTAAAATGGAGGTACCTTAGGGAACCTCCTCCACAAAAGTTCAACATTTGTGTTTAAGTGCAGTTTAAGGTCTGTTAGAAGATCCTTTGGAAATGTATGCCGATGCTGTTCGTTGTTGCCCTGCTTAGAACGGTATTATGTTTTCCGTGGACAAGTCCATGCTTCCTGGCATACTGGTCCATAAGTTATACGATGACCCACTGAAATGACTAGTGGGCGATATATCCCAATATAAGATCCACTTCCATCGGTCCGTTCCTTTAAGTACCTCATCTGCAACACTTTTGAACTTTAATCCTAATCCAAATGTCCAAGATTGGCCACAAAATAATGAAATTACCATAAATACATACGATCTGACCGTAGATGAAAGTTTCAATTCACATAGGCTGAGGGTATATCTCTGTCGGCAAAATCGACAGATAATTTTTTAATTGTTTAAAAACATTTTTCAAAGACGTGGATTTTTTTAGAAACATTTCTTAAAGACTTTTGGATTTTTTAAAAATATGTCTCAAACACATGAATTTTTTTAAAAACATTTTCAAAGGCTTTAAATTTTAAAAAAAACATTTTTACAGACTTGAATTTTTTTAAAAACATTTTTCAAAGACGTGGATTTTTTTAAAAAGATTTGTCACAGAACTGGACATTTTTAAAAACATTTGTCAAAGACGAGGATTTTTTAAAACATTTTTCAAAGACTTGGATTTTTTTAAAAACATTTTTCAATAACGATGATTTTTTTTTTTTTAAATTTTTCAAAGACGTGGATTTCTTTAAAAAAATTTTTCAAAAACGTTTTTTAAAGATGTGGATTTTTAAAAATATTTATTCAAAGACGTGGATTTTTTAATATATTTTTTAAAGACATGGATTTTTTAATATATATTTGTAAAGACGTGGATTTTTTAAAAATTATTTTTCAATGACGTGGGGTTTTTCAAAATATTTTATTTTATAAAAAATATTTTTTCAAAGACGTGGATTTTTTTAAAAACATTTTTTAAAGACCTGGATTTTTTTAAATATTTATATCCTCAGCATTTATGCTAACGAGGGTATATATACTTTCATACGGCCAAAATGTGCCCCATCGAAATAATGGTTTTGGACGAAATGGGTTTCAGACAATTTGAAGTCGATTTAGCAATGTCCGTCCGTCTGTTTGTCTGGCTGGCTGGTGCGCACGATAACTCTCGAACGGATGAACCGATTTGTCCAAAATTTGACTTTTTGTCCAAACTTAGTTTAAGTTCAAAGATGTGTTATATCGGTCCACTCCTTCCGGTACCTACCCCACAAAAGTTCGAAAATGTTCGGAAAAAATGTGCGCACGATAACTCTTGAAAGGACGATATAGATCAGGTTTGAATATGGACTATATTTGCCCATTTCTTTGGGTACCTCCCACACAAAATTTCGGATAAAATCACTTTAAGACCTGCTCTTGACTTTGATTTCTGTTGAAGCAACTTGCAATCGCAGTCTCAATTACAACGGTAAAAGTTTTTTCAGTGGCAAGTCCATAATTCTTGGGAAAACAGTCCGAAAGTTGTAAAAAAACCTATGGCACCATATGTAGTAGTTGAAGAGCACAATAACTGTCGAACTGATAAACCGATTTTGTCCAAAATTTGGCCTTCGGCATATTTTGTCGAAACTTAGTTTAACTTCTAAAATGGCCCATATCTGTCCTCTCCTTAGGTTACCTCCCCCCAAAAGTTCAACATTTGTGTCCAAGTGCAGTTTAGGGTCTGTTCGGAGATCCTTTGGAAATTTATACCGATAATGTACAGCCACATTTTGTTTTCCGTGGATAAGTCCAAGCTTCCTGGCTACTGGTCCAACAGGTGTACGATAACCCACTGAAATGACTAGTGGGCGCGATACCTATCGAAAAGATATGACTCTCAAAATAAGATCCACTTCCGTAATGCACTATGTCGGTCCATTGCCTCCTCCGCAAAACTTTTGTACTTTAATCCTAATCCACATTTTTGTCGGCAAGTTCAAATATCCAAAAAGTGCCACAAAATTCTGAAAAGATCCTAAATACGTTCGATCTGTCTGTAGATGAAAGTTCCAATTCACATATGCTGAGGGTATATCTCTGTCGGCAAAGCCGACTGATACTTTTTACTTCTTTTTAAAGACGTGGACTGATCCGTTCGAGGGCTATATTTGTTCAATGTCGTGGTTTATTTAAAAATTGTTTCAATGACGTAGATTTTTTACACATTTTTTTAAAGACGTGAAATTTTTGCAAATATATTTTTTCAGAGACGTGGATTTTTTGGAAATATTTTGTTACTGCATTTTTTTAAAAACATTTTCAAAGACGTTGATTTTTTTAAAAGCATTTTTTTAAAGACGTGGATTTTTCTAAAAACATTTTTCATAGAAGTGGAATTTTTTAAAAACATTTTTCATGGACGTGGTATTTTTTAAAAACATCTTCCAAAGAAGTGGATTTTTTAAAAACATTTTTCATGGACGTGGATTTTTTAAAAACATTTTTCAAAGACGTGGATTTGTGTTAGACATTTTTCAAAGACGTGGCTTTTTTAAAACATTTTTCAAATACGTGGGTTTTTTTAAAACCTTTTTCAAAAACGTGATTTTTTAAAAAACATTTTTAAAGACGTGGATTTTTCTAAAAAAAACATTTTTCATAGACGTGGAATTTTTTAAAAACATTTTTCAAAGACATGGATTTTTTTAAAAACATTTTTAAAGACATGGATTTTTTAAAAACATTTTCAAAGAAGGGGGTTTTTTTAAAACATTTTTTAAAGACTTGGATTTGTTTTAACTTTTTTCAAAGACGTGGCTTTTTTTTAGAACAATTTTCAAATACGTAGGGTTTTTTAACAACACTTTTCAAAGACGTGGATTTTTTTTAAAACGCTTGTCAAAGGCGTGTATTTTTCTAAAATATTTTTCAAAGACGTGTATTTTTAAAAAAATATTTTTTTAAAGACGACGATTTTTTTTAAATATTTTTTCAAAGACTTGAATTTTTTTAAATATTTTTTCAAAGACGTGGATTTTTTAAATATTTTTTTATTATTATTTTTTCTTTTTGGCAGAAGTACCGAAACGAGTGGACTGACATGGCTCATCATCGATCTTAATATAAGTTTGAACAAAATACTGAAGGAGATAATTACCTTACGCTGTAAAAATCCTACGGCCACCAACTTACTATACCTCTTAAGGGTTCTCGAGTTTCTCTAATCTTTGCCGATCATTATAGTTCTTCCAAACTTACGTCCAATTCGAAGATGGACTAAATCGGTTGACATTTTCCGGTACCTCCCCCACTATAGTACAAATATTTAGGCTTAGGACCAGGTGCAGACGTGCTCGCGGGTTAATTTAAATCTTAATTTCATGGTTATTGTGGTTGCTTTTTTCATTATATCACAGGGTGAGGGTACATCTCTGTTGGTAAAGTCAACTAATTTTTTATACCTTCAGCCTTTAGGCTAAGGAGGGTATATACACTTTGATACGATGAAAATGTGCCTCATCGAAATAATGGTTTTAGACCCCAAGTATGTTTGGACGAAATGTGTTTCAGACAATTTGGAGTCGATCTAGCCATGTCCGTCCGTCTGTCTGTCTGTCTGTCCTGCTGGCTGGAGCGCACGATAACTCTCGAACGGATGAACCGATTCGGTTCAAATTTTGGCTTTCGTAATATTTTGCCCAAACTTAGTTTAAGTTCGAAGATGAGCTACATCGGCCCACCCCTTCCGGTACCTCCCCCACAAAAGTTCGAAAATGTTCGGAAAGTTTGTGCGCACGATAACTCTTGAAGGGAGTGACCGATTTGGTCCATACTGTATATAGTGTAAACTTTCTACCAGAGTAATATGAGGTTCCAATATGGCCTCAATAGGTCCACTCCTTCGGGTACCTCCCACACAAAATTTCGGAAAAATTCAGTTTAGGGCCATCTCTCGAATCGCTTTGATTTTTGTTTTAGCTACTTGTATTCACTGCCCTCCATACAATGGTACAAGTTTCATCAGGGGCAAGTCCATACTTCCTGAGGAAATAGCATGAAAGTTGTAAAAACCCCCTATGACACCGTGTAAGGTGGTTGGAGCGCACGATAACTCTCGAACGGATCTGCCGATTCGGTCCAAAATATGGTCTTAGTAATATTTTGTCCAAACATAGTTTAAGTTTGAAGATAAGCCATATCGGTCCACTCATTCAGGTACCTCCCCCACAAAAGTTCAAAAATGTTCGGAAAAAATTTTCGTACGGTAACTCTTGAAGGGAGTGGCCGAATTGGTCAATACTTTACACATCCTAATATATATACCAGATATAGATCAGGTTCAAATATGGACTATATTTGTCCACTCTATCCAGTACCTCCCATACAAAATTTCGGATAAGTTCACTTTAAGATCTGATATCGAATCACTTTGATTTTTGTTGAAGCAACTTACATTCGCTGCCTCAATTACGATGGTAAAAGTTGTTTCAGGGGCAAGTCCATACTTCTTGAGCAAACAGCCCGAAGAGTGTAAAAACCCCTTGTGGCACCATATGTTGCGGCTGGAGATCCACTTCCATAACGGTCAATGTCGATCCATTCCTTTTAGTATCTCCTCCGCAAAACTTTTGATCTTTAATCCTAATCAACATTTTCATCGGTTCAAACGCCCTAAATACTTACGTATTTTTGGAAAAAATTGTTTCAATATACACATGCTGAGGGTATATCTCTGTCGGCAAAGCCGACTGATACTTTTTTACTTGTTTTTTACTATTTCTAATACAACTCAGGAAAGCACAATCACGAAAAGTATGGTTACTTACCCGATCCTCCGGTAATAAATATCTCACGGCCTTCAAAAAAATCCACTATAACGTTTGACATTTTTTCCTTAAAGTGTTACAGTTTTTGTGTTTCTCGCGTTCGGTCCAATCAAATTGACGCTTACAAATGAACTGTTTGCTAAAATTTCGTAATATTGACAATGTAATGCCAAAAGCCTTTAATTTTGTAAATATTCGGGTACTTAACATAAAAGTGAGAAGGAATTGAGTGACGAATTGTTTTTAATATACATTGTTGCATTAAACATATCTTAGCATTTCCCTGCAAACATTTTCTAGCGCGTAAGGATAATTCGCGATTCACCAGGAAGAACAACTGTCTCCCTCTAGTCGTTTTATTGGGTCACCATATAATTTAGAGCTTTTAGACTACTATGTCAGGAGAATAGAATTGCCCACAAACAACATAATATTGCTCCATAGGGAGTAGCATCGGTATGAATTGCCGAAGGATCTTCGAACAGACCCTAAACTGCACACAAACAAAAATGTTGAACTTTTGTGGGTGACGTACCCTAAGGAGAAGACCGGTTTGAATAATTTTAGTTAATTTTTTTAACTTTTGTGGGGTAGGTACCCGAAGGAGTGAACCGATATTACCCATCTTCGAACTTAAACTAAGTTTGGACGAAGTATTAGGAAGGTCAAATCGACTGATCCGTTCGAGAGTTAATGTGTTCTCCTGGCACTACACTATTACCGTAGGCCGTCAAAATTCCGAAAATCGAGAGGTACGTTTATATGGGAGCTATATCTGAACGTGGACCTATATTGAACATATGGTGTTACCTCCGAAGTCAAAATACAAAATTACAGTCAACTAGGTTAGAAAATGTGGCTAAAATCGTCAAAATACCGAATATCGAGAGGTACGTTTGTATGGGACCTATATCTAAACATGGACTTATAATGAGCATTTATTGCAACAAGGTTTGTTGTTCCCTCAGAACTTACTTACTTAGCTGGCCCATTACAGAACATTTGCTCCATAAATAAGAAAAGATCTCCATTTCTCCGTTTGCGCCATCTATTCCTTATCCTGCCAATTCTGCGTGCACCGCCAAGCGGTCCGCATTTATACGCCTTTTTAGCGGTTTCATCATCGCTCATTCTTATGATGTGGCCTAGCCAACGCAATCGCTGCATCTCGATACGTTTAACAATATTGATGTCGTGGTATAGCAGATACAGCTCGTGGTTCAAGCGACGTCGATATTCACCGTCAACGCAGGTCGATCCGTAGATTTTTCGAAGAATTTTCCTCTCAAACACGCCAATCACTGCCTTATATGCTTGCGCAAGTACCCAGGCTTCGGAACCATACATCAGCCAAGGGTAGTATCAGTGTTTTGTAAAGCGTTATTTTGGTTTGACGAGTTGTGGGTTTGTTTTTAAAGTGCTTACTTAAGCCAACGTAGCATCTGTTGTTGTGTTTACGGCGGTGCCGAGGTATACGAAGTCTTTTACTACCTCAAAATTATAGGAACCAACTTCAACAGTTGGTTCGATCTCAATGGACGCATCGTCTATATCATCAGCATAATCAAGTAACATGTGGCTATTGGTGTAGATTGTGCCACTTCTTTTGACGTTTGCCTCTCGTATAACCTTTTCTAGCAGGATGTTGAAAAGATCACACGAAAGGTTGTCTCCTTGCCTGAAACATCTTTTGGTACAAAACTCTTCGGAGAGGTTCTTTCCTATTTTAACTGAAGATCTTGTGTCAGTTAGAGTCATTTTACAAAGCCGAATGAGCTTTGCGGGGATACCAAATTCAGACATTGCTTGAACGTAGCGGGCTGTCGAAGGCTCCTTTATAATCGACAAAAAGGTGATATGTGTCGATCTGCATCTCTTGGGTCTTCTCCAGGATTTGCCGCAAGGTAAATATCTGGTCAATGGTGGACTTGCCAGGCCTAAAGCCGCATTGGTATGGACCAATAATTTCGTTGACCATTGGCTTTAATCGTTCGAACAATATCCCTGACACTATCTTGTAGGCGATATGGAGAAGACTTATATCCCTATAGTTGGAGCATAAAGTCTTATCTCCTTTCTTATGGACGGGACACAGGATGCTCAGGTTCCAATCATCGGGTACGCGTTCTTCCTGCCAGATGGAGCTACCTAGCAGATGCATACACCTTATCAGCGTGTCGGCTCCGGTTTTAAACAGCTCGGCTGGTAGGCCATCGGCTCCTGCTGCCTTATTATTCTTCAGCTGTTTTATTGCTGTCTTTTTCTCATCTTGGCCGGGTGGTATACATTCAATACCATCTTCTGGGATTGGATCTGTGGTATCTTCGTCGACTTCGCTACTATTGGATACCAACAGTTTGGAAAAATGCTCTTTCCATATCCATAGCAAACTATCTGTATCAATTACCAGATTACCTTGCCAGGAAAATGTGCCAGTTCTAAAGCCATCAGTTTGATGTTTCACTTTTTGGTAGAATTTTCGGACTCCATTCTGTCTCGTGTACATCTCGATTTGTTAACACTCCCGCTTTTCCATCTCTCTCTTTTTCCTGCGGAAAATACGTTTCTCTTCTCTCCTTTTCTCCCGATACCTCTCTCGTGCGCTACGCGTTGCTGCTGATTGTAAAGTAGCCCTATATGCCGCATTTTTTCTTCGGTAGCAGCACGACACTCCTGGTCATACCATGGAATCCTTGGTGGAGGTTTATGGTATCCAAGTACTGATTTTGCGGCAGTTTGCATGGAGTGGGCAAGTTTTGCCATTGTCCTGATATGTTATCGGGACGAGGAGTGCTTTGATTAAGCAGTTGGGCCAGTTGAGTGGAATATACCGCGGCTATCTGTTGTGATTGCGGCTTACCGATGTCCAACTTCCGTGTTATGTCTATTCGCACTTTGTTTGCTACGTTTAATCTGGTACGTACCTTTGCTGCAACAAGGTAGTGGTCCTAGTCTATGTTTGAACCTCGGAACGATCGTACATCCAACACGCTTGATGCATGTCTTCCATCTATCACAACGTGATCAATTTGTTTTCTTGTTCGTTGATCCGGCGACAGACAGATGCCCTTATGAATATCGAGATGCTTAAATTTGGTACTGCTAACTACCATGTTTGTTGCAGCCGCAAAGTCTATCAGCCTCATACCATTGTCAGATGTTTCACTGTGGAGACTGAATTTCCCGACTGTTGGGCCAAAGATATTCTCCTTTCCAATTTTGGCTTTAAAATCGCATAGAATAATTTTTATGTCATGGGCAGGGCAACGGTCATAAGTTTCCTCTAAGAGCTCGTAAAATATATCCTTGATCTGTTCGTCCTTGTCTTCAGTCGGAGCATGAGCGCAAATAAAGCTGATGTTGAAGAATTTTGCCCTTAATCGAATTGCAGCGAGTCTTTCATTCACTGGGGTGAAGCTGGAGACCAGATGTTTTAACCTCCGACCAACTACAAATCCGCAACCAAACTCATGCTTTGTGCCATGGTAGCTATAATACAGTGCGTCACCTTTGGGTGTTTTTGTGACGCCTTTCTCGTTCCATCGTATTTCCTGTATGGCAGTAATGTGGTCCTTATACTTTTCAAGTACATCTGCCAATGCGTAAACTGCACCTTTTCTATAAAGATTGCGAACATTCCATGTGCAGATTCGCAGATCATGGTCTTTAAAACGTTTGGGGGGTCGTCAGCTTTTGAGGGATTTGTTTTTCTTTTCTTTCTTTTTTTCTTTGTAGGCTGTTTTTCTAGGGGAGGGTTACTAACCCGAAGCCCAATCCCAAGTTTTTAACGTTCTTATGGGTGAACGCGAGGCACATGTTAGCTCACTACCTTTAACGGGTGTTAAAGGCAGTTCCCCAGGTGCCACCACGGGGAGATCAGTGTCCACTTGAGATGAAAGAGGGACCAAGATAAATCCTGGGCTTTGCCATGTTAAAACCGGTCAGGACCGTTTTTTGGTATCTTCCAACCCCTACAGGGTAATCGGATCAAACCATCTTCCAATCAACTTCCAAATGTTTGCAGGGACTGCTTAATGCAGCAATATATAACAATGACACATTCATAGGTAAATGACATTTCAAATTTCAGTGTACTTACGCGTATTCCAGACAATCTATATGTTCAATATCCGTCATCAATGTATTCCAATTGCATTTGTTTTTCGTTTTTAAACTTTGTTCTTGGGTATTTTAAAATGGCTATTTTAAAATGAAAATAATTTATGCGTTCGCGTGCACAAAAATATGTAAAATTTGTTCAATTTATAAACGAAAACAAATTAAAAATTCCCAAAGTAGTAGATTTCTGCAGGTTCTAATGCAGACTAGAATGCAAGGCCTATATAAGGTCGGCCAACAAGCCAAGCTGTTTATTATGTTTGATGTCAAAAACATTATTGTGATTTAAAATACAAAAAAAAAAACTAAAATCACAATAATGTAATGTTGTTAACAATACTCTGAATGGCTGACCTTCTGTAGGCCTTGGTAGAATGTAACTCATCTATAATTCTTGAAAAAGGCTTGAGAACACTTGACATACATACTTTTTACAGATGTATCATTTATTTAGAGATTCGAAACTTTAGGTTTTGAGATAATTTGGCAAACAGAAATATTTACATTGCCTTTATATGTAGGGTAATTATTTCATTATTATCCCTTTCTTTGCACATCTTTGCCACCTTCTCGCCATTTGCCATAAACATGTCATGACAATTTTTAAAAATTTTACATTTGCAACAAAGAATTTTTTGGCCTATATTACCTTCTAGAATTAATTGGATTATGTCTAAATAAAACTAAATGTAAATATGCCCTCCATTATATTTTCGTTGATTATGTCGGTTTGTGTGGACATGATTTATTAGAATGGGCGTTTTTAATTAAGAAGACAACGACAAATACAAATTTTATTGTCTGCTCACAGTGGGAGATTTAGATTGATACGAAAATTTAAATATATTTCGTATTGGGTTGAATGATGGATAAACAAGTAAAGGCCTCGACACATAAGAAGCATGGCATTCTTGCTTAAGTCATATCTGGTTAATGACTAAAGACCAAGTTCGACCTAATTCAAATGTGATTCTGAAATCTTTTTATTAGGTCGAAATTGGTCTTTAGTCTTTTATCAAGTATGACTTCAGCAAGAATGCCATGCTTCTTATGTGTCGAGCTTTAAAAAATTATCAGTCGGCTTTGCCGACAAAGATATACCTGTATGAATTGAAACTTTCATCTATGGACAGATCGAATACCGGCTACACAACCTAAAAATTTTTCATAAACATTATGTATTTAGAGGTTTTCAGAACTTTGTGGCCCTTTCTGGGAGTATGAATTTGACGACAAAAATATGGGTTTGAATTAAAACACAATAGTACCGCAGATGAGGTACCAATTTGGAAGTGGATCATATTTTTATACCCTCCACCATAATATGGAGGGTATAATTAAATTTGTGATTCCGAAATATTCATCAGAGATCAGGGTATTCTTGATGAGGGTAAAATTCTAAGTCAATTTAACAATGTCCGGAAAATTTGTGCGCACGATAACTCTTGAAGAAGTAACCGACTTGGTCCATACTTTGCACATGGTGAAATTTCTACCAGACTTAGATGATGGACTCAATCGGTCCATTCCTTCGGGACCTCCCACACAAAATTTCGAAAATGTTCAGTTTAAGACCTGTTCACGAATCGCTTTGATTTTTGTAGCAGCAACTTGTATTCACGGCCCCCCATATAACGGTATAAGTTTCATCAGGGGCAAATCCATACTTCCTGAGAAAATAGCCTGAAAACTACAAAAAAGCCCTATGACACAGTGTGTAGTGGTTGGAACGCAAGATAACTCTCGAACGGATCTGCCGATTCGGTCGACAATTTGGTGTTCCTAATATTTTGTGCAAACTTAGTTTAAGTTCGAAGATAAACCATATCGGTCCTCTCCTTAGGGTACCTTCCCCACAAAAGCTCAAAAATGTTCGGAAAAAAGTGTGCGCACGATAACTCTTCATGGGAGTGACTGATTTGGTCCATTCTTTACACATCCTAAAATATCTACCAGATATAGATCAGGTCCGAATATGGACTATTATATTTGTCCACTCCTTTGGGTATCTCCCACACAAAATTTTGGATAAATTCACTTTAAGACCTGCTCTCGAATCACTTTGATTTTTGTTGAAGCAACTTGCATTCGATGCTTCAATTACGGCAGTAAAAGTTTTTTCAGGGGCAAGTCCATACTTCTTGAGAAAACATCCCGAAAGTTGTAAAAAACCCCTATGGCACCATATGTAGTGGCTGGTGGGCTCGAACCGAATACTGAGTTCGTCCACACTTTGGATATTGGTATATTTCTTCGAATAGTAGATGAATTGGGGGCCACCGTGGTGCAATGGTTAGCACGTCCGCCTTGCACTCAGAAGGTCTGCGGTTCAAATCCCAGGCCAAGCAACATCAAATTTTCAACGGTGGCAAAATTCCCCTCAGTAATGCTGGCGAAATTTCCTGAGTATTTAAGCCACGAAAAACTTCTCTACAAGTGGTGTCGTAAGACACGCCGTTCGGACACGGCAATAAAAAGTAGGTCGCATATAATTGAGCCAATATGAATCGGCATGCACTCATTGATATGAGAGAAGTCTCCCTTGTCCCTTCGGGGATGTTGTGGGAACATATGTATGTATGTATTAGATGAAATTCGAAGGTGGTGCTTATAGGACCACTCCTTCCAGTACCTCCCCCACAAAAGTTCAAAAAATATTTGCTAATATGATACGCGGGACTTCTCATAGACGTATCAACCGATTTGGTCCAAACTTTGGATCTCTAAATATTGCCGAATTTGGGCCATATATGCCCAATCCTTGCCTTGCCCTATCTATCAATATCTCCGCAAATTTTTGAGCTTTAATACTATCCATACTTTTGTCGGTACATACGGCCAAAATTTTGAAGACCCAGCTTTGGGAAAAAATCCACAATCCACACAGGCTGAGGGTATATCTCTGTCAGCAAAGCCGACTGATACTTCTTTACTTGTTAATATAGAGCCTTGTAGTTTGGTATGGAAGTTTCAATTACTCCTAGGATGTTTGGTATTGCAAACGGGCTATATCGGTCCACGTTTTGATATAAACCCCATAGAAAGCTACCGCCCGATTTTCGATATTTTGAAGGTTTTAGCTTCATTACCACACCGAAATGGCTGAAATTTGGTATTTAGTCTTCGTTGGGGTTATGAAACTTCCCCCCGAATCTGTCGGAATAGGTCCACGCCTTCATATAGCCCCCATAGAACGGTTCCTTCTGATCTACGGTATTTTGAAGGTTGTGGCCTCAATATTGCACCGAAATGGCTCAAATTCGATGGTATAGATCCACATCCATATGAAATTTGATGGTATAGATCCACACCTTCATATAGCCCCCATAGAACGGTACCGATTTTCAGTATTTTGAAGGTTGTGGCCTCAATATTCCTCCAAAATGGCTGAAATTTGGTATTTAGTCTTCATTGGTGGTATAAAACTTTTCTCTAGAAATTGGTCGGTACAGATCCACGCCTTAATATGGACTCCATAGAATGGTACCTCCCGATTTTCGGTATTTTGAGCAATATGCCCACAATAATCCATCGAAATGGTTGAAATTTGGTATTTAGTCATCGTTGGGGGCACAAAACTTTCCACCTAAAATATGTATGTATAGGTCCACGCCTTCAAATTGCCCCCAAAGAACCGTACCTCCCGATTTTCGGTATTTTGAAGGTTGTAGCTAGAGCAACCCACTGAAATGGCTGAAATTTGGTAATTAGTCTCTGTTGGAGGTAGAAGCTTTTCTGAGTAAAATCCGTCGGTATAGGTCCACGTTTCGATACAGCCCCCATAGAACAGTACCTCCCGATTTTCGCAGTTCTAAAGGTTGTGACGTCAATATCCCACCGAAAAACTGAAATTCCAGTCTTCCATGGGGTTATAAAATAATCCAGAAGATAATTATCACCAAAGGTCCGCGTTTTTCTATATCCCCCATAGATTCGTACCTCTTGATTTTCGGTATTTTGAATGTTTTACTGAAATACCGGAAATTTGGTATTTACTCTTTTTTGAGTCCAAAAACTTTTCGCCAGAAATTTGTCGGTATAGATCGACGTTTTGATATAGCCCCCCCAAGGAAAAGTACCTCCCGAATTTAGGAATTTTGAAGGTTAGCCACATTGTTTTTTTTCGAACTTGCTGAAACTAATTGTTCCATTTTACTTTAATACACATTGTGGTGGAGGGTATAGCAAGTTCGGCCGGGCCGAACTTAACGCCGTTCTTACTTGTTGGGAGTCATTTCTTTTCGACATATCGATGATATTGCGCCCACCAGTCATTTCGGTTGGCCACCGTATAATTTAGAGCTTTTGGATAAGCCATCAGTATAAATGGACTTGAGCACGAAAAACATAATATCATAATTTCCAAAGGATCTTCCAAAAAAATCCTAAATTGCACTTAAACCAAAATGTTGGACTCTTGTGGCAGAGGTACCATAAGGAGAAGACCGATATGAACCATTTTCGAAGTCAAATAAATTTGGACAAAATATTACGAAGGCCAAATTTTGAACCGAATCGGCTGATCTGCTCGGGAGTTATCGTGCGCTCTAGCCACTACACATGGTACCAAAAGGGGGTTTTTACAAAAATTGCACCGTTGTAATAGAGATCGTGAAAACAACCTTCTGCAGACATATTTCAAGTAAATCTGATTGGACCAGAATCTCCTGCTAGAGTTAGCTTGCGGATTTTCCATTTTAGTTCGGGTTGTTTGGAGCTTTTAGGACATTATCTCAGGAAGTATGGATTTGTGCCTGGAAACAATTGTACCGTTGTAAAGAGGGCTGCAAGGCAACCTGTTGAAGGAATTTCAAAACGATCCTAGAAAATCTATTAAATGTCACTTTTTCCGAATGTTGTGTGGGAGTTACCCGAAAGAGTGGATCAATATAGTACATATTTAAAGCTGATGTATATCTGGAGGGAATAATATGATGTGCCAAATTAGGACCAAATCGACTGTTCCCTTCGATAGTTATCGTTCACACCATTTTACAGAAAATTTTGAATTTTTGCGGGGGATGTACCCACAGGAGTGGACCGATGTGGCCCATCTTCAAACTTAAACTATATTTGGGCAAAATATTACGAAGTGCAAAATTTGGTAAGAACTGGTTTATTCATTCGAGAGTTATTGTGCGCACCAGCCAGACAAACGGACAGACATACGGACGAACATGGCTAAATTGACTACAAATTGTCTGAAACGGATTTCATCCAAACATACTGGGGTCTAAACCCGTTACTTCGATGAGATACATTTTTGATCGTATCAAAATGTATATACCTTAAATAGCCTAAAGGCTGAGGGTATAATTATGAATAACAGTTTGAACTTACAATCATCACAAATATAGTTTAACAACCTTTGTTACGAGTATGTTTGAAAATACTGAGTACTGAAGTTTTAGGGCCTGTTTATGTATGTCGATAAGAAAACGAATGCGGAAGAAAAACTACCAAATTTGAGTGTGTATTTCAAATTAGTTTTTTGTTTTGAAGCAAAAGCAAATGAAATAATATTTCAAAAACTAAAGTTTGGGTGTCCTTCATGCGCACACATTTTCGTTTCGAAATACATAAACTGGGGGTTAATATTGATTATCTAATTTTGTGTCTCGAATAATTTTGTGTTTCCCGAATAATACAGTCCAGAAATTTGCACTTGAGAGA
Source organism: Musca autumnalis (assembly GCF_047663935.1). Classification (NCBI taxonomy): domain Eukaryota; kingdom Metazoa; phylum Arthropoda; class Insecta; order Diptera; family Muscidae; genus Musca; species Musca autumnalis. The sequence continues at coordinate 241,777,139 of NW_027411866.1, read as the reverse complement.
CCTCTAAAGTACCACTACTCTCATCTATTGTCAGCAGCTTTGGTCTTCACCCTCTCCGCTATTTATTCCTTGACCCTTAAATATTGACTATAAAATAGTTTTTAGTGTTTAAAAATAAAGTTATTCTCTTAAATTATTCAAACTAACTTTGAAACTATGTGGAATTTTCCATTGTTAATGTTATAAGTGGTGCAGCAATTCTTTGCTTTCCTTCTTATTTTAATAACGAATTGATGACGGAAATACCTTAATTTATCATTTGCAAAATAAACGACAACAGCTTCTATAGCCATCGGGAGACATGAAAAGAAATGCGGCACACACTACATAACATGGCATTATTACATGAGACAAATGTTTCTCAATTGACACCGTTTCAGCTGAGTTGTAATGTGCGATTATTTTCTAGTTCAGTATTGAATGAGTTACATTTGTACCCTAAGGCACATTGGGCTACTGATTATTTAATCTTTTCTATTCTCAGCCTTTAGGCTGATTTTTATACCCTTAGCTTTAAGATAATGAGGGTAGGTTGGAGCCGATTTAGCCATGTCCATCTGTCTGTCTGGCTGGCTGGCGAGCAAGATAACTCTCGAGCTTATCAACCGATTTGGTTCAAATGTTGGGCAACGTAATATTTTGTCCAAACTTTGTTAAATATGGGACATAGGCCATATCGGTTCACTCCTTCGGATACCTACCCCACAAAATGTTCAACATTTTATGTAAAATGGAGTATATCGGTATACTCCTTCGGGTGCCTCCCACACATAATTCGGAAAAAGTAAAGTTTAGGAGCTCCTCTCGGATCGTTTTAAATCTTTTTTCAGCAGGATGTCTTTGCACCCCTTTTTACAACGGTACATTTGTTTGCGGGCGCAAGTCCATATTTCCAGAGAAAATGGCCTAAAAGCTCTAAGAAACCCGGGCGACACCAACTAAAATGACAAATCCGCAAGATAACTCTCGCAGAAAGTTTCTGATTGGTCCAAAAATCAAAATCTTACCCGATTACTTGTTTAGTCACGGACATGAACTGGTAAAATTTTCTCTTCGATTGGACAATAAATGTGGCCTTTAGAGCAATTTCGTGAAAATTCACCTTTGACCCGATACAAATTACTATGGAAATTTTGAGGCCCCAGTTGCACTTGTTAACAAACTTTGGGAATCTTAAAATCTAACAAAACTAAACACTTTAGGGGGCTGCCGCATCGATTTTTTAAAACTACAATTTGATACTACCAAAAATGTGCCTTATCGAAATAACGGTTTTAGACCACAGTATGTTTGGACGAAATTCGTTTCAGACAATTTGTAGCCGATAGCTCTCGTCGGATAAACCGATTAGAACAAAATTATCGGTCCACTCGTCCGGGTACCTCCCCCATAAAAATTCAAAATTGTCTGTAAAATGGTGTGGTCCAAACTTGGCACATCATATTATTCCCTCCAGATATATATCGGGATTGAATATGGATTATATTGAACCACTCTTTCTGGTACCTTCCACACAAAGTTCGGAAAAAGTAATGTTTAGGGAAAGTTTTGGGAAAAGTACAGTTTGATAACTGTTCTCGAATTTATTTGAAATTTTTGGCAGAAGGTTGTTTTCATGGTCCCCATTACAACGGCACAATTCTTTTTTCAGAGTAAGTCCATACTTATTTAGATAATGGCCCAAATTTAGTTTAACGTAATTTAGTATTTTCGATTTGGCATAGACCCACATTACGGTACTTACAGATTCCGCATATTTTCAAGCAAACTCGTGATACAAAATTAACATAGGAATTTGATTTATATTGAAATCTCCGTCAGCACAGCTGACGATATATCTCAGGGTCTATCTACGTCAGCACAGCTGTGTGATACTTTATTACTTGTTGAAGATATTCTCATTAGTGTTGCGACTGACGCCTTTTGGGAGTTCTTAAGGGCAGATCCTGCTCTTGCTAGTTCGTCTGATTTTTCGTTACCAACAAGTCCCTTATGACCTGGGATCCATGTAAGATCTGCACTAATAAGACACGCTAACTTAGCAAGTTCTTCTTTACATTCTTTCGGCAGCTTTGGTTTGATAGTATTTTTGTGTTTTGATTTTAATGCTAGCGGGCAGTTTGACTATAGACAAAAATTCATATTGATTCGGTGTTCAAGGGTTAATACCCAAAATACGCTATATCCGTCCAATTTTGATGAAATTTGGAACTTGTATCAGAATATGGACTATAAATAAATGTGTCAAATTATATTGAAATCAGTTAAGATTTTGATATACAGTCAGAGTCAAAAGAAAGTTTACACCTCACAAAAAATTGTTAATAGCATAATTACACCGGTATAATAATATAATAAATATAAAACACAAATACATATTTTTAAGTGTTTAGTGGTGAATTCAAATACAGAAAATATTAGACCTTGTACGAGGTTAATTATGAAATTGATCAAATAACCCACAATTTTAAGAGTCAGAAGAAAGTTTACACTCTTGCAAAAAGTAAAATATTTTGTTTATTTCTTTCTTTTGATCACATTCGACTGTCAAAATAATAAATCCACCAGTATTTTGGTGAAATCCGGTGATATTCCCCCAATTGGACCCGTATTACAGCTTTCGGGTAATTTTGGCATAAAATGGGGACTATATAAAGGGGGGATCTGATATTTGGGCAGGGATATGAAGGTTTCGCCCATATTTTTGAATTAAATAGTGCTATATTTTACTCCCATGCATCTATAATTACTGATTGTAGTCTCTAGACCTCAAATCCATTGAGTACTTACAAAAAAAAAAAATCGAAAGAGTGGTAAATAAAGCCCCATTTTGTGCCAAAATTACCCGAAAACTATAATACGGGTCCAATTGGGGGAATATCACCGGATTTCACCAAAATACTGGTGGATTTATTATTTAGACAGTCAAATGTGCTCAAAATACAGTCCCTGGCATAATTATTTCGTCAAGTTTGAAAAAAATGGTGTGTTTGGTTTTATTAACGAATTAGTCTTCTACAAAAATATTAAAAATATTCTGGATAATCCTTTAATAGAGTACTTTTTTATTTATTTATTTTTATTTTGACAAAGTTCATTGTTACATTTATTTATTGTCTCAGGTTATTGACAACATCACTTAACAGTACAAAATTCAAATAATTATTATACCCTCAGCATTTATGCTAACGAAGGCAAAATGTGCCTCATCGAAATAATGGTTTTAGACCCCAAGTATGTTTGGACGAAATGTGTTTCAGAAAATTTGGAGTTGATTTAGGCATGTCCGTCCGTCTGTCTTTGACCCCGTGTGCCGATTCGGTCCAAAATTTGGTTTTCGTAATATTTTGTCCAAACTTAGTTTAAGTTCGAAGATGTGTTATATTGGTCCACTCCTTTCGGGTACCTCCCCCACAAACGTACGGAAATGTTCGGAAAATTTGTGCGCCCAGTAACCGACTTGGTCCATACTTTGCACATGGTGAAATTTCTATTAGACTTAGATGAGGTTCCAATATGGACTCAATCGGTCCACTCCTACGGGTACCTCCCACACTTTGATTCTTGTTGTATTATACGACGGTATAAGTTTCATCAGGGGCAAGTCCATACTTCCTGAGAAAACAGCCTGAAAGGTATGACACCGTGTGTAGTGGTTGGAGCCCGAGATGATTCTCGAACTGATCTGTCAAATCGATCCAAAATGTGGCCTTCGTAATATTTTGTGCAAACTTAGTTTAAGTTCGAAGAAAAGCCACATCGAGCTAGAGATGGGCGCGTGCCTAAAAAATTAGGCACGAACATGCACGAACACGGACCAAAATTTTTATGCACATTCACGCAAAAACACGGCGTTTTTCGAGAAGGCACGAACACGCACACTCACGCACGAAATTACAAAAAAGAGAAATCGATATAGGTGTACATTTATTTGTTCAAAAAAATATTCATATGGGGTTTTCTGAGTGAAATCGGACAATTTTTTAATATGAGATTTTTGATTTCCTTTGTTTTTTGCTCTGGTGATGCTGCTCATCAACACAACATTTCAGTATATTTTCTGATTTTTTTCGACCAACGGCTCCAGAGATATCGCGCCATGAAAAAGTCGAATTCTGTAAAAATTATATGCAAAGAAATAATCATAACTTCTTTAATATTGGTAAAATTTGAAAAAAAAAAATCCTTTTATGTATATTTTTGATTCGATTTTCTCGATTTAATATTTAAAATCAATTTTTAACAATAACCCATTCGATTTTCTTGAAATTTTTTTATATAAAACTACTATCAATTACAAAAATTTTAAATCCTATTTGGTAGTGGGATTCGAACGATTAATATTTTTTCTTAATTTTTTTAAATTTTGATTTTTCAAAATAGTCTGGCTTAATCCCTTTTGTTGTTTTAATATTTAAAACAACAAGTTTATTAGTGGAGAAGGTTTGGCATTGTTCGCCAAGGGGTAAGGCAAGGAAGACTAGTTTCGATCCACGCCACTGGATCTCATCAGTTCCCTTTGTTTCTTGTTTGTGGATATTCTCCACCGAAGTTATTTTTCAATAACTTCTTCAAGAAGGAACTTTTTATACCCAAACATCAATCGTCAGCTCGAAGTATAAACGTAAACAAAGAAAACCCTTCAATGAGAAGTTTTTCTTTGGTTACCTAACACAACTCCGACGAAAGTGTTTACGAAACAAAGCAAATAAACTTGTTGTTTTAAATATTAAAACAACAAATGGGATTAAGCCAGACTATTTTGAAAAATCAAAATTGTAACAGGTATCCCAATTAAATAAACGCCACCAATGTTCTATTTGCGAAACACTGGCACGGTTTTGTGTGTTGTTGGTATATAAGCTACCAAACAGCATTTGTTGAAAAATCAACGACACATACGAGTGGAAGAAGGTTTGCTTTGTTTCGTAAACACTTTCGTCGGAGTTGTGTTAGGTTACCAAAGAAAAACTTCTCATTGAAGGGTTTTCTTTGTTTACGTTTATACTTCGAGCTGACGATTGATGTTTGGGTATAAAAAGTTCCTTCTTGAAGAAGTTATTGAAAAATAACTTCGGTGGAGAATATCCACAAACAAGAAACAAAGGGAACTGATGAGATCCAGTGGCGTGGATCGAAACTAGTCTTCCTTGCCTTACCCCTTGGCGAACAATGCCAAACCTTCTCCACTAATAAACTTGTTGTTTTAAATATTAAAACAACAAAAGGGATTAAGCCAGACTATTTTGAAAAATCAAAATTGTAACAGGTATCCCAATTAAATAAACGCCACCAATGTTCTTTTTTAAATTTGTCAATATAATTTTTCCTTTATACACCTTTATACCAAAAAATTTAAAAAATATTTTTTTAACATTTGTTTTGTTGATTTATTTAGGAATTTATCTTAAACATCGTAGAAACAGAGTTATTTTTAGATTTTTAAAATGGATTAGCAATTATTGTACCAGCCGGACAATAAAGTAACTGAACTTATGATCAAATAACTACAACTCGGGGATTATATGACTGAGCATCCGAGCCAAATAATCCACCAAATATTAAAGGGATTTTTTGCCAGAAGATTATTATTTAGAGGATTTGAATATGAAATATACAATGTATAAACATATCGCGGGCAAAAAAACTTCATTCAATAATACCCACTTATGCTGGTACACCACTTTCGAAACCATTCTTAAAATCGCAAAATAAAGATGTTTTTACAATGTTTACGATATATTCTTAAATAAAACAACAACACTTTACATTTGTGTTGTTGTTTTATTGTTTTATTTATTTAAATTCAACGTATTATGTTTTTGGTAAAATAACATATTTTGCGCAGTGGTATACAGGAAAAATGTTATTGACAAATTTTAAAAAAATTTAGAAAAAATAGTTATTATTCGAATCCCACTACCAAGTAGGACTTAAAATTTTTGTAATTGAATGTAGTTTTATACAAAAAAATTTCACGAAAATCGAAGGTGTCAATCATTGTTAAAAATTGATTTTAAATATTAAACCGCGAAAATTGCATCCAAGCCAATTGTGCCAATTTTTTTTCTATTTTTTATTAAATAGGTGATAAAACAACAAAACATACTAAAAAAGATTTTTTTCATATTCGATCAATATTAAAGAAGTTATGAGTATATCTTTGCATACAGTTTTCAGAGAATTCGACCTTTTCACGGCTCGAAATCCCTGGAGCCGTTGGTCGAAAAAATCAGAAAATATACTAAATTGTTTTGTTGATGATTAGCATCACTACAGCAAAAAATAAACGAAATAAAAAGCCTCTTATTGAAAAAGTGTCGGATTTCACTCAGAGATACCCATATGTACATATTTCTATTTTATCTATTCTTATTTAATTTCTATTCTTATTTAAAAACATTATTTTGTCCAAGTTAGAACTCAAAAGTCTTGTACGTCTTTCGATGTGATTATTTCCAGATGTGGAAAATATCTGCCGCTCGTTGCAGAGCTGACCGGTATAGCCAAAAAATTCCTCGCTAATTGTTTTAAATATTTTAGATAAGACTGTTTCCAAAAGTTTAAAATATCAGTCTGGCTAGATACGGCACTCGATAATATATATCAATTTCTGTATCAATTGGAGCCTTTTTAATTTTTCGTCTTTTTACCATTTTGATCCAAAAATGTGGCATTGTAATTTCCTGCTCGTCATTAGAAAACTCTATGTTCTCACTTTGTATATCAAGTAACATTGCTTCTACTTTAGCTAATAAAAAATGCATCGCCTTAGACGGCGGAAATAAAAATGTCCCTATAAGATGTGTCATTGTTGGTACAAATGGTTTAAGAAATGATTGTTAAGTTTCAGCTTTCAAATCTTTCAAGAATTGAGTCAATGGTATCAATTGAGCAGACTTTCAAAAGTTGTTTAGACCAAAGGGCAAAAATGTGCGTAGTAGGGTACTTTTCCGAGCTTAATTTTTCGGAACACTCTTTGAATATTTTATGAAAAGAGAGGTTATTGCGTTAACCCTCTGAGTAGTTTTTGTGTTTGCTTCTCTCATGAAAAACACAAATTGCAAACAAACATCATCTTTTTTCACTCATACTCTGGCCTCTCCATAACAAAACGGCAATAAGTACAGACTACAAAAACGAAGCAAATAATTTTAGGCATTTTTTGGTCGGTTTTATATTCTTGTTCGATTGGTCCAAACTTTGGATCTCTAAATATTGTCGAAACTTAGTTTATGTTCAAATTTGGGTCCTATCTGTCCCATCCTTGTTCAACATAAATGTTCAACATTTTTGTGTGGTTAAGGGTCTGTTCGAGGATCCTTTGGAAATTTTTTCCGAAGGTTTTCCTAGTGGCCCTGTTTACAGCAATATTATGTTTTTCGTAGGCTAGTGTGATAAAAAAGCTCTATCCATCAATATCCCCGCAAATTTTTGAGCTTTAATCCCATCCATACCTTTGTCGGTTCATAACCACAAAATTTTGAAAACCCCCCTAAATACATAATTTTTTTTTTGGAAAAAAGTATTTCAATCCACACAGGTTGAAGGTATATATCTTATATATATCTATATCTCTTTCTTACTTGTTTAATAACATTTTTATACCCTCAGCATTTATGCTTGGTATATACACTTTCATACGGGCAAAATGTGCCTCATCGAAATAAAGTTTTAGACCCCTAGTATGTTTGGACGAAAGCCGTTTCAGACAATTTGGAGTTGATTTAGCCATGTCCGTCCGTCCGTCTGTCTGGCTGGAGCGCACGATAACTCTCGAACGGATCAACCGATACAGTTCAAAATTTCGCTTTGGTAATATTTTGTCCAAACTTAGTTTAAGTTCGATGTCCACTCCTTCCAGGACCTCCCTCACAAAGTTCGAAAATGTTCGGAAAATTTGCGTGCACGATAACTCTTAAAGGGGGTAATGGATTTTGTCCAAACTTTGCAAATCGTGAAATTTCTACCAGACTTAGATGAGGTTCCAATATGGACTCAATCGGTTCATATTCAGTTTAGGACCAGCTCGCGAATCACGTTGGTTTTTGTTGTAACAACTTGTATTCACTGCCCCCAATACGTCGGTACAAATTTCATCAAGGGCAAGTCCATACTTCATGAGAAAATAGCCTCTAAGTTGCAAAAAACCCCTACGACCCCACCCCCGAATGGATCTGCCAACTTGGTCCAGAATTTGGCCTTCGTAATAGTTTGTCCAAACTTAATTTAAGTTCGAAGATAAGCCATATCGGTCCACTTTTCCAGGTACCTCCCCCACAAAAGTTCAAAAATGTTCGGAAAAATTGCGTCTGAATATTTGAACAAATGTTCAAGCATTTCATATCAACTGGCAGAAGCTGGAATACAAATCCAGGAGGAACTTTTGGTAATAATCCTATTGTCAAAGGAAAAGGATTATGAAAATTTCGTAATAGCCATGGAAACAAGAGACAATCTTCCTACGCGTATGGTGTTAAAGCTGAAATTATTGGAAGAATGGGATCGGCGAGAACAAGGCACAAGTGGAAGCATATCATCAAATCAGCTGTAAGTATCAAAGCAAAAAGGAAAGATGGTAAGAAAAGTGATCAAAAGAAAGAAAAGGGTGCGTATTTTGTTTGTGGCAAAAAAGGGTCACTACGCTAACAAGTGCAAGTTCAAGCATGGTGGACATAAATAGTTCACAATAACCGCTGCTGCTGCTGGAACACAAACAGAAAATGAGTCAATGCAATGGTGTGTTAACAGTGGAGAAACAAGCCATATGTGCTCCCTGAAGAATTATTTTACAAGTCTAGAAGATTCGAATGAAACCATAATGTTAGATGACAAGAACCCCATCAAAACCAAAGGGAAAGGATTCCTCGAATTGCAGTTGGCATCTAACCCGGTGCATCATAAAAGGACTAAACATGTCGACATCAAGTATCATCACATCGGGGATCCCATAAAATCAAATACAATAAAATTGGTTTATTGTCGAACAGATGATATGGTTGCCAACATATTTACAAAGAACCTATCGAAATCGAAACATCAAAAATTTGTCAATTTAATCACTTTGCAGTAACTCAAAAATGTGAAGAAAAGCATGTTGTCGTGGAGTGCTGGGGAAAGACTGTATCAAAACGCTTTGCTTAAAATTGTTTCAACAAACATATTTTTCTTTGAAAAATGTTGTCTATTGTATTTTGAAAATGTCAAATACTTTTTCATTCTATTCATTATAGTTTTTTCCAGTCCTAAAGTCTTGTTCTCAATTTCAATTAGTTAATTATTTTTTGTTCCTAAATAAATTCTGTATTAAATTGAATATCTTTGTGTGTTTCGCTTAAAAGGCAAATATTTAAGGGGGAAATCTTTCCGTAAAGAAGAAAGAAAAACATATTCCGAAGATCTATTACTACGGTTAAAGTAGTCCATACTTCTTGAGAAGACAGCATGAAAGATTTAAAAACCCCTATGGGAGCTGGAGGGCACGATAATTCTCGAAGTGGTCAACCGATTTGGTCCAAAATTTGGCATTCGTCATATTTTGCCCAAACTTAGTTTCAGTTCGAAGATGGGCAATACCATTCCACAACTTGCGGTACTTCTCCACAATCCAAATTTAGTTGAACTTCTAAAATGACCCGTATCGGTAAACTCCTCACCCTAAAAGTTCAACATTTGTGTCTAAGTGGAGTTCAGTGTCTGTTCAAAGATCCTTTAGAAATGTATACCGGATGCTGTTCGGTGTTGTCCTGTTTACATCGATATTATGTTTTCCGTGGACAAGACCATGCTTCCTGGTTTACTGGTACAAATATTATACGATTACCCACTAAAATGACTAGGGGCGCGATATCAATCGAAAATATATGACTCCCCAAAAATGGAATATATCGGTCCATTCCTTTAAATATCTCCGCAACACTATTTACACTTTAATCCTAATACACATTTTTGTCGACAAGTTCAAATGCCCAAAAATTGCCACAAAATTCTGAAATGACCGTAATATGTATTTACGATCTGTCCGTAGATGAAAGTTTCAATTCACAGAGGCTGGTCGTATATCTCTGTCGGCAAAAGCCTACTTTTACTTTTTAACTTGTTTCAGTTATATGGTTTCTATGGATGCTGGCATTGTTTATAACCTTTAGCGGGCATTAATGGTACTTTGACAGGTGACACCACGTTGAGAGCTGAAAGAAGCGTCATTATAAAATTCAGAACCCTTTATTGGTATCTATCATCGTTCCTTCGATTCATGCATTGCCCGTTAGGGCCCAACCATTTCTTCTGACACAAATTAAATTATACTATAAATAATTGTTTATAATCCAATTATTGGCCCATCGACCACAGCGTTGTTTTGCATACAATGTTCAAAACAAAAAGAAATAAAAAATAAACCAAACAAGAATAAACAAATGCATTTGAAATTTGAAATGTCCACTTATGACGATAATTATTAGGAAAATATTTAACAAAATCAGCGACACCTCATCTCTATGGCTTGTTGGTGGTGGGTTGTTTGGTTTGTTGGTTGGCTCAATCAAAGTGATGTATGGAACCACTTGCAAGTACATACATTTTTAGTCTATGCATTATTTGCATAGGTCCCCTTTGTCGGACGTACTCTATTTCTGTCAGCATGTATGAATGAAATTTCAAAAGAAAAGTAGCTTCGTCATGTTAAAATTATGCACAATTTCACCCTGAGTTCATTTTGTTTTAAAATGACCAAAAATAACCAAAGAAAAAAAAACACATAATTAAAATAATTTGTACCGCTGAGTAGCTGGCGCACTGCCGTCCGACACACACACACACTTCATAGACGCCGAGGATGATGATTATGATATTTATATTTGGCTTAATCTTATTACAAAAAACAACGACAACAACAACATACTTACATATATACATGGATGCCTGTTGCAGATTTCAGTTTAAAATCGCACAAAAAATCGTTAAAATTACACATAGGAAAAATGACAGCTGTCTAGAAATGTCAATTAAAATGTCTGAATATGGTGTAATGTCTAAACACATTCTAATTTGTCTTTTAGGCAAAACAAGAACCAAGTGTATGTAAGTATGTGTGTCTCTCTGTTGATGTTTATTATTCTGTTAATTTATTCATTTATTTCATTCTTTAATAAAACATATATACAAATGTATATATGTACGTACGTACAATCATAAGTTCATTTCATTTTATAAATCGCAATTAGTTTGTAATCACTTTGTTGTCTAACTAATTAAAATAAAAAAGAAAAACAAAAACTAAAAAATACTATTTAGTAAATACAACTAAATATTCCCTTGACTAGCTTCCTTTGCTTTCGTTCACTTTCTCATCATTTGTATCTCAAAGATTTTCTTCAGTTATCAATTTCTTGAGGGTACATTCTCCAGCTCCTAATTTCTCCAATAGCTCCAACAGTTCAGCTCTATAACGATCTTTACATTTCAATTGTTCTTCAGTAAATTCTTCAGTTGTTGGACGAGACATTCTCCAGATAACGTTAAGTTTAGCCTCGACCAGCACATAATTGCATGGCGGACAAAAGCGTGGACACATTTCATTGATAAATGTTATCATATCGGTAATGCTACAGGCATTAATGCGATTGTTAATGGTATTCAGAGCAAAGTCCTGATAGCGAGCCATCTTCGAATGGGGAAATACTGTTTCACAGGTCAGACAACGCCAGTCAGGTTGTAGAGTTTTAGTTTGTACCGGTATCACAATTCCTTTACAGCCTTGTTCACGGCAGAAGAGTGCCGAGAGATATGTTCCATTTTCCTAAAAAAAAAAGAAAGAAAAGGAATTTTTATTAGACAGTGCTTTTTAAAGGTTACAATAAAATCAGTAAGGAAAATATCATTGTCTGGCGGAGCTGACTATATGATACCCTTCACCACAGTAAATGTGTATAAAACATGGAATATTCAGATAGTTACGGTAACGAAAGTACTTAGCTCCACCGTCATAATATCATGGCTTATTCATCGAAGGAAGATGTACATATATACACATGAAATGGACGGATTAATATCGTAATAATTTTAACTAGTATTGCTTTAGACCGATATCTGTCCAAATTTTATAGTATAAATTTACATACATAGCGTGTTTGGCGCATCAGTAACATGAAATAGGGCAAAAGTTTATATGGGAGCTATATATAACTCCGAACCTATGTAAATTGAATTTCGTTATATTATCTCTAGCCCTAATTCCGTCACATTATTCGAAATTTCATCAAAAGTGTATAGATTTGACGTGTTTGGTGGATCAAATACACGAAATCCGTCGAAATGTAGGTGTTTTTATATCCTCAGCATTTATATACACTTTCATACGGGCAAAATGTGCCTCATCGAAATAATGGTTTTAGACCCAAAGTATTTTTGGACGAAATCCGTTTCAGACAATTTGGAGTAAATTTAGTTACGTCAGCCCTTCTGTGTGTCTGGCTGGAGCACACGATAACTCTCGAACGGATCAACCGATTCGGTCCAAAATTTGGCTTTAGTAATATTTTGTCCAAACTTAGTTTTAATTCGAAGATAGGTTATATCGGTCCACTGCTTCCGGTACCTGCTCTCGGATCGCTTTGATTTTTGTTGCAACAGCTTGCACTCACTGCCCTTCATCCTGAGAAAATAGCCTGAAAGGTGCAAAATAAAAATTTTGACACCAAAATTTGACCTTCGTAATATTTTCCCCAAACTTAGTTCAAGTTAAAAGATAAGCCATAGCGGTCCACTCCTTCAGGTACCACCCCCACAAAAGTTCCAAAATGTTCGGAAAAATTGTGCTCACGATAATACTTGAAGGGTGTGACCGATTTGGTCCATACTTTACACATCCTAATATATCCACCAGATATAGATCAGGTTCGAGTACCTCCCACACAAAATTTCGTATAAGTTCACTTTAAGACCTTCTCTCAAAAATCAAAGTGCTTCGATTTTTGTTGACGCAACTTTCAATCAATTACGACGGTGAAAGTTTCTCAGGGGCAAGTCCATACAGCCCGAAAGTTGTAAAACCCCCTATGGGACCGTAGGTAGTGGCTGAAGAGCAGAAACCCTCGAACTGATCAACGGATTTTGTCCAAAATTTGGGATTCTTCATATTTTGTCTTGGAGAATAATCGGAAGAGTGATGCGAATACGAATAATTATATTTGTTCACACAGCCAATCTTTTTCAAACGTCAACCTCACTCACTATCTACTTGCGACTTGGTGTCCTCTGTTTACGAAAACGAGGCACTGGCGACCGGGCGGTATAACCCGTTGCACGGAAGAAATACCTGCATCAATGCAAAAATATCTGTAAGAGCCCACTCAAACTACTTGGGGAATAGGGTCTACAGTTTACGCTCGTCCTTAGACGTATTTGAGTGCCAGGCTCTCTAAGATCTTCCTTGTGCTCACAAGCAAAGAAGAAATCCTGACGAATTTTGTCACAAAAAACATGAAAGAAAGAACCGAAAGAAATTTAATTCTCCCAGGAGGTCACAGGCATATGCCAAATCCTCCCGCAATTGCGGCAAGCTCCACGTGTCTCGGAGGGAGCACTTCATGTTCAGACAGTGTTTCAGAAACCTCTCGAGGCCCTAAGCTCCTCAAGGAGTTAAGCGGAAAAGAAGAATATTTTGTCTAAACTTAGTTTCAGTTCGAAGATGGGCAATACCGTTCCACAACTTCTGGTACTTCCGGGTCAACCAATTTGGACCAAACTTTGGATCTCCTAATATTTTGTCCAAATTTAATATAACTTCTAAAATGGCACATATCGTCCCTCTCCTTAGGGTACCTCTGCCACAAAAGTTCAACATTTGTGTTTAAGAGCAGTTTAGGGTCTGCCCGAAGATCCTGCGAAAATGTATACCGATGCTGTGCGTTGTGGTCTTGTTTACAGCGATATTATGTTTTCCATGGACGAGTCCATGCTTTCTGGCATACTGGTCCAAAAGTTATACGATGACCAACTGAAATGACTGAAATTAGATCCGCTTCCATAATGAACCATGTCGGTCCATTCATTTAAGTACCTCCTTCGCAACACTTTTGATGTTTTTGTCGGTAAGTTCAAACGTCCAAAAAGGGCCACCAAATTCTGAAAACACTCTAAATACGTTAGATCTATCCGTATATGAAAGTTTCAATTCACATAGACTGAGGGTATAGTGCTGTCGGCAAAGCCGACTGATACCTTTTTACTTGTTTCTAAATAAAATCCGTCTATATTTCAAATTTGGTCAAAATTGGACAAATATCATGAAAAATGACTTTTATTGGGGTTAACAACTGAGGTCACCCCTTACGGAATGTTTGGAAGTGGATCTTATTTTGGGAGACATTCCATTCGATAGACATCCTGCTCTTCAGTCGTTTCAGTTGGTCACCGTTTAATTTAGAGCTTTTGGACCACTACATCAGGAAAAACCTAATATCGCTCTTAAATGGAACACAAGGAGTAGCCTCAGAAAAATTTTTTTCAAAGGATATTCGAACAGACTGTAAAATGCACTTATGTACATTAGGGTTATAACTTTTTGCAAATATCAAAAATACCACCACATAGCCGCGTAAAGCATGAAAAAATATTAAGAAACGCATTACACTTTTGCATACAAGTGTTTTGTTACAATTGTCTCTTCAGTCGCTCACTATGACAAATCGTTATTAAATAACCTATTTTTATTGAAATTGAATATAATTTTCAATATCAAACCATTCTGTATAAGTTTAATACAGATTTCTGTTCAAATCGCGTTTATTTTAAGTTAATCTCAGGCAAACTATTACGAAGGCCAAATTTTGGATTGAATCGGCTGATCTGTTCGAGAGTTATCGTGGGTTCCAACCACTACACATGGTGCCGTAGGGCTTTTGCAGCTTTCGGCCCACTTTCACAGGAAATATGGACTTGTCCCTGTAAAAACTTGAACCTTCGAAATGGGAACAGCAAATACAAGTTTTAGCAAAAAGAATTATAGCGGTTCGAGAGCAGGACTTAAACTGCACTTCTCCGAAATTGCATGTGGGGGGTACCTGAAGAATTGGACTGATATGACTTATCTTCCAACTTAAACTAATTGTGGACAAAATATTACGAAAACCAAATTTTAGACCGAATAACCAGATCCTTTCGAGACTTATCGTGCGCTCCAACCACTACACATAGTGTCATAGGGGTTACAACTTTCGGGGTATTTTCTCCGGAAGTATGGAGTTGCCCGTGGTAAAACTAGTACCGTCGTAATGGAATACAAGTTGTTACAACAAAAATCAGAGCGGGTCGAGTGTGATAGAGTCCATGTTGGAACCTCATCTATGCCTTGTAAAAATTTCACGGTGTGCAAAATATGGACCGAATCGGTTACTCCCTTCAAGGGTTATCGTCGTGCTCACAATTTTTCGAACATTTTTTAAACTTTTGAGGGGAAGTTCCTGAAGGAGTGGACCGATATAGCTCATCTCACAAAGGCCAAATTTTGAACCAAATCAGTTCGACAGTTCCAGCAAGACAGACAGACGAACCTTTCTAAACCGACTCCAAATTGTCTGAAACGAATTTCGTCCAATCATACTTGGGGCCTAAAACCATTATTTCGATGAGGCGCATTTTTGTCTGTATGAAAGTGTATATGGGTGATATTAGCGTACAAATTATATTTCGAAAAATATATACAAATTAAAAGATATGGTCTTATTGTACATGAAAATCACATGCGGACAAAATAATTTTGATAAATACGCGATTTACACATATTTTAAAAATGCATATAAATAAAACGTTTTATATTTGAACTCTATTTCAGTTTAAGAAGCATTCTTGTTCGTGAATTACTTTCAATTGTATAAAAAAATTGGAAATGTATACTCTTTCATTTCGGGGAGAACTGATATTGCTACGTAGGGATCTACAAATCGACTTGCTTTTTAGAAATCTCTAGAGAATCAAATATAACGAAAGGAAATGGACTTTTTCAGGAAAATATCATTTATGCGTTAATAATTTGTTTTTAAGTTTCTTTCATTTTCTTCTTGTTTCTTTTCCTTTTCGGAATTTTTGTCAGATTTCGAACAGACAAGGAATTTTTATAATACCAAAGAGTGCAGTCCGATTCTAAATTTAGCTCGATGATTTTTTATTGCAGTGTCTGGACGACGTTTCGAGCTAGGTACAACACCAATTGTTTTGAAGTCGTACTTTTATGATATACAGGAAATATAAGACAACATTACGACGAGAGTTTTAACAACTTTGGTCGTGATTTTGAGTCTCCGACAACATCAAGCTTATTGTAAATAATAAACCTTATATAGCTTTAAACATATTTAGATAAATAAAAGAAAATATAAAGGAAATAACTATAATTCAAGGCGATTTTAATGCTAAAGTAGGGAGGGAAAGAGTTCCTGGAATTACAGGATTATACGGACTAGGTGAAAGGAACGAAAGAGGCGATAGGCTAGTTCAGTTCTGTCAAGAACACAAAATGAACATAGCTAATACAATGTTCTGTCTCCCCCCAAGAATGCTGTACACTTGGAAATCACCCCAAAATAGAAGAGATCACATTGTACGTAATCAAATAGATTTTATTTTAATCAACTCTAGGTATGGGTCATCTGTTTTAAAAACCTCGACCTACCCGGGAGCAGACGTTCCATCAGACCACAATCTTCTGATGATGAAGTTGCGAACAAAGATTGCTGTAACGAAGAAAAGAAAATCTCGACGAAAGCTCGACGTGGCAAAACTTAACGATATCTCTCTGAAAACAAGCCTAAAAGACCGGATAAACCAGGAAATAAACGCAATCAATAGCGAAACCGTTGAAGACATATGGAACGATGTCAAAAATAAACTCAAGCTCATAGCAGAAGACGCTCTAGGATATTATAAACGATCCAAAAACAAGGAATGGATGACACAAGATATATTAAATTTGATGGATCAGAGACGAAAATCTAAAAATAATAATTATGAACTATATTGGGAGCTGAATAGAGAGATTCAAACATCTATACGCGTTGCAAAAAATGAATATTTAAAAAGCCAATGTCTGGAGATTGAAAGATTACAAAAACTTCACGACGATTTCAACCTCCATCGAAAATTAAAAGAAACTGCCGGAGCATACCGAAAAACGCCAGCGAATGTAATATATAATAAAAACAATAATCCCGTATTCGATATCAATGAAAGGAAAATTCTATGGCGAGACTACATAAAAGATGTTTTTACCGACGACAACAGATCAATCTTTGAACAGCACAACCAACAACCACTAACAGGAACAGCAATAAATATAAGAGAGGTGGAAGCAGCAATAAAGTCGCTAAAAGATAAGAAAGCGTGTGGCCCAGATGAGATTCCCTCTGAAATCTTGAAATTGATTAATAATGACAATATAGATCTCTTAACAGAATTATTTAACAAGATATATGATACAGGTCAATATCCACAGGAATGGCTAAAATCAACTTTTATTACCATCCCCAAAAAATCTCACACCAAATATTGCCATGAATTCAGACTAATTAGTCTTATGAGCCACGCATTAAAAATATTCCTTAGAATTATTCATTCAAGAACATATCCAAATTGCGAAAATGTAATGGGAACGTCCCAGTTCGGCTTCAAAGAAGGTATGGGAACCAGAGAGGCTCTGTTCTCCATACAAACTTTGATACAGAAATGTAGAAACGTCCGACACGATAAACTGATAGATATTCTGAAAACTTTAAACATACAGCAGAAAGAAATTCAATGTATAAAGAGCCTTTACTGGCATCAGATTGCTCAAATCGAGGTGAACGGAGAAATGACAGAATGTGTACCTATATCCAAAGGAGTCAGACAGGGATGTATACTGTCTCCCTTGCTTTTCAATATTTACTCCGAACAAATATTTCAAGAATCGGTCAACAGACTTCGATATGGTATAAATATAAGCGGTTCGATTTTAAACAACATTAGATATGCTGATGACACAACCTTAATGGCACATAGCATATCTCAACTTCAGAAACTTGTGGCTACCCTCGCAACTTGTAGTGAAAAGTATGGCCTAAACATTAATATCCAGAAAACCAAGTTTATGGTTATAAGCAAAAAGCAAGGACATAATAACTCAGTATTAAAAATTCATAATTTAAACGTAGAGAGAGTTAAGAGTTTTAAATATCTCGGAGCCACAATTACCGAGCAATGGGACTCGTCGAAGGAAATAAGATGCCGAATAGAATTGGCGAGGGATGCATTTTTGAAGTACAAGAGAGTTTTTACCAGCCATGACGTTAATCTTGACACGAAAACTCGATTTATTAAAGCATATGTCTGGTGAGTCCTACTGTACGCAATGGAAGTATGGACCGTAAAATCTACTGACATTAAAAAGCTAGAAGCTTTTCAAATATGGATATATAGGCGGATACTTAAAATTCCTTGGACTGCCCATGTTTCAAATGCTGAAGTATTGAGGAAAATGCATTGCGAAAGAGAGCTAATATCAAACATAAAAAGGAGAAAAACTGCGTATTTGGGACATATCATGAGGAACCAAAAATATAAATTATTACAAAACATAACCCGCATAAAAATTGAAGGAAACCCGATTAGAGGAAGGAAGGAATTAACATGGCTTGATAACATCAAAGAATGGACTGGTATTCGAGATGAGACAAACTTATTCAGCATGGCGAGACACAGAGAAGAATTTGCGGATTTAATAAATAATTTATGCAATCAAATTATGTACAATTTTGAAATGTAACTAAATTGTATTGGTCGCTAATATTCGGAAAACGAATTTGCAAATAAAGAAGATAGCTTTAAACACATTTAGATAAATAAAAGAAAATATAAAGGAGTATAAATAAAAAAACACAGACATCATATTTATTGTATCGATGGAATGGGTTCAAATGCTGATGAAAAAATCGTATCTTTCACGACTTCGTTTGAACCAATGCAAAAGATGACATGCAATCACGTCATCGCACAGAACCACTTCCTTCAAATTTTGCTGGGTTCCTAATTTCAGGATTTTAGCTTCATCCATTCTTCAAAATTTTACTAAATTTGGTACCTTTGGTAATTTCGTGCCCATAAGTACGAATTTCCAAAACTATCTTAATCGTAAATTCCAACAGTAATCTTAATTAGAAATTTCAAAATTCCCGCCTCCCCATCAATCCAAATCAGAGGATTTCAGCTCCATACGTTCACCCAAATCCAAATTGTACCAAATTTAGTACCATTTTATACTTTTCGTATCAACAGAACTCTTAATTCCGAAATTCAAAATTCCAGCTCTCTCCGATCACCTAAATCCAAATTGATCAAATTTGGTACAATTTCCTACTCTTCGTACCTATATGAACGAATTTTCAAAACTACCTTCATTTCTAAACCTACACTCCAACAGTAATCTTAATTCCAAATCTTAGGATTACAACTCTATTCATTCACCAAAATCCAAATTGTTCCAAATTTGTTTAGTACTTTTCGTACCCATATATGCGAATTTTCAAAACTACCTCTATATCTCAAACCTACACTCCAACAGTAATCTTAATTCCAAATCTAAGGATTCCAGCTCTATCCGTTCACCCAAATCCAAATTGTACCAAATTTAGTATCATTTGGTACTTGTAGCACCCATAAGTACAAATTTTCCAAACTATATCAATCCCACACTCCAACTGTAATCTCAATTCCAAATTTCAGAATTCCTGCTCTAACCATTCGCCCAAATCCAAATTGTATCAAATGTAGTATTATTTATTTGTTTTCTTACACATACGTTCAAATCCCCTAAGCTACCTCTATATCTCAATCCTACACTTCAACAGTAATCTTAATTCAAAATTTCAGGATTCCAGCTCTATCCGTTCATCCAAATTCAAGACGTACCAAATTTAGTACCATTACGTACTTTTCGTACACATGTGTATACATTTCCAAAATTACAACCTTTTGTATGAACTTATGAACAGGGGCATAACCTTTTGACTAATAAAATTCAAAATATTAAAATTATGATAGCTTAGCGCCTTTGCTCTGAATGTCTTCATTAACACAGGTCAATTTTTTTGAAACGCATTTAAGGGCATCGACGCACATAGGAGTAATGTATGTTAAAAGTTAATTAAAACTCCTAAAAACCTCATTTATAATCCGATTGATATAATATTTTGCACAAATGATATCTTTGGTCCAAGGACTATTTTTGTAGAAAATAATGAAAATCGGTCCAGATTTGGATCTATCTCCCATATGTATTAGCATCCGATATGAGGTAAATAATGCACTAACAACGCAATATAGGTCCGATGAAGCTGAAAACTGATACATGCATCCAGAACTAGCCTAGAGTACAGTGTGTCAATTTTGGTTCAAATCGTTTCCGATTTATATAGTCTTATATGTATCCATTCGATTTTTTATTTCTACTTCAGTTATTCCATTTTTATATGAGAAAAAACAGTGATTTTTCGGAATGGCGCAAACTTATATCAAAAGTTATTATACATTCTGATAAATAAGAGCCCCGGTTATAATAATTGTTCCACAAACATCCCAGACGGGACAGGGGAGACTTCTCTCATATCAATGAGTGCACCCCGATACATATTAGCTCAATGATATGGGACCTACTGTTTATCGCCGAGTCCGAACGGCGTGTCTTACGACACCACTTTATAGAGAAGTTTTACATGGCTGAAATACTCAGGAAATGTCGCCAACATTACTGAGGGGTATTTTGCCACCGTTGAAAATGTTTGATGTTGCCTGGCCGGGGAATCGAACCCACGACCATTGCACCACGGTGGCACCCCGGTTATAAGACAGGCCAAAAATTAGTGTTGGCAAACGTTGCCAAAATATTTTTAAATTTGTTTAGAACTGTGCTGCATAAATTATTCCAATTTTACATCAGAAAAAACGTGATTTTTGGGAATGGCGCAAACTTATATCAAAAGTTATGATATGTTCTGATAAATAAGAGTCCCAGTTATAAGACAGACCAAAAATAAGTGTTGGCAAACGTTGCCAAAATATTTTTTTTAATTTTTTTAAAATTGTTTTACATACATTTTTTAAATTTTACTTCAGAAAAACACGTGATATTTCCGAATGGCGCAAACATCTATCAAAAGTTTTGATTTAGTCTGATAAATTAGAGCCCCGGCTAAAAAACATATCAAAAATTAGTGTTGGCAAACGTTGCCAAAATATTTTGTTAATTTTTTTTAATTGTTTTACATAAATTATTCCAAATTTACTTCAGAAAAACCAGTGATTTTTACGAATGGCGCAAACATTTATCAAAAGTTTTGATTTGATCTGATCAATAAGAGCCCCGGCTATAAGACAGATCAAAAATTAGTGTTGGCAAATGTTGCCAAAATATATTGTTAATTTTTTTTAAATTGTTTTACATAAATTATTCCAATTTTACTTCAGAAACCCAGTGATTTTTCCGAATGGCGCAAACATTTATCAAAAGTTTTGATTTAGTCTGATAATTAAGAGCCCCGGCTATAAGACAGATCAAAAATTAGTGTTGGCAAACGTTGCCAAAATATTTTTGTAATTTTTTTAAAATTGTTTTACATAAATTATTTAAATTTTACTTCAGAAAAACCAGTGATTTTCCCGAATGGCGCAAACATTTATCAAAAGTTTTGATTTAGTCTGATAAATTAGAGCCCCGGCTAAAAGACATATCAAAAATTAGTGTTGGCAAACGTTGCCAAAATATTTTGTTAATTTTTTTTAAATTGTTTTACATAAATTATTCCAATTTAACTGCAGAAACAAATTTATAGGTTTTCATGATTGCAGTGGAGAAATATATGATTATTTCAGATTGGCGTAACTATGCGTAGCGTATTATCTTTGAATCAGCATAATCTGCAGAATCTTGCATAAAACATCAAAAGTAACTATGGTCCGCAAACGTTCGCATCATGTAGTATTTCACCATTGAAATTTGAGTTATCATAAAAGATATCTATGAATGACGGGATGTATCACAATAAACTAATAGTGAAGATGCAAAAACAATTATCTTTGTCGATTTTTATGAGCTCTAATACACATGAGTACAAATAAAATAAGTAGATTTGGCGAACGCTGGAACCAAAATATATTTCTATTTTGTAAATGCTTTTTTTAAATACTTCCATATTTAAATATTTCAATGGTTTTAGTTGATAAAAATGAGATTTTTTCAGAATGGCGCAAATATGCCCAATATATTATGATTGGATCTAATGTTGGAGACTTCAGTGCATAAATCACCAAAAGTAATTATGGTCCGCAAAAGTTCGCATCATACACTTTTTCACTTTTGAAATTTGAGTTATCTTAAAAATTATCATAAAAAATATGCATGAAGGAAGAGACGTACCACCATTTTTAAAGAGTGAAGCTGCAAAAACAATTTGGAACTTTTATAAGCTTATCTTGTACGGAGAATATACAAAAACTAAAAACCTTGAAAATTATAAATTTGCGCGAAAATATTTTTATTTCAATGTTCACTTCATTTTATAATATTTGAACATGTACTTTTTTGCTTTCATTATAGCTGAGTTCAATCGGCTGCTGCTTTGGATTGGTTAACCGCAGATAGTTGCGGTTAGTCATAGCGAATGGGGAAAAGAATCAGGTGGCTGTTTACCAATAGTTTGTTTTTAAAAACGCGATTTTTATATGTTGAGTTTTGATCAACTTTTGGCCTATATTACCCGTATGTGCGACGGTACAACCCAAATAAAAAATGGAAAAGTGGGATGTATGCCAATCATCAATAGGCTTCGTTCTCTGTTAGACCCCCATCAACCCCCAAAATTTCGTGAGGATCCGATCAAAATTTCGTAGTGTGATTGCACAAAAATGGTAAAAGGGATGCATTACCGACTATTGCGATATCTCTGTTGTTTGACCACCTATGACAACCTACTTCACATCGTTGTAAAGGTGATATTTTCTACTTTCCTTGCCAGGTTTTGCTTTCGATATACCTCCTACAGAAGGGAGATATTCATTTTTTTGGAAATAAAACGTTGGCCTTTTCTCCAAATAAGTTTTTTTTGTCACATTCCGACCCCTGAATAATATCCGACCATTATCAAAAATCAAAAGGTTTTTTCCTCTGTGGGACCCCCAATAACACCCAAAATTTGGCGACGATCCAGTTAAAATTGCGACCTGTGGCGTGATTTCCAAAAAAGTGGAAAAATGGGATGTATTAGAGACTATTGCGATATCTCCGTTATTTGAATACCTACGCCAACCTGCTTTACATCACTGTAATGATGGGATTTTTTACTTTCATTGTCAGACTTTGCTTTTGGAAGGTCCCGAACCAAAGCTTTGATATTCGTCATTATTATTAAAATCGCAAAAATGAAAAGTTGTGTTCTATCAAAATTGAAACCTGTAGCGTGATTTCCAAAAAAGTGGAAAAATGGGATGTATTACCGACTATTGCGATATCTCCGTTATTTGGATACCTACGCCAACCTGCTTTACATCATTGTTATGATGGGATTTTTTACTTTCATTGTCAGACTTTGCTTTTGAAAGGTCCCGAACCAAAGCTTTGATATTCGTCATTATTATTAAAATCGCAAAAATGAAAAGATTGGTTTTATTTGCGACTATTGCGATATATTCGTTGTTTGATCACCTACGAGAACCCACTTTACATCATTAGAAAGGCGATATTTTCTACTTTCATGGCCAGGTTCTGCTTTTGGTATACCCCATATTGAAGCTGAGATATTCGCTTTGGAAAAAAACGTTGTCTTTTTATCCACATAATTTTTTGCCCATTCCGACCATTCAATATTATCCGACCATCACCAAAATCAATAGGCTTCTTCTTCTCCGGGACCCCCATCACCATCCAAGATTTCGTGACGATCCGATCAAAATTGCGACCTGTAGCGTGATTACAAGGTTTAGATGGACAGACGGACAGACGGACGGACGGACTGACGGAAGGACACACATAGCCAGATCGACTCAGCTCGTCGAGACATTCATTTTGGTATATATAAGTATGGGTCTACGACCATTATTTCGATGCGTTACAAACTTTTTGGCCAAAACCAACTTATAATACCCTCCCCACATAGTGGTGTAGGGTATAATGAAGTGCGATATATATACTAGTTCCCAAGCTTTGCCTTCGTCTGCCACAAAATTAACATTCAATACGCCTGAAGATCGGCTTAACCACCCGTGAAACGTAGCGTAATGGTTGAATGCGTTGGACTTCGGTAGACTCCTAATTTTTCAATGTATATAATAGGTCTAATAAGCTCAACTCGAAAGAGAATTAATTAAATTTTTTTGTTACCCAAATATTTATTATTATTATATTAATATTATTTTGGCTATAACATCCAAACTATTATACCGATCATTACCATTTTGGTCTCATTTGATTCCCCATGATGTTTATACCCTACACCACTATGTGGTAAGGGGTGTTATGTGTGCATTTGTATGTTACATACAAAAGGAAGCGAGATAGACCCATAGTTCCTTCTGGGGATATACATAGAATCACTTTCTGAGTCGATTTATGCATGTCCGTCAGTCCCGATTTAAGGTATTTTAACGATCTTAGCCGCATTTGTTGCCCAAATCAGCTGAAATTTTACATTTGAGGTTCTCAATGGCCGCGAAATTGCTCCACTAAAAATTGCCAAGATAGGTCCACGGTTCGGTATAGTCCCCATATAACGAGACCTCCCGATTTAAGGTATTTTATGGATCTTAGCCACATTTTTTGCCAAAACTAGCTGAAATTTTACATTTGAGATTCTTAATGGCCGCGAAATTGCTCCACTAAAAATTGTCAAGATAGGTCCACGGTTCGGTATAGTCCCCATATAACGATACCTCCCGATTTAAGGTATTTTAGGGATCTTAGCCACATTTTTTGTTTGAACTAACTGAAATTTTACATATGTGGTTCCCAGTGGCCACGAAATTTCGCCACTTAAAATTGTTAAGATAGGTCCATGTTTTTTGTAGCCCCCATATAACGGTACCTCCCGATTTTAGGTATTTTAACGATTTTCCCCAAATATGGCTCCAATTTGCCATTTGGAGTTTAATGAGTTCAAAAAATTTACTTTAATGTTTGTTTTGGGTTATTAAAAAACTTCTCCACCAAGAATTATGGACATACCTATGTCCACGTTTTGATATAGCTTCCATATGAAAGTACCGCTAGATTTTAGGCACTCTGCAGTTTTTATATACTTTTTATACCCTACACCACTATGTGATAAGTGGTATTATGTGTTAGTGCATTTGTATGTAACATACAAAAGGAAGCGAGATAGACCCATAGTTCCTTCTAGGGATATACATAGAATCACTTTCTGAGTCGATTTATGCATGTCCGTCCGTCCGTTCGCAACGTACAGGTCGCGTTTGTTGTCCGATTTTGCTGAGAATTGGGGAATATCGTTTTTTTAGCCGTCGGAAGAACGCTATTGGTGAGAATCGGTTCAGATTTGAATATAGCTCCCATATATATTCTCGGCCGATTTCGCGTATTTGCTGCACCAAACATTCTATATAAGTCCGATTTCAATGATATTTGGAGTGTGTGACTGAATTCGGTCTGAAAATAAATGTGCCAAATTATATTGAAATCGGTTAAGATCTGGATATAGATCCGATTTATATTTTACATATTCACAGTGGTGTAGGGTATCATATAGTCGGCCCAGCCCGACTTTGATCCTTTCCTTACTGGTTTTTATTTAAAACTATTTTTTGTAATTTTTGACTGGTAAATGGACCTTTATTTTGAAAAAAGTCGGATTACATTTAAAATTTTGTAATTTTTTGTAAATTCCGTGAATACTGAGTAACATTTTACAAATATTATGAAATCTACTCATTGCTTGTTAAAATAAAATAATTAGCGTTTTTATAATAATTTTTTCTTAAAGGCAGAAGAAAAACCGCGATAACTTTTGTCCGCAACTACCAAAAATTTGCTCGCGAGCGGATTTGTACTGGGGAATGTTTTCTTAACCTACGTATGTACCAAAAATCGTTGATTTAGCGCAAAAAGATACAATATTTTTTTTTGGAAATGAAAGAATTGGCAACATTTCCCATATAACTGACAGATACATTTTGTTGTTTGTTTTCTATTCACATTCATATGCTGAGAAACTCAAGAGACAGTTTATTTTTGTCTGGGTTCCTAATTAATTTTACTCAATTTATTATAGTTCATTCATAATATGACGTTTCCATATCTAAGTAAATATTTATTTGTCTATTTACATACATATGTATATAAAAACAGTGTGTACGCATTTGCAGATATACAAATATACTGTTGTCTAGTTATCGACGTCATAACATATTATTGTTTGATTTGATTCGAAAAAAATCAATTTGAAAATGTCCAGTCTAGTGCAAAAAAAAAATTCTAAAAGACCGCGTCACATTATAAATCGCTTTAAATATTTTGAATATTTTTTGGCATACCGACAGAAGCATAAGTTTTGGGAACAATTCAAAAAATAGATATACAGTGGTGATCAATTAAATGGGGTCAATCAACGAAGAGAGAAATGCGAAATATAAAATAGAAAAACCTTGAAAAAATAAAGATAGAAAATAATAAAAAGAATAAATCTAACTTAAAAAAGTGAACAGTGGCAATATTTTGCACAAAGAAGTGTCAACTTAAAGTACACTTGAAAGTTGTTTCCTGGACTTTAAATATACCTATGCTCGTAACATTGTATTGTGAGCTGTTTTAACGTATTAACATGGATAGTTATAATAACTAAATAAGTATTAACAAGTAACTAAATAAGTGGGTGACGTAGGGGATGGAAGATACCAAGGAACGGTCCTGACCGGCTTTAACATGGCAAAGCCCAGGATTTATCTTCGTCGCTCTTTCACCTCAAGTGGACACTGACCTCCCCGTGGTGTCACCTAGGGAACTGCCTTTAACACCCGTTCAAGGTAGTGAGCTAAAACGTGCCGCGCGTTCACCCATAACAACGTTAAAAACTTGGGTTTGGGGGTCGGGTTAGTAACCCTCCCCTAGAAAAAACAGCCTTCTATGAAAAAACGAAAGAAAAGAGAAACAAACCCCTCTAAAGTTGACGAACTCCGCAAACGTTTTAAGGACCATGATTTGCAAATCTGCACCTGGAATGTTCGCAATCTTTATAGATAAGGTGCAGTTTACGCATTGGCAGATGTACTTGAAAAGTATAAGGACGACATTACTGCCCTACAGGAAATACAATTTAACGGGAAAGGCGTCACAACAGCACCTAAAGGTGACGCACTTTATTATAGCTGCCATGATACAAAGCATGAGTTTGGTTGCGGATTTGTAGTTGGTCGGAGGTTAAAACATCTGGTCTCCAGCTTCACCACAGTGAATGAAAGACTCGCTGTAATTCGATTAAAAGCTAAATTCTTCAACATCAGCTTTATTTGCGCTCATGCTCCCACTGAAGACAAGGACGAACAGACCAAAGATATATTTTACGAGCGCTTAGAAAAAACTTATGACCGTTTGCCCTGCCCATGACATTAAAATTATACTAGGCGATTTTATTGCCAAAATTGGAAAGAAGAATATCTTTGGCCCAATTCGGGAAATTCAGTCTCCACAGTGAAACATCTGACAATGGTATGAGGTTGATAGACTTTGCAGCTGCAAGAAACATGGAAGTTAATAGTACCAGATTTAAAAATCTCGATATTCATAAGGGCACCTGGCTGTCTCCAGATCAGAAAACAAGAAATCAAATTGGTCATGTTGTGATAGATGGAAGACATTCATCGAGCGTGTTGGATGTACGATCGGTTCGAGGTGCAAACCTAGTCTCGGACCACTACCTTGTTGGAGCGAAGGTACGTACCAGACTAAATGTAGCAAACAAATTGCGAAAAGACACAAAGCGGAAGTTGGACATCGGCAAGCTGTAAACACAACATATAGCCACAGCATATTCCACTCAACTGGCCCAATTGCTTAATCAAAGCACTATTCATCCCGATAACATATCAGCGCAATGGCAAAGCATTGCCCACTCCATGCAAGTAGCCGCAAAATCCATACTTGGATTCCAGAGACCTCCACCAAGGAATCCATGGTATGACCAGGAGTGTCGTGCTGCTACGGAAGAGATAAATGCGGCATAGAGGGCTACTTTACAATCAGTAGTAACGCGTAGCGCACGATAGAGGTATCAAGAGAAAAGGAGAGAGGAGAAACGTCTTTTCCGCAGGAATAAGAGAGAGATGGGGAGTGTAAACAAATCGAGATGTACAGGAGACAGAATGAAGTCCGAAAGTTCTACCAAAGAGTGAAACATCAAACTGATGGCTTTAGAACTGGCACATCCTCCTGTAGAGACCACTAAGGTAATCTGGTAACTGATACAGATTGTGTGCTAAGGATATGGAAAGAGCATTTTTCCAAACTGCTGGTAAGCAATAGTAGCGAAGTCGACGAAGATACCACAGATCCAATCCCAGAAGATGGTATTGAATGTATACCGCCCAGCCAAGATGGGGTAAAGACAGCAATAAACCGGAATAATAATAATAATAATAATAATAAGGCAGCATGAGCTGATGGCCTACCAGCCGAGCTGTTTAAAACCGGAGGCGACACGCTGATAAGGTGTATGCATCAGCTAGTTAGCTCCATCTGGCAGGAAGAACCTGAGCATCCTATGTCCCGTCCACAAGAAAGGAGATAAGACTTTATGCTCTAACTATAGGGGCATAAGTCTTCTCCCTATCGCCTACAAGATAGTGTCAGGGATATTGTGCGAACGACTAAAACCCATGATCAACGAAATAATTGGACCATACCAATCGGTTTAGACCTGGCAAGTCCACCATGGACCAGATATTTACCCTGCGGCAAATCCTGGAGAAGACCCAAGAGATGCAGATCGACAGCTACCACCTTTTTGTCGATTATAAAGCAGTCTTCGACAGCCCGCTAGGCAAGGTATTCCAAGCCATGTTTGAATACCCGCAATGCTCATTCGGCTTTGTAAAATGCCTCTAACTGACACAAGATCTTCAGTTAAAATAGAAAAGAACCTTTCCGAAGAGTTTTGTACCAAAAGAGGTTCCAGACAAGGAGACAGCCTTTCGTGTGATCTTTCAACATCCTGCTGGAAAAGGTTATACGAGAGGCAAACATCAAAAGAAGTGGCACGATCTACACCAATAGCCACATGTTACTTGCTTATGCTGATGATATAGACATCATGGGACGATCAGTAAAAGAATTAACCGTTACCTTTACTGAGGTCGAATCTGCTAAAGTGGGTCTGGCGGTAAACGGTGAGATGATCAAGTTGATGGTGTCGACGCGCAATGCGTCCATTAAGTTCGGACCAACTATGGAAGTTGGTTCCTATAATTTTGAGGTAGTAAAAGACTTCCTCTACCTCGGCACCTCCGTAAACACAACAAACGACATCAGTTGTGAAATAAAAAGAAGAATTATATTGGCCAACAGATGCTACTTTGGTATAAGTAAGCAGTTTAAAAACAAAGCCACATCTCGTCAAACAAAAATAACGCTCTACAAAACACTGATACTACCCGTGCTGATGTATGGCTCCTAAGCCTGGGTACTTGCGCAAGCAGACATGGCAGTGCTTGGTGTGTTTGAGAGAAAAATTCTTCGAAAGGTCTACGAGTACGGACCAATCTGCGTTGACGGTTAATATCGACGACGCATGAACCACGAGCTGTATCTGCTATACAACGACATCAATATAGTTAAACGTATCGAGATGCAGCGATTTCGTTGGCTAGGCCATATCATAAGATTGGGCGAAGAGGAACCCGCTAGAAAGGCGTATAAATACGAACCGCTTGGCGGTGCACGCAGAATTGGCAGGGCAAGGAATAGATGGCGCAAATAAGTGGATAAAGAGATGAAAAGGCGCGGTATTCCAGAAAACGAAGCACTAAACAGAGAGAATTGGAAATCTTTTCTTAGTTCGGTATATGGAACAAATGTTCGGTAATGGACCAGCTAAGTAAGTAAGCAAAGTATGAACCAAATCCGTCACTCCCTTCACGAGTTATCGTGCGCATAATTTTTCGGAACATTTTTGAACTTTTGTGGGAGGGTACCTGAACGAGTGGACCGATATGGCTTATCTTCGATCTTAAACTAAGTTTGGACATTATTTTGCGAAACCCAAATTTTGGACCGAATCGGTGGATCAGTTCGAGGGTTATCTTGCGCTCCAACCACTACACACGGGTTTTGTTTGCACCATTCAGGCTATTTTCTCAGGAAGTATGGGCTTGTCCCTGATGAAACTTAAACCGCCGTATAGAGGACAGTGAATACAAGTTGAAACAATAACAATCAAAGCGATTCAAGAGCAGGTCCTAAACTGAACTTTTCCGAAATTTTGTGTGGGAGGTAACTGAAGAAGTGGACCGATTGAGTCCATATAGGAACCTTATCTAAGTCCGGTAGAAATTTCACGATGTGCAAAGTATGGACCAAATCGGTTACTCCCTTCAACAGTTTTCGTGCGCACAAATTTTCCGAACATTTTTGAACATTTGTGAGGGAGGTACCGGAAGGAGTGGACCCATATAATCCATATTCGAACTTAAACTAAATTTGGACAAAGTAGCACGAAAGCCAAATTTTTGACCGAATCGGTTAATCCGTTCGAGAGATATCGTGCGCTCCAGCCAGCCAGACAGAGAGACTGGCGGACATGGCTAAATCAACTAGAAATTATCTGAAACGGACTTCGTCCAAACATACTTTGGGTCTAAAGCTATTATTTCGATGAGGCCCATTTTGCCAGTATGAAATTGTGGTATATACACTCGTTAGCATAAATGCTGAGGGTATAGTCACGTGACATTAGATATGCGCAAGGTAACGTGGACTCAGAATTTTATTTTAGATGAGTAGTTCACTATGTTGCAAAAATAAATTTAGACATAAGATATGTTCTTTTACGTAAAAGTAACTTCAAATAGTTTTCCAAGAGCGTTACCTTACTTCATTGATTTTCCACTTTTAAAAAGTTAAGAAATGTATGTGAGTGATTCATTTTTCCTCTATTTCTATGTCCTCTAAAATTCTAAAAACACATTCATACATAGGCTTCTCAATCATGATTTATGCATTACCTACCACATTAAAAAGTTCATTGTTTGTTCTTGGGGTTTCTCTTGTTTTTCTTTTCTTTTTTTTTTTTTTTTTTTTGTTTTAATTAAAACATTATTTTTTTCAATGTCCACACAACAAAACAACAAAATAATTAACATATCACAAAAGTATTCAAGTAAAACTGCATTAAAATAACAACAACTAATACTGCTACAAACGCCCATTTACATGTGGAAATGTTTCATTCTTGTAATGTATTTTTGTTTTCTATTCAAAACATTATATTCGTGTTTTTGTTTTTGTCGTTGTTGTTCTTAATTTCACCATGAATGAATAAAAGATTTAAAGAACATTTTATGTCATGCAAAGGCACTTTAAACACTTGGACCCATTTAATAATGGATGGCGGTTAAGCAAGTCTACGTACGGCTGCAGCAGGCGAAGCACGCAAGTGTTGTTAATATAGAAATTTTGCTACAAAAAAAAAAAAAAAAAAAACAACTTAAGAACTAATGGAGGATGGAGGCACCATAGGAATTTAGATTTAAGTGCAAACAATTTTCCACAAGAAAAAGGTGTTTTATTTTCTATTTTTCTTTGCGACCCAATAAAGGGTATATATTTTGGATCGGGGTAACATCCTGTGACGATCTAGCCATGTCAGTCTACCCGTCTGTTGTAATCAAACTGACATCCAAAGGAATTGAGATATGTCTCTAAAATTTTGCACAAATGCATCTTGCATGTGCAGCAAAGGGGGGCTATATAAAGTTCGATGGGTTATACCAATGTTTTAGTATAACTCCAATATAAAGGTACTTCCCGATTTCAGGTATTTTGAGGGTTTAACTACTTTTGTCTACAGTATTATCTGTAATTTGATATTTAAGGCTATAAACATTTCTCGCAACTCATTTTGAAATGTCCTCTCAGCCACTATTGCGGCGGTTAGTACAAATTTTTCGGGTACCTCAGTCACAAGGGTTCAAAATGTTCCCTTAAGCACTGTTTCAAATATTTTTCATTAAATGTAGGTCCTTGTGGTTTTGACTACAACACTACAATATGTTGGGGGTAAGCTCATGCTTCCTGCTTACATGCTTCCGAACATTTTATACCCTCCGCCACGAACTGTATTGAAATAAATCTGAATATGGATATTGAGGCTAAATCCTTCAAAATACTGAAAACCGGGAGGTACTGTTCTATGGGAGCAATATGAAGATGTGGACATATACCGACAAATTTCAGTTGGTTTGTTTTATGCCCCCATTAAAGACTGCATACAAAATTTCAGCTATTTCAATGGGATATTGAGGCCACAACCTTCAAAATACCGAAAATCGGGAGGTACCTATCTAAGCGGGCTATATAAAGACAAATTTTACATGGAAAGTTGTATATCCGCAACGAAGACTGAATACCAAATTTCAGCCATTTCGGTGAAATGTTGAAGCCACAACCTTCAAAATTCCGAAAATCCGAAGGTACCGTTCTATGGGGGCTATATAAAGAAGTGGAACTATACAGACAAATTTTAGAATCAAAGGTTTATTCATTGAGGTGGGATATTGAGGCCAAAACCTTGAAAATACCGAAAATCGGGAGGTACCGTTCTTTGGGGGATATACAAAGGCGTGGACCTATTCCGATATATTTCAGGCGGAAAGTTTTATACCCCTAACGAACACTTAATACGAAATTACAGCCATTTCGGTGGCATATTAAGGCCACAACCTTCAAAATACCGAAAATCGGGAGGTATCGTTCTATGGGGACTATATGAAGAAGTAGACTTATACCGATAATTTCAATTGGAAGGGTTTATTACCCGAACGAAGACTAAATACAAAATTTTAGACATTTCGGTGGGATATAGAGGCCACAACCTTCAAAATGCCGAAAATAGAAAGGTACCGTTCTTTGTGGGCTGTATGAAGACGTGGACCTATGGTATGTTTTATGTCCCCAACGAAGACTTAATACCAAATGTTATCCATTTCGGTGGAATATTGAGGCTAAAACCTTGAAAATTCCGAAAATCGGGAGGTACCTTCTAAAGGGGGCTATATGAAGACGTGGGCCTATACCGACAAATTTCACATAGATAGGTCCACATTTTCATATAGTTCCCATAGGCCGGTACCTTCCGATTTTCGGTATTTTGAAGGTTGTGGACTCAATATCCCACCCAAATTTTACCAAATTTTAGCCATTTCGGTGGAATGTTGAGGCCACAACTTTCAAAATTCCGAAAAAGCGAAGTTACCGTTCTATGGAGACTATATGAAGACGTGGACCTATATCAAAAAATGTCAGGTGGTATATTTTATGTCCCCAACTAATGACTAAATACCAAATTTCAGCCCTATCGGGGGTATATTGAGGCTAAAACCTTAAAAATACCGAAAATCGGAAGGTACCGTTCTATGAGGGTTCTATGAAGGCGTGGACCTATACCAACAAATTTCAAATGGAAATTTGTATATCCCCGACGAAGACTAAATACCAAATTTTAACCATTTCGGAGTGATATTGAGGCCACATCCTTCAAAATACCGAAAATCGAGAGGAACTGTTCTATGGGGGTATATATAGAAGTGGACCTATACCGACAAATTTCAGGTGAACAATGTTTTCCATCAACGAATGCATAACAACAAATTTCAGCCATCTCGGTGGGATATTGAGGCCGTTCTATGGGGGCTATAAGAAGACGTCGACCTATACCGACATATTTTAGGTGGAAAGGTTTGTTCCCCGAACGAGGATTAAAGACCTAATTTTAGCCATTTCTGTGGGATATTGATGTCGTAACCTTATACCGCATATCTGGTGGTACCGATCTGTGAGGGGATATAAAGACGTGGATCACTACCGACAAATTTCAGGTGGAAAGTTTTATACCCGCAACGAAGACAAAATACCAAATTTCAGCCATTTCCTTGGGATATTGAAACTAAAATCTTGAAAAAACTGAAAATCGAGAGGTATGACAATTTGGAGTTGATTTAGCCATGTCCGTCCGTCTGTCTGTGTGGATGGCTGGAGCGCACAATAACTCTCGATCTGATCAACCGATTCGGTTCAAAATTTGGCTTTCGCAATATTTTGTCCAAACTTAGTTTAAGTTCGAAGATGGGTTATATCGGTCCACTCCTTCCGGTACCTCCCCCACAAAAGTTCGAAAATGTTCATAAAATTTGTGCCCAAGATAACTCTTGAAGGAAGTAACCGATTTGATTCATACTTTGCACATCGTGTAATTTCTACTAGACTTAGATGAGTTTCCAATATGGACTCAATCGGTCCACTCCTTCAGGTACCTCCCACACCAAATTTCGGATAAGTTCAGATTAGGACCTGCTCTCGAATCGTTTTGATTTTTGTTGCAACAACTTGTATTCACTGTCCCCCATACGGCGGTACAAGTTTCATCAGGGGCAAGTCCATACTACCTGAGAAAATAGCCTAAAAGTTACAAAAAATCCCTATAACACCGTGTGAAGTGGTTGGAGCGCAAGATAACTCTCGAACAGATCTGCCGATTCGGTCCAAAATTTGGCCTTCGTAATATTTTGTTCAAACTTAATTTATGTTCGAAGATAAGCCATATCGGTCCACTCCTTCAGGTAGCTCCCCCACAAAAGTTCAAAAATGTTCGGAAAAATTTGAGCGCACGAAAACAGATTTGGAATGACGTTTTTTTTTTCTTAATCTATCTACCAAAAATCATTGATGTAGTAATTATTTTTTTTTTTTTTGATTTCTTTGAAATGGAAAAGACGATTTTGGTAATTTTTCCTGATATACTTAGTAGGGTCTCCTACGAATATTTCGACGGTTACCAACGGAATGAAAACTTCAATTATACCCTCTATATTATAGTTTAGGGTATAAAAACAGGGATCTGTTTACAGCGCATTTAGGTCCATTCTTTTTAGTCCATTCATAGGTTGCAGTTAGTTTTGCTAAGCGAATCTGATTTGCTTGCTTTCAATTTAACTGTTTTTAAACTAAAAACGATTTTTCAGTACTTATTCATAGTAACGGCTCAATGCTTGGTGTCAGTTGCAGTATCTCACAACAACGAGGTGTAACAAACGAAATTACTAACAAATGCTACCTCCTCCCTATTGTAGTGAGAGCAAAAACATAATTTCTGTTAAACATTTGTTTAAAAAAATCACGCTTTGAAGTCACTTGGGGGTAATTTAAATTAGTTTTGTTTAACAAAAAATCAAATCAATTTTGACTTCAAAAGTATTCCCTCTTATATTTCCAAATACATATTTTTAGAATAAACAAAAAATCCAAACGACAAGCAAATCTAACCGACAATCAATGGTGTCAATCAATTTCGTTTGTCCTACATTAGTTTTCGTTTGTGACCATTCTGACATGTTGTGGCAGAGTTTCTTTAAGTGTTTTATTTTTGATTGTTTGAGTGGAGTATTCACTATGTTGATTTAAATGAATTCAATTTTCTTTTCAGCTCGATGGAAATTCAACATGTTATACACTACACTACAGAAGAGTAAGAGTAAATTAGAGGGAATTGTTTTGACAGACTTAAAAAGGAATATTTTTATGTTTTTTCTTATGAAGTCTTCTTTGTAAAAAAAAAATATTTTGTATTGGCAACACATACTCTACATATTGCTTATTTGCTACAATTTTGACTATTGAATTTTGACTTCCTCACTTAAAAAGAAGCGCATGGTTTGAAGTTACTTATTAGTCTGTAAACTCAAAAGACTCGTTTAATTATTTTTGCCAAACTTAAAATAAATAAGCTCTTACTCATTGATTTCTTATGATATAGTTTATCTGTTCCAGAACTTCAAGAATCTAATCATTACTAATTTTTTTTTCAATAAAGGTTCTGGAGCAGACACAGTCTCTGCAATGGAGAAATACACTTAAAAAACTTGTTGTTCTTAAAATTTAAATTAAACTGAGTTACTTTACAATTAATAAGGAACTACTATGTATAGGACGTGATAGTGATTTTGCATGATCTGATCTTTAAAGTATTTTTGGGAATTCTTCTTTATGACCAATCATATTTATCCTAGATCTCTTGCCTATACAAAAATAAGGAATAGTTTTTTATTTCTTAACTTTTTTGCAACAACAAAGAAAGAAAGAAGAAAGTTCGATGACAGAGAAGACATACTCATAGCCGACATGTCGGATGAGCTGCAAAACGAACAGCGAAACTATTCATATAAGTTCGTGGTTGTGTGGGTTCAAATCGTCGACTTTCCCTTTTCACTTGCAAAAATCAACGCTCATTAAGTTCTACTCTGAACGAGAAAATTAATAAAAATTAAAAATAAAATGATTTTCGCCCTACTAGGTAAAATTTCAGAAAATAAAAGCAAAACTGAATTAGTTTACAAATAACCAATCAGAAACCGTTGCACATTAGAAAGACTGAACCAAAACATACAATACTGAACAAAATTGCTTTTGCACCACAATATTGAAGAAAGACTATTTTCAATTTATTCACTAATAATGTTATTAACGC
This sequence comes from Musca autumnalis, assembly GCF_047663935.1. Lineage (NCBI taxonomy): Eukaryota > Metazoa > Arthropoda > Insecta > Diptera > Muscidae > Musca > Musca autumnalis. Next base: position 241,740,375 of record NW_027411866.1, on the reverse strand, counting down.
TACTTCGAAAACGAAGAATTTGGTACAGAAAATATAAGCAACAAATAAAAGAGGGCTCTAGTCGATCGGGGCCGACCATGTGATACCGTACACCACTTCGCCTGGTCACTAGTTTTCCGCGGAATTTATTTATGTATATGATTGCGAAATCAGCCTTGTTCCTTCGGGGTTGTTGTGGGAACATATTTGCATTATTTAATAAGAGACAGGTGGGTCGTCTTGGCTACATAGATAGCCAAAAAATTTAAAAAACAAATGGTGTTAAAATAAGTAAAAAAAAGTATCAGTCAGCTTTGCCGACAGAGATATACCCTCTGCCTATGTGAATTGAAACATTCATCTAAGGACAGATCGCATGTATTTGAGGTCTTTTCAGAATTTTGTGACCCATTTTGGACATTTTAATTTGCCGACAATGTGGATTAGGATCAAAGTTCAAAAGTGTTGCGGAAGAGATACTTGAATATATGGACCTACATAGTCCATTATAGAAGTGGATCTTATTGTGGGATAGATTTCGATAGATTTCGCACCCACTATTCATATCAGTGGGTCATCGTATAACTTTTGGACCAGTATGCCTGGAAGCATGGACTTTTCCACGGAAAATATACTATCGCTGTAAACAGGACCACTACGAACAGTAGCGGTATACATTTCCCAAGGATCTTCGAACAGAACCTAAACTACACTTAGACACAAATATTTAACTTTTGTGGGTGCAGTACCCTAAGGAGAACAACATATTAGGAGATTCAAAGTTTGGACCAACTTGGTTGCCCCGTTCAAGAGAGTGCATACCATTTTAGTGACCTTTCACCGTGCACTTGAATCAAGTTTAAATGGAAGGTGCTTACACCTGGGAAGTTTTTGCTGATTCTGAAACTACAATGTTCATAGATGAGAAAAATCAAAAAACTTCTTTACAAGTGGTGTCATATGAATCGGGGTGCACTCATTGATATGAGAAAAGTCTCCCTTGTCCCATCTGGGATGTTTGTGGAAAAATTATATTATATAATATATTCTTTAGTCCCTTTCCAAAAGATTTGCAGTTTTCAAGCCAAATCCTGAAGACCTATGAAAAAATCTGAAAGTTTAATCTGAACCTCTATATTTCAAAAATGGTAAAATCTAGGAAAATACCAATCAGCCAGTCTTGTACAGAATTTTCACTGCTGAAACATTTTCTTTAGTCCCATTCCAATAGGACTTGCTGTTTCCAAGCAAAATCGTGAAAACAAAAAAAAAAACTAAAAATGTGAACTTTGATCGCGATTTATTTAAAAATCCCCCCAGCGATTTTCTCTGTTTTTTTTATTTTTTCATCTATAAACATAGCTCTTTCAAAATCCGAAAAAAAACATCCCTGGTGTAAGCGGTTTTCATTTCAAGTTTGTTAAGGTACACTGTGTATAACATTGTTTTATAAGGAGGCGATACAGTCAATCCATTGTCCTAATGTGAACTTTTATATCTCAACAACTGTAAAAACTACGAAGATAGAGAATTTTCATAGCTTCATAGCTCATAGCTTTAGTCTCATTTCCATAGGACTTGTGGTTTCCAAGCAAAATCGTGAAAACCTAAAAACCCTTAAAAATGTCAACTTGAATCGCGATTTATTTTAAAGGTGTTTTTTTTTCCTCTATGAACATGTAGTTTCAGAATCTGAAAAAAAACTTCCTAGGTGTAAGCACCTTCATTAAAATTTGATTCAAGAGCACCGTGCTTTTTAAATATTGGGGGAAGTATTAGAATTACGGTATTGCCCATATTCGAACTCAAAGTAAGTTTGGACAAAATATGACGAAGGCCAAATTTTGGACTAAACCGGTTGATCAGTTCGAGAGTTATTGTGCTCTCCAGCTACTGCATATGGTGCTATAGGGGATTTTTACACCTTCCGGGCTGTTTTCCCAAGAAGTATGGACTTGCCCCTAAAAAAACTTTTACCGTCGTAATTAAGACAGCGAATGCAAGTTGCTTCAACAGAAATCAAAGTTATCCGAGAGGTCAGGTCTTAAAGTGAACTTATCCGAAATTTTGTGTGGAAAGTACCCGAAGGAGTGGATAAATATATTCCATGTTCGAATCTGATCTATGTCTGGTAGATATATTAGGGTGTGTAAAGTATGGACCAAATAGGTCACTCCCTTCAAGAGTTATCGTGCGCACATTTTTTTCCGAACATTTTTGAGGAGTTTACCCATATGGCTTATCTTTGCACTTAAACTAAGTTTGGAAAAATTTTGGTCCGAATCGGCAGATCCGTGTCATACACATGGTGTCATACACACAGAAACATATATGTTAGAAATATGTTTGGATCCAAACAAATAGTTGTTTGGGACTGATTGCAAACAAATATATGTTTGGATCCAAACATAATTTGTTTTTGTCCAAACAAATATAAGTTGGCAACATTTTGTAACATATCTCAGTTTTATATGTTTGGGTACCCACATATTTTTTATGTTAGAACATATTTTTTATGGGTGGAGAAGATTTTCGTCAAAGACCTGTGTGCTTGGTGTAATAGGAGACGCAGACGTTTTGTGATGTGTATGCGTAAAACACGTGTGTTTCGTGCTATGTTGTTGTGTGGTATTAATTATGTTGGTCCTTTTTCATCAGTGTTCTAGAGAACATCGTCATGTAAAGACGGTAAAGTGAGTGAATAAATCAGTGTTTTGTCTTTTCTTAAACAAATTGTGCTTTTTAGTAAATTAAATGTCCAATACATTTTATAATTGAATCAAAAAGGTGAATGGAAATATTTTATTGGACAAGGAAGCATTTAATATTGGTAATTACATCAATACATTTTTCATATACATACATACATACATACATACATACATACATACATATGTATATTTGGAATATGGATGTACCTATTTATTACATTATATAATCATTTGATTCCAGATGCCGATTTCCCGCTGATGATTTCAACTTTAAAGAAAATGTGTTTTATTACACAACTAAGAAGAAGCGTCGTTCAACGATGTTCCTATATATTTTTTTCTTTTTAAAAGTGCGACTTTTTATAAGTTATTTCATTCAGTTTTTCTTTGTCCATATTTACATTCGGCAACTTTCCTTGCGGCAATTGTCAGTTTGTCGGTGAGAGAGGGTGTTGAGAGTCAAAGGGTTACCACATATGTACCTCACCTCTCTGTCGTTCAAACTGACAAGGAAAATTGCCTAATGTAAATATGGACTTTTATTAAAGTGTGTTATGTATTTCTTTGGAATTTTGTATGTACCTATGTGTCTTTGCTGTTTTGGCTTTTTTCTATGCCCTTCAATAAAAAAACACCACCATTTATAAATGTGTATATATGTATGTCAGAAATAGCCAGTGAGCGCTTGCTGGGAGCAAGTGAGCATACATTTCAATGTGTTTCGCATTAACTCCCTTGCCCTCAAAAGGCTCCCGCTGGTGCATGTGTTTGTTTTTTTTTTTGTGGCTTTTGGTTTTGTATTTGCATCCAAACATATAATTTGTTTGCAGAACCCAAACATATGTTATGTTTGGGACTGCTTGCAAACAAATATATGTTTGGGCATATGTTAGAGAGGCCATTTTTTTCTGTGTGTAGGGACTTTCAGAATATTGCTTCTCTCCACCAAAATTAAGCTTTGTGAGCGATATCAATGAGAGCAAACCTACACGCAGAATATATGAATGTAGGTTCATGTTTGGGTATATTCCCCATACGACGGCATGGTAGAATAAGAAAAGGTAGCAGCAATACACAGCTGACTGAACTGGGTTGTAACGTTAGTGTCAAATTTCATATGACATTTTATACATTTATTTCTATTTCGATGTACATTAGGGACATATATTTTTTGAGAAAAAAATATATCATTCGGAAAAAAAACATTTCCCAGAAAGACTTCTTCATATCAATGATATGTAACCTCCTCCAAGTTCGAACGATAAGCCGCGCAGTAAATCCCCGCTTGTAGAGGCGATACAACGTTTGTTAATATGTGAGGTATTTTGTTAAAATTTAAAAAAATAAAGCCCTAATAAACATGTGCTTCTTTGATTTCTAAAACAAAACATTGAAACAGCTTCTCCTTTTTCTATGAATTTCCAGCGACCCCAAACTTTTCTGCAAGAATTCTACTTTCTGCGAGAATTTATGCATTTAGTGGGATGATGTGGAAACATAAAAATTGAAAATGTAACGAATTTTCATTCATGTTTTCCAAATATTGAACCAAATGTTAAAAATTATTAGTTTTTTAAATTCCAATAATTTATAGACATTTCCTTGTTTTGTTTACAAATACAACTGGCAGTAACGTTACAAACAAAAACAAATTCCTTTGTGGTTGTTGTTCGAGTTGTATTTGTTGTAGTATTAACTTTACCTTGTATTTGTTCTACCATGATACGACGGTATATCTTGATTTAACATATGTTGAGGTTTTTGCACTGTAGTTATTGAAATTTGGTATTCATTTGGTAAAAATTCGTCGAGGTCGATCATGAATTATTGAGAAATCTGGAAATATCATTCCATGAGGGATATGTAAATGATATTTTTATTAAAAATGCTTAATTATGGTCACTTCGATTCGAAAATTCTACTGAAAATTGAAATTAAATACAAGTAAAAAAGTATCAGTCGGCTTTGTCGACAGAGATATACCCTTAGCCTATGTTAATTCAAACTTTCATCTACGGACAGATCGAATGTATTTACGGCCCTGTTTGGTCCTTTGAACTTGCAGGCAAAAATGTGGATTAGGATTAAAGTTCAAAAGTGTTGCGGAGAAGGAATCGACCGACATAGTCCATTATTGAAGGGTATCTTATTTTGGGAGTCACACCTTTTTTTGATAGATTTCGCGCCCACTATTCATTTCAGTGGGCCATCGTATAACTTTTTGACCAGTATGCTAGGAAGTATGGATTTGTCCACGGAAAACATAATATCGCTGTTAACAGGACCACAACGAACAGCAACGGTATACATTTCCAAAGGATCTTCGAACAGACCCTCAACTACACTTAGACACAAATGTTCAACTTTTGTGGGGGCGGTACCCTAAGGAGATATGGATACTTTTAGAAGTTAAACTAAATTTGAACAAAATATTAGGAGATAAAAAGTTTGGACCAAATTGTTTGACCTTTTTAAATATTGTGGGAAGTACTGGAAGTTGTGGACCTTATATTCGAACTTAAAGTAAGTTCGAGGGTTACTTAAACTAAGTTTGGACAAAATATTACGAAAGCCAAATTGATCCGTTCGAGAGGTATCGGACGGACGTGACTAAATCAACTCTATATTGTCTGAAACGGATTCCGTCCAAACATACTTGAGGTCTAAAATCATTATTTCGATGAGGCTAATTTTGCACGACTGAACGGGTATATCTGGAGATATCGATACATACTTGGAGCCATTTGATAAAATATCCGCATGCAGGTTTTCCACTTGCTAAAAAACAGAAATGCTAAATTAGATTGATATACACCTTAATAAGGTTTACACGGAGAAACCAAACAAATGCAGGAACATTTATTTGATATACATACATATGTGAAACAACTTTTTTCTGGAGTCAAGCTTTTTTCAACATCTACGATTCCGACTTCAAATCCGAAACTCTATTTTAATATAATTTTTAAAATCGTGTTTAACTATGACTGGGATCGTTATTACAACTGTATACTATTTTATCGTTATAAGCCCCGAAATATGCCAATAACTTGGGCCGTCACTCCAGTACAGATTTTTACTGCGGGTAGTCTTTGTAGTTTTATTGCAACGCTATAAGTTTATTCTCCATGCTTTCTTCGATAATGGCTCGAAAGTTCCAAAATCGTTTAATCGTGTCATTTAAATCATGTGGATCTATCAGTGGAATAATCAGGGCCAATTTTATATAATACTGCCCGACAGACACCAAAAAATGTACACTGGAACTTACAAAACATGTTTTGTCACGAAAATGTTATTTAAAATTACGGACTTGTTTGTACGGATCTATATTTAGGTTCATCAACCCGGTTATTGTTTGTTTGTACGGTCATAGGCTTGGGGTATTTATCTGTTTGTCATAAAGACTGACTGATTAGTTTTTACTTGTTTTATTGTTGTTCTTCTTTAATCTGATACTAATACCATTTTTAGAATAACAATTTTTAGACCAACAAATCTGGGTAAAGAAAATATTTTCAGGTTCTCCAAATCATAACAAATATTTCAAAAATCACAGCACTTAAGTTGGTTTTAACACAAAAGTTAATTATTTCAAAAAATATTTTTCCAAGAGTGAACGGACCAAAAACGTGGATACAAAGACCATAAATATAAGCGTTTTTATTTCATTTTCATAATTTGATACCTTTAATGTAATTAATGCCTTTATCTTGTACACGTCCATTGAGGCTAGAACTTCAGTCAAATTAATAAGATAAATATTAACAATCATTAAGGCAATGTAATCAATTCACGTATCACACCTACTATCATTATTATTATTTCATTACCACCATTGAACAATTCAATATCAACAACATTCACTCGACCATAACCTTGCAAAACCTTCCCCTTGTCTGCTGCTACAGACATCAGGGAAACCATAAAAATGATGCATTACCACAAAACCACGATGGCTAATTTAATTATACACTTTCACTGTTTTATGCGTAGTTAGTGAATGAACAGCCAACCAAGCAACCAATCCTCTTCCCTTCCCCCTTCCACCAAACATTGCCAACATTCCACACTAGTGACTGACTAGTCTCCATCAACTTACCGTATTGTCATTGCAGCGTGTACAATCACATATGAAATTTTTTGTCATTTTCAGGAATATGCATCTGGTCAAATTGCTCCACAGTATTTTCGTATATGTGGTGGTCACCTCACCACCCTTGGGAATAAAACGTGCAGCACGTACCACAGCCATGCGTCCATTATCAAAATAATGGCTGGCATTGGGAGTGCATTCATGGTTCATGACTGCCGTCAGGGGAAATAAACCGCGCAGCAGTATCTCATGATCTCCCACCCGACAGGGTGCTTCAAAGGCATTCGTATTGAGTACACCTACCACCCGGAATAACTTGTCCATATAGGGTTTATCGGTGGTGGGAAACTTGCGAAAACATTGAGCCGCTTTGATGATTTCACCACGATAACATTTATCATCATTCGCCTGCATGGCCTGGACCAAGGCACGTTGATCGGGCTGGAGGAAGAAGACCCTTACTGCGGTTAGAATGCGCAAAGACATGGCATTCACGGGACAACAGTCATCCTCATCTGTTGTCTTTTGTAAATCTTTGGGTTGCCATCGCTGAAACAGCTCACATTCGTTACGGTGCTGCTCCGAATCACTGCATTTATCACAGACTGGTAGAGTGCATTTGTTTTTGCATAAAAAATCCTTGACCGCCAATAATTTATGACAACAGACACAAGTATTCAATATGGAGCCTTTGCGTGCCGTAGGTCCCACCACAAGAGCACGCTCGCGAAATATCAGCTCACCTTGTTGGATGTCGCGTGTGGCAAATACACCACGTCCGGCCATTGGTGATGGGCCTATTGTCCAGTTCGGCTCAGGGTCACGTAAATCCGCCAAATGCAGGTCAACGAGGCGAGCCAATTCAGCTGGTGTCGCCATTGTTGATGGCTAGCTGGCTGGATGGTTGCTTTACTTAAAACTTCGCCAGTGACAACAACTCCGGATGGCAAACTCACTCACTTGGTCACGAATAGCGTTGTCGTTGTTGATGGGCAATATGTTTGGAGGATAAAAAATCTCACACACATTTAGTACTGGTCATTTGTACGGATGTGTGTTTGCCAGTCGGCGTATGAGTAAGTGTGTGTGTGAAATGTTTGAAAATTTATATATTTTGCCGTTTTATGATTTTTTGTTTTGACCGTTCTCGTTTTTGCTCTTTTAAAGAGTGTACCGCACGACCCGAGTTGCAACAGATAACTAAGCGGCATAAATTTTTCTTCGACAATTGGCCTCTGGTTTCATCCGCACTAGCGTGTTGTTGTAGTTCTTCACAGCATCGGGAAAGGGTATTAGGAATTGGGACAATTGGAAATTAAAGGTTGTGAGCAGAGAAAATTATTCGTAAAATTGAAACTTTGACGAAAACATATTCTTAAAAATGCACGTCTGGTGGTGAATAAGTTGTTAATTATTTGAAAATTAAAATTTTAACAAATTTTAACAAATGTTAAAAAAATTCGATTATGCAAAAATATTTTGAAATTAAAATTGTTAAAAATATGTATTTAAAAATCAAATTCGTAAAAGGTACTTTAATATTTAAACTGTTTAAAAACTACAACATTTTTTCAATTATTTTGTTCAATTTTTCTAATATTTGCATGGTAAATTTTTATAAAAATCAATTAAACAATTATATTCATTAAAAGAAGACTTTAAAAATCATTATTTTGATATTCGAAAATTAAATATATTTTGAAAATCAAAATTCAAAGCCATGGGGTAATACTCTAGACTTAAAAACAATCAAAATTCACAATTTTTAAAAAATTTTGAATTTCAATTTAAAAAAATTATTGCAAAATATTGGAAAATTAAATATTTAAAAAATTCAAATTTATGCTAGATTATATCAATATTAATATTTAAAAATTAAACTTTTTATAAAATATTGAGAACTAATTAAAAAAAAATATTTTAAAACTCAGATACCAACAAAACTATTCAAACTAAAAAAATAAAATTAATATTTTTTTAATTTTTTTAAAAATTTTTAAATACTTTTTTTAGAAATATTTTTGAAAAAACAATTATTTTCTAAAATATAAAGAATATTTTTTTAAGAAAAAATAATTCAAATTAAAAAATATTTGGGAATTCGAATTTTTACAAAAGTATTTGAAAATTAAATACTTTAAAAAAAACATGAACATTTTGTAATATTAAAAGATGCAACATTTTTTATAACGCATCTCATTACTCAAAATATAAAAAAATAATGTATTCAAATTTTTAAATTTCAATTTAAAGAAATTAATATAATTACAACAAATTTTAAAATTCAAATATCTAAAAATATTAAAACTTGAAATTTAAAAAAAATATGAGAATTTTAAAATATTTACTTTTAGACAAATATCTTAAAATTACAGTTATTTATAAATTGTTAAGAATTTAATTTTTTAAAATTCTACCTATTTTTAAAGGTCTGTCATAATTCAAAAGTAATAAATGATATTCAAATTTAAAAATTTTAAATTTAAAAAAATTAATTTCATTGAAATATATTTTCCGAAAATTAAATTTTTTTGAGATACATATTAAACATTCTTAAAAAAATATTTGAGATTTTTTTTAAAATATATTTAAAAAATCAATTATGTACAAAAAATCACATTTTTTAAAAAGTATTTAAAATTGAAATTTTAAAAAAAATATTTGAATATTCAATTTAATTTTAAAAAAATATATGAAAATTCTCTTATTTTAAAAAGTATTTAAAAATTCAAATCTAAATTATATTTGAAAATTAAATTATTAAGGGATATTCAAATTTAAAAATTTTGAATTAAAAAATTGAATTTCATTGAAATATATTTTCCGAAAATTAAATTTTCTTGAGATACATATTTAACATTTTTAAAAAATATTTGAGATTATTTAAAATATATTTAAAAAATCAGATATATTCAAAAAATTCACATTTTTTTAAAAAAGCATTTGAAATTCAAACTTTAAAAAATATTTGAATATTCAATTTGTTTTTGAAAAATATATGAAAATTCCATTATTTTAAAAAGTATTAAAAAAATTCGCGTCTAAAATATATTTGAAAATTTAAAAATGTTTAATATATTTGAAAATTGAAATTTAAAAAACCATATTTGAATATTAAAATTTTTTAAATTAAATTTTTAAATATGTAAAAATTATTTTTTATCAAAATATTTGAAAATTCATTTTTTTTAAATTATTTGGAAATTCAGTTATAATTGTTTGAAAATTCAAAGATTTAAAAAAAAATATACAAGTTTGAATATTCCAATATTTTAAACAATATTCGATTAACAATTTGAAAATTCAGATTTTTACCAAATATTTTAACATTCAAAAATTAAACTTAATTATAAAATGTTAAGAATTTTTTTTTAAATTCTACCTTTAAAAATATTATGTCATAACAAAAGTATTAAGGGATATTCAAGTTTAACAAGTTTGAATTAAAAAAATTGAATTTCATTGAAATATATTTTCCGAAAATTAAATTTTTTTGAGATACATATTTAACATTCTGAGATTGAGATTTTTTAAAATATATTTAAAAAATCAATTATTTTCAAAAATGTTCTTTAAGTTGTTGGAGAAATTACAACAAAAATATTTTTTATAAAGGGATTTGACTTTTTATGTTTTATATTTTTGCCAAATATTATTTGAACATTCAAATATGTGAATAAAAATTGAATTTCATTGAAATATTTTTCTGTTTTTATACCCTACACCACAATGTGGAAAGGGTATTATAAGTTTGTTTTGGTAAAAATGCATCTAACACCGCGAAATATTCGTCGGAGACCCCCAATGTGGTATACCAATCTTCATATCTCGGCGAGATAAAGCGATTTTGAGATGTGTGTCCGTCCGTCCGTGTGTCCGTCTGTCCGTCTGTCCATTATAAATTGTAATCAAACTCCAGGCCGCAATTATGGACCGATCGTCACGAAATTTGGTATGGAGGTCGGTTTCACATCAGAATAGATCGCTATTTTAATTGGTGATGATCGTGAAATGTTTAGCGGATGAAATGGACCAAAAACATAATTTTTATCCGATTTTGTAGCTGCTCTGTAGGTCGCAATAATAGTCCGATCGCATTGAAATTTTAAATAAGGTAAGAGTATATGACAAAGAAGAAGCATGCAATTTGAGATGGCGATCACATAATATTTAGAGGGTTAAATGGACCACAACTTTTGTGTGAAAATTGTGAAAATTTTTAATATAATATTATAATATTTTTCCTGGAAGAGATATTCCGGGCAAGTAAGCTATACTTGGAAGAGGAACGCTTGACCTTTCCATTGATTTCAATTGTGTTGGTTTACATGATAAGATAACAGAGATACAGCCTAATAAACCCTGTTATTTGTTTGTAGTGTTATTATAAACACGCTAGAGTTCGCAATTATAGCTCAATAATCACGAAATTTTGCACGAGGTAACAGTTTAGGTAGAAGAAGATGCTTACAATTTTGGATGATGATCTGATATTATTTAGCGGGTGAAATGGACCATTACCTTTGTATAAAAAATACAAAAAAAAATATTTTTGGCCTATATTTTATTTCCTGGAGGGCATATGCCGGCAAAGTAGACTACATATGGAAATAGAACTACTGATCTTCCTCCTGAGGTAAATTGCAATCACTTGTCTGCTAGATAAAGGGCCTACTGCTTAATATATAATGTGTTTTGTGTAGAGAACCACATTTTCCTCGCATGCTACAAATTGTCCCCATCATGACAGAAGTCCAGTTTTTGCATCATTGCAAATTACGTGAAGCCATAGCGTATTAATTGTCCACTTGGACTTTTTATACATATATTGCAGCATGGGGTCGCTGCGCCACCTTTTTGTCAATGTCGCTACCGTTAAAGTTTTTTTGAAGTACTAATTTTGGTGGATGTACACTCACAACCAATTTTTGGGATAAATCGGATACAGCTAAACTTTTTACAACTCTAATCTGCAAAAATTTCAAAAACATTTTTCGCATTTTTTTTTTAATTTTTGCAGTAGGCGTTTCCGCTGTTCTAGTGGATGGATTTTCACTCTATGATTGACTTATATGATCCGGAACTAAAATATCGCGGGGTACCAGCACACTCAAAAGAATATTGTAAATACTCTACCCAAAAAATAGGTTTTTTAGAAAAAATATTGCACTAAATGTTGGCTTTAGCAGTAAATTACTGTGATGCGGTGTGGACTACATAGTCAATATACATATCAAATTATGGGCAATCGTACTTAAATCCTATTATTGGTTTTTTGAAATACCCGACGTGTTTTACCTATTCTTATTCATTTACGCGGTCATCAAGCAATAGTCATAGTTACTGATAAATTACAATAGTTCGCGTATTATAATAGTGCAAACCTTGGCTTCATGGAAACTAAATTTTTTGTCTTTCACTCTATATAAGTTTGTATCACAATGATATCACCATGAAAAGCATGGCAGAAGCGCACAATTTTTGGACGATAGATCTTCAATAATTTCACAGCATTTGTAGTGTTTAATAAATTGGAGGAGTTTCATTGTAACTGGGATATTTGTACTCCAAAAAGAAACCTGATGTTCAAAAAAAAAAAACTTCACAAACACGCCGTTCGTACTCGGCCATAAAGTGTAGGTCCCATATCATTGAACCAATATGAATCGGGGTGCACTCATTGATATGAGAGGAGAGAATTTGTTCCATAAAGGAATTTTGATTTGTTGAAATCTAATTCCCAGGGGTAGTGGTGTAGGGTATTACATGGTCGGCCCCGTCCGACTATAGCCTTTGCTTACTTGATTTTTTCCAAAATGCAACGCTTTTGAGGTACATGTATTTTAAATGTTTAAACATATTTGAAATTTTCATTTTTGTTTCAAAATCAATTATTTTCAAAAATATTCACAAATTTATATTTATACAAAATATAATTCTTATTAAAAAAAATTTTATTCAATAGTTGGAAAAATGGAAAATCTATTAAGAAATATTTGAAAATAATTGACCAATTATATGAAAATTAAAACATTTACCATTTATTTTAAAATTCAAATTTATACCAAATATTTGAAAATTAAAATAACTTACTTTTCTTGAAATTTTTTTCAAAATTCAACATTTTTAAAATTTAAAAAATTTAAACAAATATTCGAGGTTTTCTAAAACTAGTAAATTCAAATTAAAGACCATATTTGATAATTATTTTTTTCTGAAAAATATTTGAAACAATATTTTAAAAACACTTTTCTAAAAATTCTTTTTGTAATTCAATTAAATTTTTTAAGTACATGAAAATGTATTATTTTAAAAAATATTCGAAAGTTCACACTTTAAATTGAAAGTTCAAACTTTAATTTGAAAAATCTAAAATTATATTTTATTAAAAGCTATTTGAAAATTCAAATTTATACAAAATATTAAAATTTTTTTTTATACCATAATATTGTAAATTCAAATTTTTAACAAAATATTTGATATAAATGTTTTTTTAATTTTTTGAAAATCCAAAGTTTTAAAAAAATATTCAAATTTGAAAATTCGAATATTCTAAACCAGTATTAAAATTTTTACAAATTCGTCAAATTTTAAATTTTAATTGTTATTTTTAAAAATTGTAAAAACACAATTTTTACCATTTTTTGAAAATTCAAATATTTAAAAAATATGTGAAAATTAAAATTTTCAAAATTCATTTTTTTTTTTGCAAAATATTTAAAAAAAATAACAATAAATTTGTTTAAAATTATTTGATCATTAAACTACTTAAGTATTCTAAAATTAAAATATTATAAAAAATATTTGAAAATTTAAATATTTAAATGAAAAATAAAAATTGAAAAATGTTCAAAAAATTCACATTTTGTGAAACATATTTAAAACATTAAAGTGTCTGTATGTGTACAATATATTCCTCATAAAGATGGACACCTCAGAACACACAATATTTGCAATTTTATTTATTTTTGTGAAACTTTAAAAGTCAAATTCTTTTGAAAAAATCATCAAATATTTCAAGAAAAAAAATATTCGAAAATTAATTAAAAAAATATATATATGAAAATTAGAAATTAAAATTGAAATTTGTTAGTAATATTTAAAATATATTTTTTTTTAATTCTTTAAAAATCCAAACATTCATAAAAAATTAATTTAAAAAAATATATATATGAAAATTAGAAATTAAAATTGAAATTTGTTAGTAATATTTAAAATATTTTTTTTTAATTCTTTAAAAATCCAAACATTCATAAAATAACTAAAAAAGCATGTTTAACAAAATCTAAAAAAAAATTAGAATTCCTTCAAAAAAATAATTGGAAATTCTAATCTTTAAAAAAATTCGAATTTTAACAATATACAAATGCTTAAAAATTAAAAATGATACGAATAATTGAAAATTAACATTTTTTAAAATATTTGTCAATTCGATGTTCTAAAAAATATTTCACAATTAAAACTTTCAATAAATAAATAATTTAAAAATTAAAAATTTCACAAATATTAAATTTGTTTTTAATATTATTATTAGAACATGCATTTCTTAGTTATTTAAATGTAAAATTCTAATATTGCAAAAAATTCAAATTTAAAAAAAAAATATTTTAAAAATTATTTTTTTTTAATATATTTGAAAGTTGAAAATTTTGTACAGTATCTGGAAATTAGTTTTTTTAAAAACTGTTTTAAGATCCAAACTTTTATAAAATATTTAAATATTCGTTTTTTAACAAAACATTTAAATATTAAATTTTTTAATATTTGGGAATTCATTTGTTCTAATTATTTGGAAATTCTTATTTTCAAAATAAGTATTTGACAATTTCAGTTATTTACAAAATGTCGGAAAATTCAAAATTTCAAAAAACAAATTATTAGAAAATTAAAAAATTTATTAAAAACTAATATTGATAAAATTATTTGAAAACAAAATGTTTTAAATTATTTACAAATTAAAATATTTTAAAAATATTTGAAAATTTCAACTTTAAAAATATGAAAATTAATATACATATAAAAAAGAAAAATCCACTTTTTGTGAAAAATATTTAAAAAACCAATCCCACTACCCTGACCAGTGCCTGTATGTGTCGCAATATTTTCCTCATAAAGATGGACACAGCAGAACACACTCAACCGCGCACACACACATGGTCGAACATATCTACGCTCACCAATGTTTGAAAATATGCTTAAGCTTAAAAGTGCAGAAAATTACGCGTGAAAGGCCAGAGAAAAAAATGAAAATTACCACACAACAAGAAGAATAAAAAAACCAACAAAATAATTGGATGACAAAAATTCAACAACAACAATATCACAACAACAAAATACATGAATAAATAAATTTGTGTGTGGCTTTGTTGTTGTTGTTTAAAACCAAACAGACATCAACAGCTACCGGAGCGCAGAAACCAAATAATGACAAATTTTTTATATGATTTTTTGATTTTTCCTCTACGAAATATTCGAATACTTTGAAGACGTCAGCCAACATACATACATACATACATAGCTATTGAATCGACATGGTCACTCGCTCTCTGAACAACTGGCATGTTATTTATTGTCTCCGTCATTCAAGACCTGATAATATATTCGGCATATTTGTTTGTCTGAACGCCAAAGAACCCTTGCTTTTCATCTTGTTCGGATCTCGGCAATTTTGTTGAGATTTTCCCGCCAAATGGAAATTTTGTTTTCTGCTTTTGTGGTTTGTGTCAAGACTTAAAATCAATTAAAAATAAATTACACATTTGGAATGGTACAAATGCCATATGAAGGTAGATTTTGAACAACAATACTACAGGTGTAACAGAGCGGATGTTCGTGTCAGTTGGTGTATGTACATATGTGTGGCGATGCTCTATGGGAGGCTAAGTGCTTGAAAAGAAAATAAACTTCTGTGTCATTTTGAGTCAAGTGAAATAAACACATCGAATATTTATTTGGATTTTTGGTGGAGCAATTTTAAACGGAAAATATGTGTATTGAAATGCTTTTTGATTTGAAGTAAAATCCTACATGGGATGTGTCCGTTTAACATTTGAAATCCCTTTGGTATTTGAAATTATTCATCACTGTCATAATTTAAAGTGTATATTTGTATAATATTTCAATGACAAGATAATCAATTAACCCATTTTTTTCAAATACGTTTTTGGGACTGACATCAACAACAAACGTGAAGTTTTTAAAGAAAAAATTTCAATGCAAAAAAATCGAATTCCAATACCTGGATTCTTTTGATGATAACATTTTTCCACTGAAAAGAATTTCCCGTGAATTTACTTATGTTACATTACAAACGTAAGACCCCCTGTGTAGAACATCCAATGGTGCATTGCCCACAAATGTCAGGGATGTCAGATTTTATTCTACCTTAATCGCCAAATCAAATGTCAGAAATTGCAAAAAAAAACGCCAAACTGAAAATTTTCCACTTTATGTTAAAAGTAATACTGCATGTACATAGCTTTTTATACCCTCCACCATAGTATGGAGGGAGCGAGAAATCACCATATCTGACAACCCTGCATCATCACGTTGATTAATGTCTTGGTGTCATGGTCAATCTTTTTTGTCTCTGTTTTACATCTTTTAGCACTTAATCAAGGGTGTTAACTTGCAGTGAGAAAGAACAATGTGCGGCAACTTAATTTAAAAATATGCGTTTGTCCAACAGATGACAGAAACATTTATTTTACCTCACACATGTAAGAAACGAATAAAGCCTTCACAAAGATGGGTATGCATTTGTAGCAACGTCTGATGTTGCAACAATCAGAAAAATTGCAGAACTTGTGTATGTCACATGTACACATGCATATGTATGTCATGTTTGCGATTCTTTCGGCGTGTATAATTACCTTAATTTATTACCAAAATATTCAATTTCACCACTACCCAGCAAAAATTCGAATACGTTAGTCATTATGTAACCCATTACAAAGTAATGTAACCAAAAATAACTACATACTTATATTACTTCTTACTAACCCAGCAAACCAATCGTACCGACATCGTAAAGAAATCGGAAAAAAATCGGACTCTACGTCCGATGTCGGATCCGAAATCATACACTCTAATTATTTGTTGAAAATTGCAATAATTAACAAATTATAGAGCAATTTATAGAAAATAGCTATTTCAAACATAAATTATTGCAAAAAATTGGTTTTGCAACAGAATGTGCTTGAAATTAAACACAAACTGCTTAATTTTCATAAAGTGTTGCAAAAACTGTATTGCAACAGATCATGCCTAAAATTAAACACAATATGTAGTAAAATTACAACAAAAAATTTGCATAACTCCAAACAAATAAGAACAACACACAAAAACACGTGCCCGCGCTTTGTTGCTTGCCGTTCTTTGTATTGAGCAGACGTGGTAGTGGTGTAATATTGTTTTTTTTAATACATAAGTAATAGAATTTAAGTTAAGTTTTGTATAAACAAGTAAAAAATATAAGTCGGCCTTGCCGACAGCCCTCAGCCTATGTGAATTGCCTGGAAGCATGGACTTGCCCACGGCAAACATAATATCTCCGTAAAAAGGACCACAACAAACAGCATCGTTATACATTTCCAAAGGATCTTTGATCAGACCCTAAACTGCACTTAGACACACATGCTGAACATTTGTGGGCGAGGTACCCTAAAGAGGGGACCGATATGGGAGGTTTTAGAAGTAAATCTAAATTTGGACAAATTATTAGGAGATTCAACCTGTGGACCAAATTGGTTGACCGTTCAAAAGATATCGTGCCATTTTTTAATATTGGGGGGAAGTACCGGAAGTTGTGGACTGATATTGCCCATCTTCGAACTGAAACTAAGTTTAGACAAAATATGACGAAGGCCAAATTTTGGACCAAATCAGTTGATCAGTTCGAGAGTTACCGTTCTTTCCAGCCACTACATATTTTCCGAATATTTGTGGGGAAGGTACCGGAAGAAGTGGACCGATAAACCCATCTTCGAACTTAAACTATGTTTGGACAAACTATTACGAAGTCGAAATTTTAGGCCGAATCGGCACATCCGATCGAAAGTTATCTTGCGCTCCAAACACTACACACGGTGTCATAGGGTTTTTTTTTGCATCTTTCAGGCTATTTTCTCAGGAAGTATGGACTTGCCCTTGGTGAAACTTGTACCGTCGTATGGGGAGCAGTGAATACAAGATGTTAGAACAAAAATTAAAGCGATTCGAGAACAGGTCCTAAACTGAACTTTTCCGAAATTTTGTGTGGGAGACACCCGAAGGAGTGAACCGACTGAGTTCATATTGGAACTACAGCTAAGGCTGGTAGAAATTTAACGATTTGCAAAGTATGGACCAAATCGGTTACTCCCTTCAAGGGTTATCGTACGTACAAATTATCCGAACATTTTCGAACTTTTGTGAGCGAGGTACCGGAAGGAGTGGACCGATATAATCCATCTTCGAACTTAAACTAAGTTTGGACAAAATATTACGAAAGCCAAATTTTGGATCGAATCAATTGATCCGTTCGAGAGTTATCGTGCGCTCTAGCCAGCCAGAGAAACAGACGGACGGACATTGCTCAATCGACTCCAAATTGTCTGAAATACATTTCGTCCAAACATACTTGGGGTCTAAAGACTCTAAAACCATTATTTCGATGAGACACATTTTGCCCGTATGAAAGTGTATATCACGAATGTTGTCAAATATTTCATATTCCATTTCAAAAAAATGTAAAATTTTTTTTCCCGCTACATCAAAGATTTTTGGTATATAGGTTAAGAAAAAAATTCCCAGTACGAATCCGCTCGCGAGCCAGTTTTTTGTTGATGCGGATAAAAGTTATTGCGGTTTTATTTTCGTTTTAAAGAAAAAATTATTATAAAAACGCTAATTATTTTACCGCGAGCAATTGCTACTAAAAAGTTATCTGGAAGTGGCTTGAGCTAGTAGATTGCATAATATTTGTTAAATGTTACTCAGTACTCGCGAAATCTATATATATAAAAGAGCTTAGTGATGAGTGAGTGAGTGAGTGACTGAGTGACTGACAGATCATCGCCCAGACGAAACGGCTGAAGCTAGAAGCTTGAAATTTTGAGTGTGGGTTGCTGTTGGTGTGTAGGGGTGAGATAAGGCTGGGTTTTTGGAAATTCGAACTGGAAGGGTACGAAAAGTACTAAAAGGTACTAAATATGGTACCCTTTGTATTAGGCAAACGGGAAGAGCTAGAATTCTGTAATTTGGAATGAGGGTCACTGATGGAGAGTTAAAAAGATGTACCAAAGGGTTTTTGGAAATTCGCCCGATAAGTGTACGAAAAGTACTAAAAGTTACTACATTTTGTATCATTTGTATATCTTTAATGGATATAGCTAGAATATTGAAGTTTGGTATGGGAATCAAGGTTGGGATGTAGTTTTGATGTAAGGAAATGGTTTTGGAAAGTCGTACTTAAGTGTACGAAAAGTACTAAATGGTACTAACTTTAGTACAATTTGGATTTGGGTAAACGGATAGAGCTAGAAACATGAAATTTAGAATTAAGGTTACAGTTGAAGTGTAGGATTGAGATATGAGGGTGGTTTTGGAAATTCGTACTTATGTGTACGAAAAGTTCTAAATGGTACTAAATATGGTACAATTTGGATTTGGGTGTACGGATAGAGCTGGAAACCGGAAATTTGGAATTTAGACTACTGTTGGAGTGGAGGATAGAGTTAGGGAGGTGGTTTTGGATTATGGTACTTATATGTACGAAAAGTACTAAAATTGGTACAATTTTGATTTGAGTGAACGGATAGAGCTGGAAACCTGAAATGTGGATTTAAGATAACTGTTAGAGAGTAGGATTGAGATATGGAGGTAGTTTTGGAAATTCGTAGTTATGTGTACTAAATTTTGGTACAATTTGAATTTGTGTGAACGGATAGAGCTGTACTCTTGAAATTTGGAATAAAGATTACTGTTGGAGTACACGATTGAAGTAGTTTTGGATATCCACACTTATTGGTACGAAAAGTACTAAATGGTACTAAATATGGTACAATTTGAATTTGTGTGAACGGATAGGGTTGGGATCCTGAAATTTTGGAATTAAAATTAGACAAACGGGAAGAGCTAGAATGAAATTTGGAATGAGGGTAACAAATGGAGAGTTAGAAAGATGTACCAAAGAGTTTTTGGAAACTCGACCTCTAAGTGTACGAAAAGCACAAATTTTTGTACGAATTGTATATTTTGAAGGGATTTAGGTAGAAACTTGGAATTTGGTATGGAAATCAAGGTTGGGAAGTGGTGTTTATAAAAGGCAATGGTTTTGGAAATTAGTACTCATGTGTACGAAAAGTTCTAAATGGTACTAAATATAGTACAATTTGGATTTGGGTGAACGGATAGAGCTGGAAACCAGAAATTTGGAACTATAATTATTGTTATTTCTGAATTTGAATTCTGAAATTTGGAATGTGGGTCACTGATGGAGAGTTAAAAAGATGTACTAAAAGTTACTAAATTTAGTACCAGTTGTATATTTTCAACTGATATAGCTAGAATCCTGGAATTTGGTATGGAAATCAAGGTTGGAAAGTGGTGTTTATAGAAGGAAATGGTTTTGGAAATTCGTACTCATGTGCACGAAAAGTTGTAAATGGTACTAAATTTAGTACAGTTTAGATTTGGGTGAACGGATAGAGCTGGAAACCAGAAATTTGGAACTATGATTATTGTTAAAGTGTAAGAATGAGTTATGGGTGTAGTTTTGTAAATTCGTAATTATGTCCACGAAAAGTACTAAATGGTACTAAATTTGGTACAACTTGGAGTTGAGTAAACAGATAGAGCTGCAAACCTGAAATGTGAATTATTGAGGTAGCTTTGAAAATTCGTACTTATGTGTACGAAAAGTACTAAATTTGGTACAATTTAGATTTGGATAAACGGATATAGGCGGAATCCTAAAATTTGGAGTAGTGACTGTTGGAGTATAGGATTGCGGTAGTTTTGGAAATTCGCACTTATGTTTACGAAAATTACTAAACTGTTCTAAATTTGTATTTGGGTGAACGGATAGAGCTGCAAACCGGAAATTTGGAATTACTGTTGTAGGGTAGGATTGAGTTATGGAAATAGCTTTGGAAAATTGTACTTATGTGTACGAAAAGTATTAAATATTAATAAATTTGGTACAATTTGGATTAGGGTGAACGGATAGAGCTGGGAACCTAGAATTTGTAATAATAATTACTGTTGGAGTACAGGATTGAGGTAGTTTTGGAAATTTGTACACATAAGTACGAATTTCCGAATGGTACTAAATTTGGTACCATTTGGATATGGGTAAAATATGGTACAATTTGGTGTGGAGGATTGAGATAGTTATTGAAATTCGAACTTTCGTACGAAAAGTATTAAATGGTATACGAATAACGGTGGAATTCTGACATTTGGTATTACAGATAAGTGAACGAAAATTAGTAAACGCCACAAAATTTGGTTAAAATTGTTCAGATGAAATTGTATATAAGTATAACGGTTGGTTTATCGCGATTTTATTTTTGAAACGTTTACCTATTTTAAGTACTAAATTTGGTTGTTTGTTGGTGTTCAGATAAGGAGTTTTTGAAATGCATACAAATTCTGAAATTAGGTATGGAGGTCGCTAAGGACTGAATTATTGAGTTGGTATTGGAAATAAAAAAAATACAAAGTAGTACCAAACTTGATGTTGGGTGATGCAGGAATTTTATGGTTAGTGTGCACAAAGTACAAAAGTGCAATAAATTTGGTATTGGGCTAAGGAGAAGTTTTCAGTTTCACTGTTAGAGGTGTTAGTACAATAAGTGTACTAGAAGTATTAAATAGTACTAAACATTGAAGCACTGGTTTTGAGAATATCTATAAAAATCTGCATTTAAAATGTATGCAAAGTTTCTGCATGTAATACCATGGAGTTTTAAAATTGTATCGAATAGTGTGCTAATGCTTTCATGTTAACGCGAAGGTGGTTTCTAAATTTTACACTGAAATCAAACATTTTTAACATTTTTTGACTTAAGGTTATCTACATGTTGATATCACAAATGCCGAAATTACTGATACTTTGGTTGGAAAATGTGAAAAAAATCTTCAAAATACCCGTACCGTTCTAATAAAACATAGAATGGAATTTAAAATGGATATTTTTTGGAAATTTAAACATAAGGTATATGAACAGTACTTAAAAGAAATTAAATATCAATTAACATAGGTATTAGTACATCAAAATTTTCAGTGTCCACCATTTTCATATGAAATATTGTTTATTTGTATATTATTCCCTTTCCGCATACGAAGTAGCGGGCATTTTGCTAGTGTATAATAAATTAATAAATTATTGAATGTAAGTCAACTTTTTTCAAAATAAAGTTCCATTTACCCGCTATAAAATTACGAAAAACTTCGTATGGGAGCAAAACTTCACGGCGAATCAAATGAGACTAAAATCATGCAGATTGGTATTATAGTTTCGATGTCACAGCCAAAATAAACACATATTTTGGTTAAAAAAATAATTTTTTGCTTGAAAAAATATTTTTTCACATTCATTATGTAGTATAAAATTTTGGAAAAATCTATAGGAATACTTCCTTCATTTTGCTTAAATCTCCTATTAAAATATACGGATTTTGCTTTATAGACATTCATATAAAAGCTTTCCTATTGAGGAAGATAATTGGGTTGCTGAGGATATATCCGAAGCTTCTGAAATGGAAATAGAGGTCAAATAACCCATTTTAATTTATATGCATTTTAAATAAGTGCAAATCGCGTACTTATCAAAATCATTTTGTCCGCATGTGATTTTCATGTACAGCAAGACCATATCTATTAAGTTGTATATATTTTTCGAAATATAAGTTGGACTCAAAGATGTAGCATCGGCTGCATCTTAGCATTAAAAAACCTATAAAATATCGCTTATTTGCGGAAAGTGCATATAATTTTTGTCCGCATCCGATTTCAGTGTCCACCATGAAAATCTACATCGATATATATCTATTTCAAGGCGATCAATCAAAAACCGTGGATGTAGCATCGCACACTATTTTTTGGGATAAAATGAATGTAGCTTCCGTATCAGTGAAGTTTTCAAATCTCCGTTTCCGCTAAAACGAAGATGCTGCACTAGTTTTTTCATTGCAGTGGAAACGATCCGCAGAAAACGCGATAAAATACGCGATATTTTCAAAAACAATTTTAGGTGATTTTTCTACTTTGGAATTTCTCGTAACTCGCGTTTTAGTAGCTGGATTTTCACGAGGAATTATTTATTGGATCCGGAACGTAAAAAACTAAAATGTGCAATGGAGTACGAGGTATTCTAGAGACAATTGCAAATATTAGACCCGAAAATATGATTTTTAGAAAAATGTTCGCACAAAATTTCCTCATTTGGATGCAGATTTCTATGAAGCTGTGCAGACTACATTCACAATATACGTGTCAAATAACACAGAATCGCAAGTACTACAATCCTATATATGATTTTTTGAAAAACCTGTTTGTGGAATGAAATTAGAAGAAAATTTCAAAAAACACTGTAAATCTGGCTTCAAAATGTCAGCATCATTTAATGGTAGAAGCAGTTCAAATTTTGAAAAGTAATACATTAGTGGGATGATCCTTACTTAGTTTGCTTCTACTTTTACTTTGACAGGAAAATCGAGAGAAGTGTGGTTTTCTCACAAATCGAGAGAAAACAAAAATAAACATGTTGGCTTCAATCCATTTTTACCCATTTTTTAACATAAATATAGCCACAGCTTCCACGCAAATTATCTTTTAAGGCCAATATTTTTTGCCACGCCCAAAAACATTTCATTTTATCCAAATATATTTAATTTGTGTAATATACAATTACAAGTCGCGTGTTCTGAAAGGGTAAACCTTGGCTTCAGCTATGTTAAATTTTCAAAAATATTGGTGATATACCCTCGTTAGCATAAATGCTGAGGGTATAATGAATGTCTCGACAAGCTGAGTCGGTCTGGGTATGTGTATCCGTCCGTCCGTCTGTCCATCTAAACCTTGTAATCACGCTACAGGTCGCAATTTTGATCGGATCGTCACGAAATATTGGGGGTTAATGGGGGTCCTACAGAGGAAGAAGCTTACTGATTTTGAGCAAACAAACTTATTTGGAGAAAAAGTCAACGTTTTATTTCAAAGCGAATGTCTCCTAATGCAAGTAGAAAATATCACCTTTGTCGTAGGTGCTCAAACAACGAAGATATCGCAATAGCCGCTAATAGAACACAACTTTTCATTTTTGTGCTTTTAATAATAATGACGAGTATCACTGCTTTGGTTGGGGACCTTCCAAAAGCAAAGTCTGACTATGAAAGTACACCTTTTTCAGATGTAATTCGAAACATTTTAGTTGTAATTCGTAACATTTTATTTGTAATTCGAGAATTCTATTTGTAATTCGTAACTTTCCATTTGTAATTCGAATTATTCTATTTGAAATTCGAATCATTCCATTTGTAATTCGAATTATTCTATTTGAAATTCGAATCATTCCATTTGTAATTCGAATTATTCCATTTGAAATTCGAATTATTCCATTTGTAATTCGAATTATTTCATTTGTAATTCGAATTATTTCATTTGTAATTCGAATTATTGCATTTGTAATTCGAATTACTTTATTTGAAATTACAAAGGAAATCATTCGAATTACAGATGGAATAATTCGAATTACAAATGGAATAATTCGAATTTCAAATGGAATAATTCGAACTACAAATGGAATAATTCGAATTACATATGGAATAATTAAAATTTCAAATGGAATAATTTGAATTACAAATGGAATATTTCGAATTACAAATGGAATAATTCGAATTACAAGTGGAATAATTCGAATTACAAATGGAATTCTCGAATTACAAATGAAATGTTACGAATGAAATGAAAATGTTTTAATAACATTTAAGCTGTTTATGCATCGGATAAATATTTTAAAAATATGTACGTAATCTAAACATCGCGACGATTCAAATGGAACCAAAAATATAGAAATCCGTTTAGCGGTTTGCACATTTTAGTAAAAAAAAAATATTGAGGGAAGTTATAATTTTTTTGTAAGAGAAAATATTTTTCAAATTTTTTTTTGTGAGTTAGTTGAAGAAAATGAGAGGAAATTAAGTCGGAGTCATTCTTCTATTTCAGTTAAATTTCACGCAAAAAAAAACATTTTTTTATTCTAACCACTTCTCGAGTACACGCCCAGCAAAAAAAGTCATTACCAAGTAATGACTTTATTCAGTAAAATTTGGCAGTTGTAACTACTTACTAAATGACCGTAAAAGTCATTATTTTTACATGGGGATGTCATAGGGAGAAAGTACTTCCCTAAAAATGTTTTTTAAGTACATATATAACCACATACCGGCAGTCGAAAAAAGCTTAAAAGGATAGTTCTATTTTTAGAAAAAATTGAGGTGAAATTATATTCAAATTCAACACTACACATTTTTTGTTTTTTTCTTTTTCATTCGATACCGGCTAGTTTTGAACACACGAACTTCTGATTTGTAGGCCACTAGGCCACTCGCACGAACAACAAGGGTTGGTTTAACTCATCTATGTACATCAACATTTTTTTTGTAATTTTGTAAACAAAAAACACCGATGCCGACGCTGAGCTTTGAACACACAACTCTAGAATTTGTAGTCGGACACACTAGGCTCTGTGCCACCATACTCATTACTTAGTAAGTAAATAGTAAGTAAGGATGTAACTAGTTATGTGTTAACTGTTATATATGTACTGTCTGATAATGCGGAGGGTAATGAGTACTCATTACCTGGTAATGCAGAAAGTAATGACATGTGCCTACCAAATTTTCGCTGGGCGCTAACATCTAGCGGATGATATGGGTAACGTTCAAATAAATGTTGGATTCCTTGGAATGGTTTACCAACACAGTGAATTCTTCTCTTTTAATTTGTACACATTCGCCAGGATTTACATTGGCCGCTAAGATGTAGCGTCGTCTGCAGTTTAGTGTGCAACAATCTGTATAACGCTTATAACACTGTGCAACATTTTTAAGGTGATCTTGTGCAAACAACTCGAACTGAGGATTTTTTGAAAGTACAGACCCAAACGACGATAAACCTAGGTGGGTTTTGTTGTGTCAGATCCAGCTCGGATTTTATGGCCCCATCTAAACATGGCTAAATACTGAGTTATTAAAGAAATTCGGGGCTATATCTCTGAAACCAATGCGAATCTTCTTCTGACCTCTGTAGCAAATTTGTAGATAAGGACAAGAGTAAAATATTTGGAGAAATAATGAACTCGAAAAACTACATTTATTGCCTCAAATTTCAAAATATGTATATGCAAAAATTCCACAATTTTTATACATTTCGCAACGTATCTCCAAAACCGTTAACCTTTTTTGAATATGTCATTGTCATGTCATTGTTGTAAAATGCCTCAGTACATTTTTCAATGACGATTTAATAAAAATGTCAAAAGTGTAGTGAAATCTGAAACAACATGAAGTAAACATTTTAGAGTTTCAGAATGTTCTAAAGAATTGTTGAGAACTATATTTGGAAGATTTTTGTAAAAGGTTGCTTGGTTTAACTCCCAATAGTTTAGCCGATACTGACCAGAATTTAAGCAATTATGTAAAATGTTCTATATTTGATAGATTTTGATGCCCTAGATGGAGTTTTTCTTATATGGTTTCTTCAAAAGATAAGTTCTACTAGTTTAGGGCTACAATATTGCTAAAGAAAGCAGGGCGAAGTTCCTATTCGTTTCTGAGATAAAGGTCTGATAAATGCAAAAACGTGTAGATTTAGCCCGGTTTAGATGAGGCCATAAATTCCGAACTGGATCTGACAGGACAAAACCCTACTAGGGTTTTTGTAGTCTAAATATGTACTTTCAAAAAATGCATACTAGAAGTTGTTTGCATTTTCAGTGTTGCATAGTGTAATTTGCACAAAGTGCATAGACTTTTTATGCCCATCCGATTTCACTACCAACCGTGGAAAGATACATCGATCTAATCTATCTAATTCTATCAAATCCATCAAGAACCGTGGGTGTAGCATCACACACTATTTTTGGGATAAATCGGATACAGCTCCCATACCACTAAATTTTTTAAAGCGCTGTTTTTGCAAAACCGCGTTTTATGTGTCAGTTTCTTCATTGACAAGGAAACGATCCACAGAAAATGTGACTAAATCCGAGACATTTTCAAAAACATTTACCTCACATTTTCGGTTTTTGCAGTTGCTGTTTTCGCCATTCTAGTGAAGACGATATGTGATTTATATGATCCGGACCGCCAAAAAACTAAAATATTGCGGGGTACCAGCACACTTAAAAGGATATTGTAAATACTGTACCCAAAAAATAGGTTTTTTAGAAAAAATATCGCACTAAATTTTGGCCTTTGGCAGTGGATTACTATGATGCTGTCTGGGCTACATAGTCAATATACATATCAAATTATGCGTAATCGCGAGTACTTTAATCCTATTGTTTGTTTTTGGAAATACTGGAATGCGCGTTCCAATTAAATTAAAAATACGAAAAACACCTAAAATCCGGTTTAATCAGCAATCAAATAGTAACGTAAAAAACTTCGTTTGTCTGCCTGTTGGTGCGCACAATACCTCTCGAACGGATGAACCGATTTGGTCCAAAATGTGGCTTTCATAATATTTAGTTCGCTTTCTACGGTGGCCCCCCCAAAAAAGTTCGAAAATGTTCGGAAAATTTGTGCGCACGATAATTTTTGAAGGGAGTAACCGATTTGGCTCACACTTTGCACATCGTGAAATTTCTACCAGACTTAGGTTCAAGTATGGACTCATTCGGGTACTTCCCACACAAAATTTCGGAAAATTCTGCTTAGGACCTGCTCTTGAATCTCTTTGATTTTTGTAACAACTTGCATTCACTGCCCCTCATATGATGGTACAAGTTTCATTGGTGGCAAGTCCATATTTCCTGAAAGGTGCAAAAAACCCCAATGACACCGTGTGTAGTGGTTGGAGCGCAAGATAACTCTCGAACGGATCAACCGACTCGGTCCAAAAGTTGGCCTTCACAATATTTTGACCACACATAGTATAACTTCGAAGATACGCCATATCGGTCCACTCCTTCAGGTACCTTCCCCACAAAAGTTCATAAATGTTCGGAACAAATTTTCGCACGATAACTCTTAAAGGGCGTGGCCGATTTGGTCCATACTTTACACATCATAATATATCTACCAGATATAGATCAGGTTCGAATAAGGACTATATTTGTCTACTCCTTCTGGTACATATCACACAAAATTACGGATAAGTTCACTTTAGGACCTGCTCTCGAATCACTTTTATTTTTGTTGAAGCAACTTGCATTTGCTGCCTCAATTACGAGGATATAAATTTTTTCAGGAGCAAGTCCATACTTCTTGAGAAAACAGCCCAAAATGTGTCAGTTCGAAGATTGGCAATGCCGGTCAACAACTTCCGGTAGTTCCCCCCGAATATTTAAAACAATGCCACTTAAATGGTATACACGATATTTCTTGAACAAATTTTATCCAAACTTTGTCCAAATTTAGTTTAACTTCTAAAATGGAGGGTACCTCTCACTCAAAAGTTCAACATTTGTGTCTAAGTGCAGTTTAAGGTCTGTTCGAAGATCTTTTGGAAATGTATACCGACACTATTCGTTGTGGTCCTGTTTTCAGCGATATTATGTTTTCCGTGGACAAGTCCATGCTTCCTGGCATAATGGTACAATATTTGTACGATGATCCACTGAAATGACTAGTGGGCGTGATATCTTTCGAAAAGATATGACCAGAGATGGTCTGTCTTCAATGATGACGTATATGACATACATTTCTGACGTATATTACATACGTCGGAAACGTCGAATTTTATATCCAAAAAATCGATGTTTTTCCATAATAATAAAACTCATTTTATTATTATTTTTTGAGATCCCATTTTATTACAAAGCAGGCATAAAAAGATTTCACTCTAAAATGTACATTTCATATTTATTTTTTTATTATATGGGCATTATACATATGTTTGTTTATTACTTCACCCGCAAATTCTTTGAATCTACGTGAAGTAGTGGTAGTGTTCGGAATATATTCAGGGCTATCATGAATAAAAATTCCGTGCGGAATTTTTTCCCTTTTCCCAATTTGACATATTTTTATTTCCATATTTATGTTCCAAAAGGGACTACTTTTGTCGGTTCGGCGAAAATATTCCATAGTTAAATGATCCTAGTAGTTTTCAACGTTTTAAAATAATGATTTTAAAAGAATTTCACTTTTTAAAATTATTTTCCATGCGGAAAATTCCGAGGGAAATATTCATGATTGCCCTAATTGTAGATGGCGTACTAAGTGCGTAATCCAATTTATTCAATTATTTCAGTTATTTTAAAAATTAAAATATTAATTAAAATATGCTGTTATTTTCAAAAAAGGTACGGACCCTCTTCAATAACAAAGACAGTCTTGCAGAATTAATATTAAGTGAAAAATATGATGGTAACATAAAGTTTTTGAGGTTTATGACATTTACTACTTTTTATACGTTTTCTACGGGTATATGACGTTTTCGACGTTTACAACTTTCTTACAGTCGAAAACCTAAAAAATCGTCATACAGACCATCTCTGGATATGACTCCCCTAATAAGATCCACTTTCATATTGGACTATGTCGGTCCATTCCTTTAAGTACCTCCTGTGCATTACTTTTGATCTTTAATCCTAATCCATATTTTCGTCGGCAAATTCAAATGTACAAAAAAGGCCACAAAATACTGAAAAGACCCTAAATACATTCGATCTGATCGTAGATGAAAGTTTCAGTTCACACAGGCTGAAGGTTACTTGTTATTTATTTATTCAATCAATAACATATCGAGTCCTTTAACAGTACATTTCCTAGTCAGTCAGCTGTGCCGACAGAGACTTATTCTCAGCCTCAGTCCTAAAAAAAGAAGTAAGCACAATACTTCTGCTAGGGGTTTTTGAGTTTTGGCTCAATTTGTTAAGAAAGGTGGATTTGTCTCCGAAAAAATTGTCCTTAACTACACTCTTTCCAAACTTTGTGTAGGAAGTACCCAAAAAGAGGTTCTGATATAGACAATACTCGCACCGATGGTGCATGAAATAGTACGATGTACAATGTTTGCACCAAATCGGTTTCTCTCTTCGAGGGTTATCCACATTAATTGGTACCGGCAAGCTTTTTATGGAGGTTTTGGGCCATTATCTCGGGAAATATGGACTAAGTGCCGAAAAACTTGCCCCGTCATAACAAGAAAAACTTGTTACAAAGTTATGGCCAATTCGGTGAAGGTACCGGAAAGAGTGGACAGATATGGCCTACCTTCGTACTTAAAAAAGGTTTGGACAAAATATTACAATACCCATAATTTGAAGCAAATCGGTTTATCCTTTCGAGAGTTATCATGTGTACCAGACAGACTGACGGATTTGTCTGACACAGATTTCCAAACACGTGGAGTCTAAAACCATTATTTATATGAGACACATTTTTGATCGTATCAAAGTGTAGAGGCTGTTCGCTATAACATAGACTTTTGCTGTAGTGGGCCTCCAAAGTATTAACGCCTTGATGTCAAAATATATATTTTTGTCAGGTTCATATCTTCCACACCGTTAAGAATTTTGATGTATTCTCGGAGGGTAGTAGCCATTGGCTCCTTCTGTAGGTAAATCCCCTACAATTTTAAAATGTTGCACATTACAATATATTTTTTAGGAGTACATATACTGAGAAGATAGGTCATATTAGTAACCTCCTGCCTAAAAGTAAACATCGAAAGGGCGCGAGTCACTGTTCACAAAACAAATGCAAAAATACGCTTTATATTAGATATGCATATAGTTGTATGTTCGTGTAAATTGTGACGAACGCAGAATAAAGGTGGCATAAAATTTCTCGCATGCTAGAAAATACTATACAACACAAATGCTCTCTCAACAAGAAATTTGTGTATTTAATAAATTTACGAGTATGTTTTTCTGACGATAAAAGACAACAATTTGTAAAATTTTGAGGAGGTAAAAAATAATCTTAGTATGATTTAAAAAAATATATAATGTCAAACCATAATTAAATACGGGCAATTCCCGAGTCTCAATATTTTTTTTACACAATCTGATTGTATTTACATTTTAATTTCTTCGAAACGTTTATCAAAACAAATATCTAAAATATTTATTGGCAATTACTATTCAAATTCGCCCCACTGTGCCTTCAATATTTATAAATATGTATCTCAAAAGGTCACACATATGCACGAACGCATGCATCATTTATCACACTTGTACTCACCGTTGGATCCATACATCTGGGACAGCAACATTCAAAATGTTTTGTCATTTTGAGAAACATTTTTCTCATCATTGTACTCCACAGCAATTTCGTGTATGACGTCACAATTTCCTCACCCTGTCTGATCGGACGTGTGGCAGTAATGACAAGTGTTTGGGGATTCTCAAAATAATGATCAGTATTCGGTGTACATTGATGATTGAATAGAGATGCTAATGGGAATAGAGCACGCACTTGAGCTCTATGCTCTCCACTCTGCTGTCCGCTGGCCCCCTCAAAGGCATTTGTATTGAATGCAGCAATGCTGTATTGAAAATATTCTAACATTTCACGATCATTGGGGAAATTTTCAAAACATGCTGCTGCCTTTTGTAGTTCAAGCGTATAGTATTTATCATTGTTGGCCTGCAGCGCAAGTAAAAGTTGACGTTGTGTTTGGCTGAGGAATAAACAACGTACAATAGAAACAAGACGCAACAGATGAGAATTGATCTGTGTCTGGTCTTTGGGTTTCCAACGTCGAAATAGTTCACATTCAGTGGAGTGTGTATTTCCAGCTGAGCAAACATCGCACACCGGCAAAGTGCAACCATTTTTGCACATACTATCTGGACCATTACCCTCAAGAACTTTATAACACACCGAACATATAGATTGCTTTAAATTACTTGAGGGTCCGGCGGCCAGGGCACGATCACGTAATATCACCTCACCCACCGCTATATCACGTACGGCAAATATACCACGACCCGATAGCGGAGATTCTAATACCTGCCAGGAGGTATTTTGCTCCAATAATTCAGTTTCTAAATGCAATTTAATCAATTTTGACAGATTTTGAGTGCTAATATTGAATTTTAAAGGCATTTTTCTTCAGTTAATATTTTTCTTCTTTCACAGATTTCAGATTTCTTTGATATTTGTACTTTCACTCTGGCCGATATTCAAATTTCAACTGAATAAAAATAAACTAAAAACTAAAACATTGTCCGTACCCAAGTGCCAGTCTGTGTAAACATCAACAAATGCGCTGACGTTTTTTGTTGTATTTATTTTTCTCAAAAATCTGAGAAGAATATTTGCTTGAAGAGTCAAAAATAACTTTTCTAGCATTGACAGGTTTGTGTGGAAAAACAAATGCCCCAAATTATATGAATATATTTTGTATTTAAAAATATAATAGGGTGTAATTTCAATGAAATTTGATAGCGGGAATTTCCATTGACCACGACCACAATCAATTCGATATAGAAAATATTAAAATCAACAATGTTATAAAAAAATCATTTATTTAAATTATTTTTGCCTAAAAGTATGCTATACAAATTGAAAACTTGTATGTTGCTTATAAAGCTTTTAATGTCGAAATGTACGTATCGACCATGTCACGCCCTACACCTGCTATACATATTTAGTAAAAGCGTCTAGCTTTGAGGTAAAAATGAGCTAGCATGCATACCATCGTGATGCAATGTTAGGCATGCCAGCCTCAAACACTACAGGACTATTGAGGTTGAGATTCCCCTTATGCGGGGAATGAAATTCCATTTTATACCCTCCAACATAGGATGGGGGGTATATTAAGTTTGTCATTCCGTTTGTAACTACACCAAGACCTCGTTTTGCGTCGTTTCACTTTGCGTTGTTTTCGAAGTTGCGTGATTGCTTAGTTAATATCTATTTTCAATATGCATCGTCCGATTTTCGATGCTGCGTTGTTTTAAATTTGAGTGTCTAATTTTTTTATACCCTCTACCATAGTATAAAGTTTGTTTTTCCGTTGGAAACACAATGAAATATTCATTTGCGATCATATAAGCTGATTTAGCCATTTTCGTCTTACCGTCTCTCCTTTTGTTGTAATCACTGAAATTTTGTACACATGTGTATTTGGTCTGAGCTTAGGTCAAGTTCGAAGATGGCGGTACCAATGTAACCGCCCGATTTCAGGTATGTTGACAATTTTAGCTACATCTTCAGCCCGAATGAGCTATAATTTGGTATTTAGTGTTCCCAGTGATGTAGAAACTTCTCCAACAAAAATGAAGAACATAGGTAAACGTTTTGTTATATCCCTCATATAACGATACCGTGTCGCCGTTTTAAGGAAATTTTAGGATATTTGTCCCATTTGACCACCGAATTGGTTGTAATTTGGTATTTTGTGTCTACAGAGGCTAAAAAATATTTCTACCAAAGTTTGTTTATATAGGTCCACGTTTTGGTATAGCCCCCATATAACGCCCCATATATAGTACGCGTCATTTTAAGATATTTTGAATGTATTACTTCCATTTGAGCACCGAATTGGTTATAATTTGCTATGTACTTTGTGTCTCCAGAGGCTAAAAAACATTTCTACTAAAGTTTGTTTATATAGTTCCACGTTTTAGTACCCCCATATACCGCCCCATATATAGTACGCGTCACTTTAAGATATTTTGAATGTATTAGTCCCATTTGACCACAGACTTGGTTGTAAGTTTGTATTTTGTGTTTCCACAGGCTAAGAAATATTTCTATCATAAAATGTTTATATAGGTCCAGGTTTTGATATAGACCCCATAGGACGATATCTCAGATTTTCGGTATTTTGAAGGTTTTAGCCTCAATATTACACCGAAATGGCTGAAATTTGGTATGTAGTCTTCGTTGGGTGTATTAAACTTTCCCCGCAAATTTTTAGGTATAGGTCCACGTCTTAATATAGCCCCCATAGGACGGTACCTCCCGATTTTCGGTATTTTGAAGGTTCTGGCCTCAATATTCCACCGAAATGGCTGAAATTTGGTTGTTAGTCTTCATTTGGGATATAACACATTCCATATGGAATTTGTCGGTATAGGTCTACGCTTTCATATAGCCCCAATAGAACGGTACCTCCCGATTTTCGGTATTTTGAGGGTTGTGGTCTTAATATTCCACCGAAATGGCTGAAATTTGAAATTTTTAGTCTTCACTTGGGGTATAAAACATTCCATATGAAATTTGTCGGTATAGGTCACACGCCCTTATATAGTCCCATAGGACGATATCTCCCAATTTTCCGTATTTTTGAAAGTTTTAGCTATACTACCAAACTACCAAAATGCCTGAAATTTGATATTTCGTCCTGTTTTGGGATGCAAAAATTTCTACCAGAAATTTATCTGTATCGGTCCACACTTTAATGTACACCCCATGGAACGGTACTCCCTAATTTTCGGTGTTTTGAAGGGTTTAGCCTCATTATAACACCGAAATGGATAAAATTTGGTACATAGTCTTCGTTGTGGGTATAAAACTTTCCACCTGAAATTAGTTGGTATAGGTCAACGTCTTCATATAGTTCCCATAAAACGGCACCGCCCAATTTTGCCGGTATAGGCCGTCCTCAAATACCCCCATAAGACCGTAAATTCCGATTTACGGTATTTTGAAAGTTGTGGCCTCAATATACAACAGATATGACTGAAATTTAGTATTTAAATTGCCATGGGTGTATAAAATATTACAGAAGAAAATTATCAGTATAAGCCCTTTTCTTCAAATAACCCCTAGAAGAGTACTTTCGGATTTTCGGTATTTTAAGGTTGTGTCATCAATATCCCATCGAAACGGATGAAATTTAATATTTAATCTCCGTTGGTGGTATAAAACTTCCCACTTGAAAATTTCCTGTATTGTTCCATGTTTTTATATATCTCCCATAAAAAGATCCCTCCCAATTTTAGGTATTTTGAAAGTTTTAGCCACAATATTCAATAGGAATAACTGCAATTTGGTATTTAGTCTTCGCTGGAGTTACGAAACTTTCCTCCAGAAATTTATCGGTACAGGTTAACGTTTTATACAGCCTCAATAGAACGGCGCTCCCGATGTTGTTAACTATTCAAATTCAGAATATTCAGGTTTATGTCTAGTCGGTTTTGCCAACTTTTATGTAATTCGCTCAATTCGGAAAATTATAAATATTGGTCCATGTTTTGGCAAGAACAAACATGTCGTTCCATATTAACTGTTTTAAAGGGAGTATTATCAGTTTCATAAACGAAATAAAACTAATTGTTCCCATTCACTTCAATACAGTTCGTGGTGGAGGGTATAAAAAGTTCGGCCTGGCCGAACATAACGCTTTTCTTACTTGTTTAACAAGTAAACAAGTAAAAAAAGCGAAAAGGTCGAACTTTATATACCATCCACCATGAAATACTCTGATCGGTCGGTACCGTTATATAGGGGCTACAATAAAACCTGGACCTATGTACATAATTTGTAGAAGTTGGGAACCCTAAATGACAAAATATAGCTAATTCGGTGTGCAAATGTAGCTATAAACATCAAAATACTTTAAATCGAGAGGTACTGTTATATGTGACCTATACCAAAACGTGGACCTATCTTCACCATTTTCGCTTTTTGATCTCTTGGAACTCAAAGTACCAAAATGGAGCCAATTTGGGAGAAAAATGTAGCTAAAATCCTCAAAATACCTTATATCGGGAGGTACCGTTATATGGAGAGAAGTTTCTAGTCTATTAGAACCTCAAATGTTAAATTTCAGCTAGTTAGCGTTCTATCTCAATTATTGCGAACGCTAGAGTGATTACAACAGACGGGCAGCTTAAAGGGCCGCTCCTAGAATGTTCATATGTTCTAGAAAGTTGTTAACTGAGATCTTAGGTACATTTTTGTAGTTGCTTGTATTCTTGAATTTTGAACG
This sequence comes from Musca autumnalis, assembly GCF_047663935.1. Classification (NCBI taxonomy): domain Eukaryota; kingdom Metazoa; phylum Arthropoda; class Insecta; order Diptera; family Muscidae; genus Musca; species Musca autumnalis. The sequence goes on along the minus strand of NW_027411866.1, from coordinate 241,704,486 downwards.
GTATCTATGGACCAGAATCGGAGAAAAAAGTATATAAATCGAATATTTTCTAAAGTTTTCTGCTATTTTGGCCTTTAAGAACAGTTCGTAGTGGGCTTTGATGTTCCACAAAGTTGAATACTGATATATTCGCTACAATATTGTGGTTGAACGTTTTCTTGAATTTTGAATGGTTTAATTTCTGTGGAGCAGAAACCGACAAAAGAAAATAAAAATTGCATTTGTTTTGCTATTTTGACCTTTAAGAACCATTTCTACAGGGTTCGTATGTTCCAAAAAGTTGTATATTGAGATCTAATGTACATTTTTGTAGTTGGTTGTTTGATTCAATTTTGATCGGTTTGATATCTGTAGGCCAAAATCTGAGAAAAAATTATAACGAAAACTTGACCTTAACGATTTTGACCTTGAAGATAAGGTTGAATGGATTTTATGTCTTTACAATTATTATTCTTTAAGATAAGAGCTACAACTTTGCCTCCACGTGTAAACCAAAATTCTTAGCGGTTTAGAAGATATGAGCCTGACAAAATGGTCCTTTTTGACATCAAGGCCTCAGGTCTTTGGGGCCCATAACCGCGAAATTCGAAGTAACAGGGAAAAACGCCGAGACACGTGTCTTCTTAATTTTCGTCTTCTATCACGCTGCGGTGTCAGAATGTGGTTAATTTTTTTCGTATCGCACAGTGTTATATAAGATGTACCAAACTTCTTCATAAGGGTAGGAAATATTAAATTACGTTAAACTAAGTTTGGAAGACATTTTTGAAAAAGTTTTAGAAGTATCTTACACAATAGCCATTTTAGCAGGGATTTGGAGCTTTTGGGTCATTATCTCAGAAAGTATTAACTTACTCCGGAAAAAATTGTACCGTTGTAAATAAAGCCACTAGAAAAACCTACTGATAAAATAAACAAAACGATTCGAGAGGAGCTCTTAAACTTCACTTTTTTTCGAATTCTGTGTGGGAGGTACCCGAAGGAGTGGATCTTTATAGTCCATATTCGAACCCGATCTATATCTGGAAGGAATAATATGATGTGCAAAGTTTGGACCAAATCGATTGCTCCCTTCGAGAGAGTTATCGTTCACACCAATTTACAGAACAATTTTGAACTTTTGTGGGGGAGGTACCCGAAGGAGTGGACCAATATGGTCCATCTTCGAACTTAAACAAACGAACTTTGGACAAAATATTACGATACCCAAAATTTGGTTCGAATCGGTTGATCCGAACGAGAGTTATCGTGCGCACCAGCCAGCCAGACAGACAAACGGAGGGACATGGCTAAATCAATTCCACATTGTCTAAAACGGATTTCGTCCAAACATACTTCGGGTCTAAAACCATTTTTTCGATGAGGCACAACCAAATATAAGATAAAAACCAAAACTGTTTTACAATCGATGAATCCGAGTTTCACCCATTCAGAATTCGCGAACTGTTAACATATTCTATATAGTATGACTTAATTTCTTTAAAATGAAGTGTTTTAGGAGGGACCATAAAAATTATTATTCGTGGAAGCTGTGTTGGCATCAATGTAGAAAAATGGGTTGAAGCCAACAAGTTTTTTATTTTCCCTTCCGATTTCTGGCTTTACCCTACATTTTATAGACCTATGCCCAAAGAAAGAATCACGGAATACTTCATGGGCAACATGATACTAGTGTATGATTTTTCGATATATCCCCTGCATCCACCTAAAATTGATGCTGACATTTTGTACCCAGATTTTCGGTTTTTTTTTAATTTTTTTTAATAATCCGGACGCGCAACAACATAATATTCCAAACTCATTATAGAATTATAGAACCGCGTTTAATGTATATCTCTTGAGTGTGCTCCTTACAGTATCCTAGTAATTGGAGTCTAAAGGCCAAAATTTAATGCGGGAATTTTCTTAAACAACCTATTTTTTGCGTGTAATATTTACAACTGTCATTCGATTTCCTTTGAACCCCGCGTGAATTTAGATTTTTTACGCGACGGATCTAATGAGCCCTTCTGCTATCTAATCCACCTACAAAAACCGCGGATATAGATACCTTGGAAATAGGAAAATCAGCAAAAATATATTTTGACAAAACCGCGTAATAAAAAAATTTACATAAATGGAATCCTTTATACGCGATTATAATATATGCGAAAACGCGTGTCATAAATTACAGAGATACGCGAAATAAAATGTGGAGGCACATCCGCGGTTCTTGAAGAATCTATTTGAAATATGTGTATATTGACCTATTTTTGATGGGAAACCGGATGTGCATCAAAATCGTATGCAAATTGCGCGACTTTTACCCAATTTTAAGGCTTTTAGCACTGTGATATGCAACTGACGGCACACAATGGCCGCTGAGTGAAATATGGAAATATGCATTAATATTGAAAGAGATTGATTCGCTGTATCCAAAATCGGATGCGCATCACCCGGCTTTAACGAATTCGCGAATAACAGCCTTTTTAATTTTCATATTTTTTGAATGATTGTAATTTCAATATTACTCTTACTTTCCTATCCCTAATTTGTTACAGTAAGCAGTTAGGTTTCCGCGATGGTAAAGCATATTTCTTGATGAAATTTTAGCAGTATACATTAATTATATTATTAATTTTAGCGAAATATTTGGAGAATTCCCAAATATTTTGTTTCTAATTTTTCTAATCGAACCAAAAAATATATTTGGAATAATATGTTAACAATAAGTTATTTCTCTTTTGTTGTTGCTATAATAGGCAATTTATAAAGCCAATGTGTATAATATTAGTTTTATATTTTTTAAGCGTTGTCAAGATTCTGTACGTATTTTTAATTTATTTTTTATACGGACTCTGAGGTAGTATAATTTAGATTTGATCTCAGATTTTTTACTTTTTTCGATTTTCCGCGAAAATAAAAAAAAATTTAGAAATTATGGTGCGTTTACGGATAGGTATCAAATTCTGTACTACGAGGTCGGTCGGAAACTTCTTAGCCTATCAGTGAAAGAGAATAGTTAGTTTTTCAAAAATATTTTTATTTTTCAATATAATCTCCTGAAACTTCAATACACTTAGTCCAACGCTTTTCTAGCAATTCTATCCCTTGATTAAAATAGTTTTCCTCAAGGTCTTCAAAATAGTGGTTTACAACTGTAATTGCATCTTCATTTGAGGTAAAACGCTTGCCAGCAAGGAATTTTGTTAGATTTGGGAACAAGTTAAATTCACTGGGAGCTAAATCAGGGGACGTACTTAAGTTCGTTGGTTTTAGCCATTGTTAAAACACTCTTGGGCGCTGATGCGTTGTCTTGATGAAAAATTATTTTTTTGTGTTGTAAGCCAGGACGTTTTTCTCGAATTTGTACATTTAATTGATCCAAAAGGTTGCAATAGTACTCTGAATTTATTGTTTTACCCTTTTTGCAGATAATAAATCAATAAAATACCTATGAAGTCCCAAAAAACCGTTGCCATAACTTTACCAGGCGATTGAATTGTTTTTGCCTTCTTTGGGGCACTTCCTCCAGTACGACCACGTTTAAATTCTGCAACCCAATTTATTACTGTTGCATATGAAGGAGCACTTTCACCTAATGCATTCACCATATCATTCCGATAAACCTTTTTTATGTAAATATTTAATGACAGCACGCATTTCTAATTTTTCCATTGTAAAAAAATTGCGGTTGCGTCTTTTATGAACACCTGTTTCTATATGAAGGAGTTGCCAGATCGAAACAACATTTAACATGTGTTCATAACAGAGATGGAAGTTTCCAAAACACTTAACTTTTTTCTGTTTATACCGCGCTTTTTGTGCTAGGCTAAGAAGTTTCCGAACTGCCCTCGTATCTGTTGTTTAACCGCCAACCTTAATATATGCATATCTTTGAAACAAAAACCCTGCAAAAAGTTTGCCTCCAAAGAGGCAGTTAAATGATATGTACAAGTGATCTGGGAGTGCATCAAATTATGCATTTTCACTTATGATTTTTACAAGAGTGTGACTACTGAAAGAGGCACTCCATTGCACTGCATTTTAACTGACCCTTTGACACTGCATTTTAACTGAACCTCTGGCACTGCATTTTAACTGACCCTTTGGCACTGCATTTTAACTGACCCTTTGGCACTGCATTTTAACTGACCCTTTGGCATTGCATTTTACTAACCCTTTGGGGTAGAATAGGAGGCAGTCCAAAGCACGTGTTTTGATACAGGCATTCTGCAGAAATTGTGCGAGCCATTACAAAATATGCCAGAACAAATAAAAAGCATTATTTGTGTAAAACAAAAGTATTAAGAACTTTATTACATTAACACAAATTATGAAAATTCGCCATTGAATTCAATCGCAAACATGCGTGTTTCCTCCGCTCTCCATTTGTTCCAAGCTGAACTGTTTTTGCTTCATTTGCTAAATGGGTTGTCTTCCCATCACCAGTTAAGATTTCGACATGTACTCCAACAGCACTCCATTCGGAAATTTTCTTCTCTTGAATTACCGGAAAAATGTTCACAAATGAAATATTATTCAGTTTTTATTAACAAATGTTTGAAAATTTTAACACGCTTATCTCTTATTGGAAAGTTTATGTCGCTGCCTGTAAAGATGTACAAACTGATTTATGTACATGTAGGGATCTCTAACAACTGCTAATAATATGTAGCGAACGGAGTGCCTTTTTCACGACTCCGTTTGGACTGCATCCGGATGCTGTTAAATTGTGAGGAATTGGAGTGCCTTTTTCACGACTACGCTGAACTGCATCCGGATGTTGTTAAAATGTGACAAGTGGATGTGATTCTTTGGATTGCATCCAAATGCAGTTAAAATGTGAGGACTGGAGTGCTTTTTCACGACTCCGTTTGAACTGCATCAAAACATGCCGTGACAGAACTAGTCCACATTGCACTGCTTCCAATTTATTTTGCTGGGAACTAAAACTTTAAGGAAATCCAATATTATAAAAAAATTAAATATTTGGAACCCATGAAAAATAGAGGAATTGTTATAAAGGCCAAAATTAAGCTTAAGTAATTAGCTAAAGCATTCAACATAACTTAAGGGGTGAATGCCAGTCCTTTGTTGCAAAACCTCGCTTATACGAGCCTAGCACAAAAAGCGCGATATAAATAGAAAAAAGTTAAGTGTTTTGGAAACTTCCATCTCTGTTATGAACACATGTTTAATTTTGTTTCGATCTGGCAACTTCTTCATGTAGAAACAGGTGTTCAAAAAAGACGCATCCGCAATTTTTATACCCTCCACCATAGGATGGGGGTATATTAAGTTTGTCACTACGTTTGTAACTACTCGAAATAATCATTGTAGACCGCACAAAGTATATATATTCTTGATCAGCGTGCAATTCTACATCGATATAGCCATGTCCGTCCGTCTGTCCGTCTGTCCGTCTGTGGAAATCACTCTAGCGTCCGAATTTTGGGATATTTTGGGAAAATAAGTTATATTTACGTAGGACTTTTGGTATTGAAAGCGGGCTATGTAGGTCCACGCTTTCGTATAGCCCCTATACAAAATGACGCGTGACGCGTCGTCGTTTTAAGGAATTTTTAAGATATTTGGCCCATTTTAACACCGAAATGGTTGTAATTTGGTACTTTGTGTCTCCAGAGGCCAAAAAATATTCCTACCAAAGTTGGGTTATATAGGTCCACGTTTTGGTATAGCCCCCATATAAAGTACGCGTCATTTTAATATATTTTGAATGTATTATACCCATTTGACCACAGAATTGGTTGTAATTTGGTATTTTGTGTCTACAGAGGCCAGAAAACATTCCTACCAAATTTGGATTATATAGGTCCACGTTTTGGTATAGCCCCCACATAAGGCCCCTTATTAAGTACGCGTCATTTTAATATATTTTGAATGTATAAGACCCATTTGACCAAAGAATCGGTTGTTACTTTGTATTTTGTGTTTCCAGAGGCTAAGAAACATTTCTACCATAAAATGTTTATATTGGTCCACGTGTTGATATAGCCGCCATAATACAATATCTCCCGATTTTCGATATTTTGAACGTTTTAGCCTCATTATCACACCGAGATGGCTGAAATTTGGTATTTAGTCTTCTTTAGGCGTATAAAACTTTCCCCCAGAAATTTTTAGGTATAGGTCCACGCCATCATATAGCTCCCATAGAACGGTACCTTCCGAATTTCGGTATTTTGAAGGTTGTGGCCACATTAATCCACCGAAATGGCTGAAATTTGTGGTGGAGGGTATAAAAAGTTCGGCCTGACCGAACTTAACGCTTTTCTTACTTGTTTTACAATGGAAAAATTAGAAATGCGTGCTGTCATTAAATATTTACATAAAAAAGGTTTATCGGGACAAGAAATTCATAATGATATGGTGAATGTGTTAGGTGAAAGTGCTCCTTCATATGCAACAGTAAAAAATTGGGTTGCTGAATTTAAACGTGGTCGTACAAGCATTGAAGATCAACCACGTAGTGGACGTCCAAAAACAGCAACAACAACAGAAATTGTAGCCAAAGTGCATGATATGGTATTAAATGATCGACGAATAAAAGTGTGTGAAATTGCTAATATCATGGGCATCTCAAATGATCGAGTCCATTTAATTTTGCATGAAGAACTACAGATGAAAAAGCTTTCTGCAAGATGGGTGCCGTATTTGTTAACAGTCGATCAAAAACGCATAAGAATGAACATTTCTCAAGCTTGTTTGGATCGTTTTAAGCGAAATAAAATGGATTTTAAGCATCGTTTCATAACTGTTGATGAGACAAAAGAACAATCCAAACAATGGACTGAAGCTGGAGGAAGTGCCCCAAAGAAGGCAAAAACAATTCAATCGGCTAGTAAGGTTATGGCAACGGTTTTTTGGGACTTCAAAGGTATTTTATTGATTGACTATCTGCAAGAGGTTAAAACAATAAATTCAGAGTACTATTGCAACCTTTTGGATCAATTAAATGTACAAATTCGAGAAAAACGTCCTGGCTTACAACACAAAAAAATAATTTTTCATCAAGACAACGCACCAGCGCACAAGAGTGTTTTAACAGTGGCTAAAATCAACGAATTAAAGTACGAGTTGCTTGACCACCCACCTTATTCTCCTGATTTAGCTCCCAGTGACTTTTACTTGTTCCCAAATCTAAACAAATTCCTTGCTGGCAAGCGTTTTACCTCAAATGAAGATTCAATTACAGTTGTAAACCACTATTTTGAAGACCTTGAGGAAAACTATTTTAATCAAGGAATAGAATTGCTAGAAAAGCGTTGGACTAAGTATATTGAAGTTTCAGGAGATTATATTGAAAAATAAAAATATTTTTGAATAACTTACTATTCTATTTCATTGATAGGCTAAGAAGTTTCCGAACCGCCCTCGTATACGGTTTCAATAAGCGTACAAATTCGACCTTAAACATTTTTTAAAACTCTTTTAAATAGATCGCCTTATTGGGCAACATCAGTCCAACAAAGTATATTAGAGAAAGGAAAGATTACAGATAAAAATCGGTCGATAAAATTAAAATCCTCAATAATTAACTCGGTTTGGCAATGGACCCGAAGAAATGGGGTAGAAAACACGCAGGTTTAAAATTCACAAAAGTTGTGAAGTGTTTCAATAATTTATGTTGGCTTCGTGTGAAATAAAATAATGTTTGAATCGTCTTCTTATTATAACTCTCCTTTGGCAGCACGTTCCCTGCTTTTTATATGAATTTTCTATTAATTTCATTCATAACAAAAGGGCAAACTTTTCATTAATTCTCTCATTTGTGGAACATGTTTCATTGTTTGTAAATTTCTTTTCGTTATGTAAAAAATGTCATAAACATATTTTCTGGCTAATGAAATTAATATTCGAACATCAACCACCGGCTGCTGGCTGTCTTTCAATGTGAATGACAAGAGCACGACAACGACGGCCGGCGAGGTGACAAATAGCATGATGCATATCTGAAATGCTTCAACACGTTGCGAACTCAGCCATAAGAAATTATTTTTTCGAACAATTAATTAGATATTTTAGGAATTCCTTCAAATCAGTGTGTGTGTGTGTTCTTCTATAGGTAAGAAAAAAAAAATAGATTGGAACAATTATTTGACGAAGGCTCTCATTGAGAACACTAAAACATAGAGATAAGAAAGTGGTGGACTTTGAAGATTTGTTGGAGGAATTAACCAATTCAACGCGTTTTACCGATTTTTTCGAAGATCCTTTTCACACACAAAATGTGGATTTTTTTAATGATTTTTGGCGGATCTTTTACACTATTTTTTGAAGGACCCTTTTCACACACATCCCGCGAATTTTTAACAATTTTTTGGATTTTTTTAAATATTTTTTGGAGGACCTTTTACACTATTTCTTGGTGAATCCTTTCCCCACACAAATTGTGGATTTTTTTTAATGATTTTTTTGAGGACCCTTTTCACACACAACGCGTGAATTCTTTAATGATTTTTTTGGAGGAACCTTTCCACACACAAAGCGTGGATTTTTTAATTATTTTTTGGAGGATTCTTTCCACACACAAAGCGCGGCTGTTTTAATCATTTTTTGTAGGAACCTATCCACACACAAAACGCGGTCTTTTTACGATATTTGGTGGACCCTTACCACACAGAAAGCGTGGATTTTTTAACGATTTTTTGGCGGACCCTTATCACGCACAAAGCGTGGATTTTTTAATGATTTTTTTGGAGGACCCTTTTCAAATGATTTTTAATGATTTTTTGGAGGGCCCTTTTCAAACACAAAGCGTGGATATTTTTAACGATTTTAACGAGGACCCTTTTAAACACAAAGCGTAGATTTTTTAATGATTTTTTGGAGGACCCTTTTCAAACACAAAGCGTGGATTTGTAATGATTTTTTGGAGGACCCTTTTCAAACACAAAGCGTGGATTTTTTAATGATTTTTTGGAGGACCCTTTTCAAACACAAAGCGTGGATTTTTAATGATTTTTTGGAGGACCCTTTTCAAACACAAAGCGTGGATTTTTTAATGATTTTTTGGAGGACCACTTTCAAACACAAAGCGTGGATTTTTTAATGATTTTTTGGAGGACCACTTTCAAACACAAAGCGTGGATTTTTTAATGATTTTTTGGAGGACCACTTTCAAACACAAAGCGTGGATTTTTTTAATGATTTTTTGGAGGACCACTTTCAAACACAAAGCGTGGATTTTTTAATGATTTTTTGGAGGACCACTTTCAAACACAAAGCGTGGATTTTTTAATGATTTTTTGGAGGACCACTTTCAAACACAAAGCGTGGATTTTTTAATGATTTTTTGGAGGACCACTTTCAAACACAAAGCGTGGAGTTTTTAATGATTTTTTGGAGGACCCTTTCCACACACCAAGCGTGGATTTTTTAAAGGTTTTTTGGAGGACCCTTTCCACACACAAAGCGTAGATTTTTTATTGATTTTTTGGAGGACCCTATCCACACAAAAAGCGTGGATTTTTTAATAATTTTTTGGAGGACCCTTTCCACACACAAAGCATGGATTTTTTAATGATTTTTTGGAGGACCCTTTTCAAACACAAAGCGTGGATTTTTTAATGATTTTTGGAGGACCCTTTTCAAACACAAAGCGTGGATTTTTTAATGATTTTTTTGAGGACCCTTTCCACACACCAAGCGTGGATTTTTTAAAGGTTTTTTGGAGGACCCTTTCCACACACAAAGCGTAGATTTTTTAATGATTTTTTGGAGGACCCTATCCACACAAAAAGCGTGGATTTTTTAATAATTTTTTGGAGGACCCTT